>NC_044566.1:45511045-45830688 GCF_007565055.1 Rhinopithecus roxellana | reverse complement strand
TTCTCCTTTAGCATTTGCCACTGTATGAGATTATTTTGTTGGTCTATTGATTTGCTTGTCATCGCTCTCTCTACACGAATGTGAGCTCCATAAAACCAGATACTTTCCTAAGACAGTGCATGGCACATAGAATTAAAATATTAAACATGAAATAAAGATTTCTGGAATAAATGAATAAGCATATGCAAAGGCCTTTGGGAACACATGCAGTTCCCAAAAAGAAGAGGAGAGAACAATTATGACTACTTAGTAGACTTCCTCATTACCTTAGTTATCTGGGCAAGGGCAAGAAATTGCTCAAATCTCACAAATTTGGGAGACTAACAATTCTGACAAATTAGGGCTTTATAGAAGTTGAAGGTAAAGCTGGTTAATTTGAGGACTCTCCATAGACACAGCCCTTTCTCTAATATCCTAGTTAATAATAATCCTCCATCTTTACATCCTAACAGTGCATCAGGGAGGACTATGTCTTGGTTGTGGTAGTGAATAATAATGATAAAAAATAACACAATCAAATACTTATATGGTGCTTACTGTGCTCCAGGCACTATCCTAAGTGCTTTATACAGATTAGCTCACTTACTCCTTACAGTCACCTTGTGAGTTTGTGCTATTATTATCACTGTTTGCTGATGAGAAAGTGGAAGCACAGAGAGGTTAGGTAAGTTGCCAAATGTCACACAGTAAGTGGTGAAACTAGAATTTTGAGCCACAGTCTGGCTCTGTATTCTGTATTTTTCTATGCTCTGTAGCCTCAGCACACTTTCACCATCAGGTATGCAGGCTTGGGGATCAAACTTCCTCACTTCAGAAAAGTTGCTGTTTGAAGAGTTGCTGCTTCATTGCTGCTCTTAGATCTGGAGCCTGGAATTTACGCGGTGTCCTACCTATGAAATCTTTTTGTGGGGACAGGCCCCCTTTTATCTGTGCTTGTGTTGCAGGGGCTGTAAGTTTCTCATTTAGAGCCATTTACATGCTATCCGTGGGAAGACTGGCCATGGCTTCCCCTAGGAGAGATATAAAAATGAAGAAGCTATAGAAACCATCTTTTAAGAACTTAATGCTAATGAGCAGTTATCTTTTACTGCAAGTCTTTAATGCAAAACGCCAAGATCAACATTTTTTAAAATTAAAATTTCCTATGCTATTTCTTACAATGCTTATTTTCTTTCCATGGTTTCCACCTAATTGGTGTCCCGTACCTGTGCTGATGTTGAATGTTTTTCCTCCAACTTAACCTATAGATGATTTCTGGGGTGGGGGTGAGGATGGCGCAGAAACCCTTTGAAAAGGAGTGCAAAAGTTTATGTTCATGTGACTACATACATTTTTCAGGAAAGAGGTAATTCTCCCAATACTCTGCAACACAAAAAAGATTCTGAATCACGGAGCCTGGATGTACCAACACTATGTCTTGTGTGTATGTGTCTGGGTATGTGTGTGTTTCCTAGTAAAACTACAGTTTCATATCTTCATAGTTCAATTTCTTCTGCATAGTACTTTTCTAAGAATATGGCAGGAATTTCTAATTTTAAAAGACGTTAAGAAACAGAAGTCACAGTAAAAATCTAATGTGCCAAATAGTTTATAAGAAAATGCAGGAAAAGGATAAAGAATGAGCTCCTTGATACATTGTATATTCTGGTTCAAACATAATACACGCACAGATGCATACAGCACAAAACACACTAACTTTAATATCCTGCGGAGAAGGTAATTTGCTGGGTTACATACATGTGTGTTAAATGGGAGCTTCATTAGAGTAAGTCAGACCGAAAGAACACTTTCGCACAGAGTATCTGTATAATGGAAACAGGGATTTCTGAAAAATAGCTGCAGTTTTCCAGGTGACTTTACAAGGGCAGGATGGGTGTAGAGTAACTGGGAGAGACTCTCCTTTTAGAAACATTCTGGGCATGAAAGGCAGTTGTGGATCCAGCCAAATAAGCTGCAAACTTCCGGATGATTTATTTACTGCTTTTCTACATTTTGTGATAGTAATAAGGAAGGTGTTAACTCTAGCCTGCTAAATGTTTGAACCTGATGCATTTTGTAATCAGCAGAATAATGGTCCCCAAAGATGCTTACGTCTAACTCCTGGAAGCTGTGAATATGTTGTGTTATATGGCAAGGATAAACTAAAGCTGCAGATGGGAATTAAAGATGCCAATCAGCTGAGCTGTAAATAATGAGCGTACCCTGGATTCTCCAGGTGAGCCCAATGTCTGGATTCTCCAGGTGAGCCCAATGTCTGGATTCTCCAGGTGAGCCCCATGTCTGGATTCTCCAGGTGAGCCCAATTAATCACAGGTTTCCTTAAAAGTGGAAGAGGGAGGAAGGTGTGTTGGGTCAAAGTGATTCAATAAAAGCAGGATTCAGTTTGTACTGGCTGCCTTGGAAGATACAGGAAAAGGACCATGGGCCAAGGAGTGTAGGTGGCTTCTAGAAGCTGGAGGGGCCAGTGACATTTTATTCCCTTAGTGCCTCCAGAAAGAACACAGCCCTGCTGACACCTTGGTTTTGGCCTGGTGAGACCAACTTTGGACTTTTCACTTCCAAAACTGTAAGTAATAAATTTGTGGTGTTTTAAGCCAACAGCAGAGGTGTCGTTTCAGTTTGTAGTCATTGCTACAGCAGGACTAGGGAGCTGGTATGCATTGCCGGGACTCACTCCTGCTCTGGCACTTGGGTGGCACTGTAGGTGCCCATGTTCATGGAGGTAGTGAGCAAAGGGGGGCTCTCTTGGCTGGACTGGCCATGTCTGCTTACACAGAGTGCTTCCCTCTTCCACTGCGGTAATAGCGTTGCCTTAGTCCCTGTGCGCTTGGAGTGGTATTCTGTACAAAAATTCTTTGTCAAAGGGACAAACTTAATGAGCTATGATGCCATTCAGACTGATGTGTTAACTTTTAAGCTTTGCTGTGAGGAAGATAATTGTTCTGTGATATGAGGAGTGGCATTGCATGCAGTGTATTTCTTTATGTGCTATTAAAATGCAGTTCACAGCTGTAGACAGGTGGGGTGAAATTAGCACCAGACTGGGAGACAGAAGCCTTGATTTCTTTCGTTGGCCTGTTCACATACAAGCTATGGTTGTAATGAACTTTTTTTCCCCCATAAACATTTTAAAAGCACTTAGTCATGCTCCTCAAAAAATTTTAACGTTTGGATTAAAACTGTTGAAACTGTAGATAATCTGGTGGAAAACGAACACCTTAGTTCTACAGTTAACAATGGTAAGTTATCTCAATAATTTGAACATGTTATATCTTTTTTTAAAAATCTACTTAGGTCTTGTCCTATAATAGTTCCAGGGTTTTTTTTTTTTTCCTATAAAGTTCCTGGTAATTCTTATTTGATTTTTCTTTTTCTCCTTAATATAGTGCATTACTTCTGAATTGTTAGGTAAAAGTTGGTCTGCTTGTTGTCTTAAAGAGATTGTGCTTCTTATATGCCTAGAAAGTTTTTCTTGTGACTTTATATGCCCCCAGGGGATATAAGATGCCATGATTAATATCGTACACCAGGAGAAGGAGTTACAGCCTGTGCGCCTCCTGGTGATCTTGATTAGGAAGAAGGGGAAGGTGGACCTTAGGGGCAGATGGCCTCCAGCATTGAAATGTGGGCTCCCAGATCCTCCATCTGCCCACATCTTGCTGGACACAACCATACTCATCTGCCTGGGCCCCTTCTCTGACTCCCAATCCCCTAACCATTGGGCTAGGAGGAGAAAGAGCTCCGAAGCAGCAGGTTGCTCTCTTCCCTTGCTGTGTGCTCTCACATGCCTAGGGTTGTTGGCAGCACACTGGAATCACCTGGCAGCCTTAAATACTGATGGTGGGTTAAATCCATAGAGATTCTGATTTTGTGCGTTCCAGGTGAGGCCAAGGGCATCAGGCTGTTTTAAAGCTCCCCAGCTGATTCTAATGTGCTGCTAAGGTTGTGATTCCCAGTCCCAGCCCTCTCCTGAAGCCACCCCACTGGCTGGAGAAGATACTAGGCTGACATTGTTTTTTCTCTGCATTGCCATGGTCACTGGGTGGGCAGGTCCATGTCCAGGGTAGCGTGGACACTCTTCCAAGGCAGCATCTACACTGCCTGTGACTCTCAGCTCTCCTCCATCTAAACATCTTAGTTTTACAGTTGCGCTTTTCGTATGCCTAGAAATTTCTGGGCTACATTTCTCTCCCATATATGGACTTAATGACCGTCTATTTTCCCAGAGGCTTTTTGCAGTTTTTATGCTAGTTTTCGATTCACCAATCTTTTCCTTCTGTTAGGTTTAAAGAAAAAGTCTACAGTTCCAGTTAGTCTACTTTTGTAACAGGACCTGACAACTCCACTCTACTTACCATCCTAAAGACTACAGGAAAAACTAGCCCAAGTGACTGAGCCGGGGGGTCCCAGTCATCAGTAGCATGGGTATTTCACTTTGGAATATTATCAAATAGGTGGGGGTGGGGGGGACCAGCACAGTAGACTTAGTGTCAAGTCCAGGATTTGATTCTTAGCTAAGAAAACAAGTTTCCTCTCTGAGTTGTGAGGATTAAATGTGATAAAATGGAAGAAAGGCCAGGAGTGATGGGCTTTCAGGAGATGCCCGTAGACATTAGCTGAATTTGAACATTTTCAACTTGAATGGGACAGAAACATTAACTGGTGTTGACAGGAGGATCAGCGATGTATCTAATAAGCAGCATTACACACAGCACAAGCTTAGGTGTTCCTCAGCTACCACACCTCAGTGCTTGCTCCTCTGTTAGGATTATCTATTAGACTTTGCTATTTACTTTTATTAGATTTTTATATTACAAGAGGGGCACACAGAGCTCATGCAATTTAGTTCATTTCAGACCTGGGCCAGCTTTAGGTGAAAGCTGCTGGAACTAATTTTTATGCCAGGACTTCAAATAGTGAAGTCTATATCAGAACAAAATATCATTATCCCCAGCTCTGGCTCTGACACCAGTTCTTTTGAGGCTGAAAGTTGCCCTGGGGTTGTAAGATCTTATACGACCAATAACAGAAGTCAGTAGAGACTCCTAGGCACAGAGATGTGATAACATATTTAACATTTTGATAGCATTCCAGACAGCAATAGGATAATGCCTTTGGCCAGGAAATCACAGATCCCTACCCACCCTGTTATGGTGGAACTGTGCCCCCTCAAATGATCTCCAGTAGCTGTGAATGTGATCTTGTTTGGAAATAGATTCTTTAGTTGATGATCGGGTTAAGGTTAAGTAAGGTCATTAGGGTGGGCCCTAATCCACTATGACTGAGCTTATAAAAAGAGAAAAAATCTGGACACAGACATGTGTACAACACTGGGATAACATTATGTGAAGATGAAGGCAGAGACTGGGAGATGGAACTACAGGAACACCAAAGATGACTAATGTCCCACCAAAACTAAGAAGAGGGCATGGAACAGCCTCTCGCTCACAGCTGTCGGAAGGAACCAATCCTGCTAATATCTTGATTCCCAGAATTCTGACTTCCAGAACTGTGACACAAGAAATCTGTCAGTTTAAGACAATAAGTTTGAGGTACTTCGTTACAGTAGCCCTAGGAAACCAGTACACCCCCCTTTCTCTCACTCTACCTTCCAGGAGAAGTGATACTATAGATTGCTCAAACTCAAGGGAACTCCTTAAGTTTTTCGGTGGAAACATGTGAAAAGGCTGATATGTAACCACTATGACCCTCAGAAGCGGCAGTTTCACAGGATGTAGTCAAATATATTTTCTGGTGGGTGGAGCTTTGTGTGAGACATAATCTCATTGGGTAGCTGTCTCAATTTCCACTTTCCTAGTTCAGTGTGGGTGGATGGGGAAGGTGCTCCCAACTGGGAGGTATGCAGGCTGCTTTTCTCGTTGACTTTCCCTTATGCTTCTGGGACATTCTTCATTCTGTGTGGCCAGGGAGCATGTAAACTGGAGACAGAACTCAAAAGCTTTCCCTCCCTAAAAAGACCCAAGGTGGGATGGCCGGTAGGGAAGGTGAGGACCTTGCTACAAAAATTTCAGGACCGAGAAAAGGAAGTATTTCTCCCCCCAAAATTCAATCTAAAAAGTAATATTTAACTTCAATATCTAAAACATAACATGTCCACTAGCCAGATCAGCTGATAGTAGAGTATATTAAGTTTATTTAATGTGGTGTATTACGTATAATATAAGATGTGGGTGGGGTCTCCAAAAGTAAGGGTGCCAAAGGTCTGAAACAGCTTTGGGCATTGGAGCAAATGGTCTTTCCTCTGGCTACCATTGTCTTGTACTTACACCTTCTTCCTGACTGGTGTGTTCTTTGACATTCCAAAATAGTAAGATTAGAGACCTAGTGTGGGTTTGGGACAGAACAGGTAGTAAAGCAATCCCTTACCCTGCTTCATCCCTGTTTATATGTCGATCTTAGAAAAACAAGAGTGCTCTAGACAGTGGGTGAGAAGATTCAAGTACCTCTTCATCCCTGACAATATGCTCTTGTGTCTTTTGTAAGAGTACACAGTTTAAATTTCTAAAAATTCATTGCAATAAAAAGCGAAACAATCCCTCATAGATTTATAATCAAAGTAATGTACCACTTAGAAAAGATCTGAAATAAGTGCAAATACCTAGTACAATGTTTTATCTTTTTAATGACACTTCAATAAAACTAATTACTTAACTTTTATTTTTCCAAGCAAAGCAAGTGGGAAGAAAAATGTAAAGTGTTTATTCATACACTGCAAGTTTATGAAATTCAAGAGGTAGATATGCAGCAGGGTTTTGAAGAAGAGCCTTTTAAATGAATGTGAGGCTTGGCTATCCCCACACTTGGGATGTGGGTCTTCTAAACGCATGTGAGTCTTGGGTATACCTTAGTTTGTGAAAGTGAAAGTCAGCAAATCCTTCCCCAGTAGGCTTTAACTCTCTTAGTTAAAAAAAAAAAAAAAAATACAAAAAAACACTAGGCTGAATGGGCCATTTATATCATCTAGTACGATGACTCGTATGTATATACTTCCATCCTGGGATGAAAGTCCTTAATGAAGGATTTGCAGATTAGGTTAAGAGCGTTATCATTATCTAATTACACAACAAATCCATTCATCTGGCAAACACTTAGTGAATGTCTACTAAGTGCCAGGCATAATGCTAAACTAACTTGTCCAAAACAGCCACAGCAGGGGCACGATAACAGTCCCTGTTGTCATGGAGCTCAGTTGAGTAGGAGGTATCTATAATTTCATGTGAGGATGAGGGCAGTGCAGGGTGCTGGGGGGAGCACTAGCATCTTCATCCATTCAGGCTGCTAGAACGAACTGCCACAGCCCGGGTGGCTTGTAAACAATAGAAATTCATTGCTGGCTGGGCACGGTGGCTCACGACTGTAATCCCAGCACTCCGGGAGGCTGAGGTGGGTGGATCACGAGGTCAAGAGTTCGAGACTATCCCGGCCAACTTGGTGAAACCCTGTCTCCACTAAAAACACAAAAATTGGCTGGGGGGGGGGGGGCGCGGGTGGCGGCGCACCCCTGTAGTCCCAGCTACTCAGGAGGCTGAGGCAGAAGAATCGCTTGAACCTGGGAGGCAGAGGTTGCAGTGAGCTGAGATCACACCACTGCACTCCAGCCTGGTGACAGAGGGAGACTCCATCTTAAAAAAAAAAAAAAAATTATTGCCCACCGTTCTCGAGGCTGGGATGCCCAAGATGAAAGCACCAGCAGATTCAGTGTCTAATGAGGGTCGGTTTGCCCGTTTCATAAATGGCACCTCCTCGCTGCATCCTCACAAGGTGGAAGGGCCAACGCAGCTCTCTAGGGCCGCTTTGATAAAGGCTCTAATCTCATTCCTGAGAGCTCTGCCTTCATGATTTAACCACCTCTCAAAGCACTCACCTCCAAATAATCACACTGATGATTACATTTCTACCTGTGAATTTTGGGGAGACACATTCAGACCATAATAAGTAGTGAGGGGCATTTGACTTGAATTTGAGAACTGATCAAAAAGGCTTTCTGTAGAAAGTGATAGCTGAGGCCTCAAAAACACAAGGGCTTATCCAGACAAATGAAATAAATGCCCTGGAGGCAAGAAAGCACAGCATATAAGAGCTGAAAGTAATTTGATAGGAGGTAAGGATCCTGCAGAGAGGAGCCTGGAGAGGGAGGCAGCAGCCACATGGAGAAGATTTACCTCTTCCTTGAGGGCAATAAGAAGCTACTAAATAACTTTAAGCAGAGAATGGAAATATTCAGATGATGGCCTGACTGTGTGGTGGAAGGATTAGAGGGAAACTAGACCAGTAAAGAGGCTGCTGCAGTAAGCAACGTGAGAAATGAGAAACAGTGCCACTGGGGACAAAAGTGGGGGACTCCTAAGATAGTGGCAGGGAGCATCAGCAGGATTTAGTGATTGTTTGGGTGGAGGTGCAAGTAAGAAAATGAAAGTTAAGAGTTTAGCTTTGTAGAGTGGTACCTCCCAGTGGAGCTTGAGAACTTGGAGAGAAGCAAGTTTTGCCGAGAAGGTGACGATTGAGTTTTAGATGTACTGATTTGGATATACATACAATATACCCAAGCAGAGATGCTTGGAAAACAGGCACCTGAATCTGATGACCCCTCACTCAGATAGCTCTCAGGGTAGGGGATTCCAGGAAGGAGTACTGAGCTGCCTTGAAGGATGAAGAGTAGTGGGAGGGGGTGCGGCAGGAAATGCTTGGAAGCTGGGGAATGATGGTGAGACTAAAATGCCATGAGGAATTGCAGGTAGTACAGAAGGGTGTGGATGAAAGGCCAGGAACAATTCTTGATGGGTTCTGCCTGTCATGTTTTGTGCCTAAGGAATGAGATAGAGCTAATACAATATTTCAGACAGACGAGAAACCTGATCATATTTGGGTTTTGGAAATTAGACTGGCATTGGCATGAGTGTGAACTGGAAATGGGAATAAATCAGACCAGTTAAAATAATCTAGTTTTATGCCCCTCAAAAGATCAGGTCCTAATCTAACGCTGAACAGAGAGGGTGAGGAAGAAGGAATGAATTTCAGGGATATTGAGGTGGCAGAAATGACAGCTATAGCCATGGACTAAATGTGGGAGGTGAGGAAGATGGCAAGGTTGATATTCAGGGTTCTGGCTTGGTTGATGGTGGACCATTTGGTGAGATGGGCACTACCCATCTCAGAGGTGGAATGGCAAGGTACAGGTCTGAGAAAAGCAGGGCAGATGCGCCATAAACCCTGATCTTACAATTGACTGAAAAATCATGAGTCACTAAGACATTCAAATTCTTGATTCCTGCAAGAAACAGCAATTTTAATTACTTTCACCTGCAGTGAAAAATTTGGCATCACTTTAGCCTTTTTTTCAATATCAAGGCTTGGGAATTAGTTCTGTTTGCAAAACTACTTTAGTTTTTGAAAGAAACATATTCAACATGTTAAAAATTGACAAAATATAACTAGTATTTGCAGGGATCTCTTTCCCAAATAATGAGATAATTTAAATCTTCTGTTGATGAGAAGTATCTATAATTTGCACAAGCCCTCAAGATGCTATCACATGGCTGATTCCGCTAATTCTTCAAGTTTCAGCTGAGATAAAAAATGGTCAGAAAAGCATTCCCTGAATACCTTCTCCAAACAGGTCCCGTTATTACTATCATCACACTATGTCCTGTCATCCATACCACTTCAACAGCTTAAAAGTATATTTTTATTTACATATTTATTCTTCTCCTCCCACTATGATTATAAGGTCCTTGAGGGTTGATATGGTCTGGATCTGTGTCCCTGCTCAATCTCCTGTCGAATTATTATCCCCAGTGTGGAGGTGGGGCTGGTGGGAGGTGATTGGATCATGGGGGTGGTTTCTGATGGTTTAGCACCATCCCCCTAGTGCTGTTTCATGAGGGAGTTATCAGGAGATCTGGTTGTTTACCAGTGTGTAGCACCTCCCTCGCCTTCCTCCTGCTCTGGGTCATGTCATTCACGCCTGCTTCCCCTTCTGCCACGAGTGAGTTTCCTGAGGCTTCCCCAGAAGCCGCTATGCTTCCTGTACAGCCTGCAGAACCATGAGCCGATTAAACTTCTTTTCTTTATAAATTACTTAGCCTCAGGTTTTTATGGCAATGCAAGAATGGACTGATACAAGGTGAAGACTGTGCTTGCTTCTTCTACCCAGGTATAGCCAGTGGCAGCTTTATGCCCTGGCATATCATCACCATCCTATAAATACTAATTAAGTTCACAGCTAGAGAACAGTCGAGATTCCTGTTCTCAAGGCTCTTTTTAGCCAGTGTCATATTTATGGCTATGTTGGTTGGTAAAATTCAAACTCTTTCTATACTTAAATCAATAACCTCTGCTCAGAGCCCTGGAAGTCCCCCAGTCCTTACTTATTCTATTTGCCCTTTTCAGGGAATTCTCAGAATTTTCCTCAACCCACAACTTAAGGCCTAACACCTGGCCCAGTGTGCACTAGCTCTGGTACTGAGACCTGTGTTTGTTCACCTTGGTTGGTGTCTGTGCTGTACAGGTTGGTAAATATTTTGAAGGTCATACCTGCCTAGACTTCTAAATCAAACCCAGAGTCTACTTTCTGTTGCTATATAATATGTGGAAACGTCCATAATAATGACATAGAGTAACATAGGAAAAGATCCCTATGGCTAATTATGAACAAGTTCAGTTCATATTAAAGTAAAACCATAACCTCAGGTAGGGTAAACAGATGGGGAGGTCTGTGTGAACATATTTGTGTCAGGGTTAGGAGTTAGGGAGGTCTGTGGCAAGGGAGGATTGCAGAACAATCACCTTTATGTTCTTTTGGATTGAAGACAAAGTTTTATCTCTTCCAAGGAGAGAGAAGAGCTTAATTGAAAAAAGTCAAACTTCGACTGCGAATATATTCCTTAAGTGGAGAGATCCTGGGTGAGCCTCCATCCAGAAGCTGGCTTAATTGGACTCCAACTGGGCAGAATGAATTCTTAATCAGAACATTTTATTTGCTTAAAATGAATATTATAGCAGTTACCCCCTATTTATCAACAAAGTGGCCATTAACAGCCATCAGTGGCTGACCTTGACAGATTGCATTGCTGAAATAATGAAATTTGATGGGTTACTATTAAGATTTGCTAAGGGTTTTACATTGCAGAGCTTGAGACCAGCGAAACAGAGCTGTTTACTCAGGCAGGTTGACCACAGGGAAAAGGTGAGGGAGAGAGTAATGTAAAGCACAGGGAGCTTGATGAAAAATGAATGGCTCCCAGGCAGAATTTCCACAAATGAAATGCAAATTCAGATATATATCTCTTAATCACCATACTGAAAAGGTTGATTACTTAAAATGAGACTCACCAGATGTTTTTGTTGTAGGCAGGAATGGAAAGCTGACTAAGTGGGAAAATATAAATTTATTCTTTAAAGGTCCTAGTTATCTCATAATAGCTGGTAGGAAATTGAACTGAAATCATAAATGGAAAGCAGGTAGGTTCAGAGGGGAATAAGGAGAAAAGCTCAGAGGCAAGAACAGGAGAAGAAATAAGACAATTCTATTGTGTTAGCTTTCCTGATATTTGTAAACTTGGACTGAAGTGCAAAAGAAGTGATTTACTTTTTTTCTCCTAAAAATTCATTGGTTGGCGGCTTTCTTCTTACATAATTTTAGATTGTAAGCATTTTACTTCCCTTATCCTGAAAGCCATTATTAATGTCCATTACCTTCAGACATGAGCCAGCAACAAGAAACACCAACCCAATTTCATTTGAGTAGAACCAGTTTGGGAGACATTGGAAAGGCCTGTTCTTAGATTGTTTTCCTTACCTTCCTGGTTTTCCCATCAAATATTTGTTTCTTTGGATCTGTCAAGCATTTTGAACTTACTGGCTTCTGTTTAAAATGCAAACACTTCCGAAGAGGCAAAAACTGAGAACCCATTAGGCTTATCAACTAATACCTTTGCCTAAATAGAGATTCTGTCAGGACAAAAGTGTTGAGGAGTGGATTATTTCAGAGCAATTAGTGTTTGGGAGAGGGAAAATGGCACTCCCAAGAGTTGGAAGAGATCATTTTTGCCTGTCTTACAGTTTCCAAGAGGAAGGCCCTTCTGTGGCTTAACTAACCTTTATTGCCAAAACTTTTTGGATCAATAACTCCCAAATTAAAGTCAGTTTTGGTTTCCTCACACCTCTCTATATTGCAAAAGAACCCTAGATAATGAGGAATATTGGATGCACATGGAGATAACCACCTTGTTTATAAGATAGAAATAGATTCTGTCTTGCTATTGCCTGTCCTTCAGTTTCTGGGTCAGTGGTCCAGGATCCCGTTAATTTCTTACATAAGAAATTAGCTGTGGACCTCGATAACCTCTGTCCAACTTTGTAAAATAGAGAACCAGATATGAGTAAGTTCCTTGCCAGATCTATTGTAATTAAGTTACTATAACTTCTGTAAGTGTACTTAACCCCAACAGTCAGTACACAGCATATAGGAAACGCATATGTGATTTTGAATCAATCAGCTTAGGTGTATTATACATTAAAGGAGATAGTTCAAAGCATGTAATTCCTTTTAAGATGTTTTTTATATACATCACATTCATCACTAAGAGCTTACTGTGTGGTAGGTATCACAATCCAGGGGTGCAAAGATAAGAACTGTGTAACATGAGGGCCTATTCTATGGAAATGAATGTATTAGGGAATCTGTTATATTTTGCCATCAAGTTTAATAAAACAAAAACAATAGAGTTAGCCAGGGGGGAAGAGTATTGTAGAATCCATTTTGGGATAGATAAAAGGAGACTTTGGGGAACATAGAGCCCCTCCTGTCCCATAAGAAACTCCAGAAACAGAAAAGAGAAACAGGAAAACCAAAACTGGCTGACCACTCACTTGGGAGATCGTATTTGTTAGTGGCTTCTGCTAAATGAGCTCTGTGAGACAACTTATAACTTACGTAGCTCTAGAAGTGCCCTCTAGTTGATAATAAATAGCTTGTAATATGTCTGGTTCACATAATAAAACTTTATTTGAATGCCACTATTGTCAGAACATGTAGAAAGATACTATATTTGCACTACCTATAAAATGCTATTTGTTCTACAATGGTATACAATTATAGGGAGATAATTAAAATGCTTAGACTTTTCAGGCACTTGCCAGTCATTTCTGTGTAAATGACTTAAATCACTAATTATAAAACATTTTAATTTAATCCTCAAGATACCTCAAGGACCTCCACCCGCTGATATTCTTTCTGGTATAACACTAGTTACCATGTGCATTGGAGAATCAAAATTGATCTGAAATAAACTGCAATTTTGACTCTTTAATTCAGACTTATTTTCTCAACAATTAGTCAAAATTAGTTAAATAAGGTGAAAGTATAAATGGTTATACAAAACTCTTCATTTCTTATGAAGACTATAAGGGCAAATATACTTGAAAAATAAAAGGCTTAACTCTCTCTTTTAAAAATAAGAGAACCCAGTGTGATAGCTCTGATGCTCAAAAAATACAAAGAGAATAAGAAGAAAAGTTCTCTTTTCTTCGAGCATTTTCCTTTGTGAACTTGTAATTGGCCTGGTGTGGTGGCTCACACCTATAAATTTCAGCAATTTGGGAGGCTGAGGTGGAAGGATTGCTTGAGCCCAGGAGTTCAAGACCACTCTGGGCAACAGAGCAGCACCTCATCTCTACAAAAAATACAAAAATTAGCAGGAGTTCAAGGCTGCCGTGAGCTATGCAGTAAGCTGTCACTGCACTCCAGCCTGGGCAACAGAGTGAGACTCCCTCAAAATGAAAAAAAAGAAAAAGACAATCATATGAAAAAAGCTCAACATCACTGATCATTTGAAAATCAAAACCACAATGAGATAACATCTCATGCCAATCAGAATGGTGATTATTAAGAAGTAAATAACATGCTGGCAAGGTTGTGGAGAAAAAGGAACACTTATACACTGTTGGGTGGGAGTGTAAATTAGTTCAACCATTGTGGAAGTCAGTGTGGTGGTTCCTCAAAGATCTAGAGGCAGAAATATCATTTGACCCAGCAATCACATTACTGGATCTATACCCAAAGGAATATAAATTATTCTGTTATAAAGACACATGCACACCTATGTTCACTGCAGCACTATTTACAACAGCAAAGACATGGAATCCACATAAATGCCCATCACTGATGGACTGGATAAAGAAAATGTGGTACATATGTACCATAGAATACTATGCAGTCATAGAAATGAGATCATGTCCTTTGCAGGGACATGGATGGAGCCTGGAGACCATTATCCTTAGCAAACTAAACCATATACATGTTCTCACATATAAGTGGGAGCTAAATGATGAGAACACATGGACACATAGGGGAACAACACACAACTAGGGCCTGTCTGAGGGTGGGGCCTGGTAGGAAGTTAGATGATCAGGAAAAAATAAGTAATGGGTACTAGGCTTAATACTTGGGTGAGGATATAATCTGTACAACAAACTTGTGCCATGACACAAGTTTACCTACGTTGACAAACCTGCACATTTACCCCCTGAACTTAAAAGTTCATAAAATCCTTCTAATTATAAATTCTTTCTTTGGCTCTTTGAGATGAAAAATATTTTAAATATTTTAAAAGGCCCTTGCAGGTCTTACAAGCCAGGAGTGTCATTTTCTAGGACCAAGGAGCCATCTCTCTGACACAAAGGAGACAACACTCCTATCTTTTGGCTTCGTTAAGTAGGTAGGAGCCTAAATTTCCGAGGAGCCTCTTCCTCCAAGTTGCAAAACTACTTCTTGTCATTAAGACATGAGAAGTTTGTTTTTCCCTTTATATGACACTAATTAGCTAACACAGATGGTCACCCCAATTACCAGGTATATTTAGGATGAACTATGTGAAGCACATGATGCTGTCAAATTCTTATTTGAGGACCGGCTAGTTGTTTATCTAGAGAATGCCTATGTAATAGGATGCATCTGTTTGGCTGTATAAACGAGTGAGATTTGTCTTTGCAATCCCTCAGTGGATTCCCTGTATGTGTATCACATTCTGTTTTGTGTTTATTCAATAATAAAGCTGCTTTCTTTCTCTACTATATAAAAAGGGTTTTTTTTAGGTTGGAAGATGATTTTGTCTTTAAATTTACCCAACCTAACCTCATATTGATTTTAGATATATTTTACACGCTCTTAAAATACGCTCTTAAAATACATGCCCTAAAACCCCAGCAGATGTTAACATTAGCTTTACTGCCTAAGGCTTAACCATTCATATCAAAACTGATTCTCCTTCCTCCAGATCTTGCTGAGTCACCCTAGAACATGTTTTGCCACCCCTCCTCACTCACTTCCTGGGATTATCACTGATAATGCTCGGCAGTTTTAATTTAAATTACAGGATTTTTGGTATCTCAAATAATGAGATAACAGCAAGTAGACTACCTTAAACATCACGCGTCAGCTAGCTGAGAAAGACTGCAAATGATAGGAAGGAGGCTGAGCTGTTGAGGATTTAAGGTCAGTGAGTATATAACAAAAAATGAAATATTACATGTCTAGAAAGGCAGGACGAAATGAAGCAATGGCTCAAAGTTCATCAACAGAAAAGAAGCAATATAAGAGATTTCAGCCTTAAGGTCTAGCAACAGACAGCAATACAAAACAATTCTGGCTCTTCTAGGTAAAGTTGCTGACCTAAACCAGTCCTGTGTCACCTGGACTGTACCTGGAGCAGCAATGTCCATTGGAACTTTCTGTGACGGAAGGGTTCTGTATCTACTGCCCGGTGCGCTAGCCACCAGCCATGTGTGTACTGACCACTGAAAATGTGGCTGGTGTGACAGAGGAGTTGAATGTTAAATTTAAGTTGATAAAACAAAAATGAAATGGCAATATATATGGCTAGTGGCTACTCTATTGCACAGCATAGAACTATATGATTCAAGGGAAGATGATTTTTGGGGTCATTTACTTAAATATTACAAGGCCTGTGCTATTTGGAGAGAAATCTCATGTGTAGGATACTGATCAGCATTTATCACTGATTGGAAGATGTACAGATACTACAGTTGAAGTCCTAGATGTTGTTGGCAGTGATGGAAACATTTGGGTGCTTGAGACGAGGTACCCTTTTCTGGGTTCTCTCCAGCCATCTCCTGAGACTACTTGCTGTATTTTTCACATATTTCATTATTTTCAAGTTCTGCTATCTTTATCTTGCTCACATCCCGGGAATCATAAGAGGATTAATTCGTGAGTTTTATAAATTGTTTTATAGGTTAAAATTCCCTATTAAAGTGTCTACTACTATCTGCAGTCCTGACTTGGAGAGATTAGACTTCTGACAATTCCCATTTATAGGATTTGGAGCAATGCATCTGTGCTATTAGCCCAGGAGGCAGGCCCACACAGATTCAGTTAGATTAAGCAATAAGCTTCCCGATAGGCTTACCGAGAAAGCTGACTTGCCCTTCAGCCTCAGCCTGGCCTCATGGTTCCTCCCTTCTCTACCTGCTTCCTGTCCTAGAGTCTATCAGCCCCTTTGCAGAGCTAGCCTGTACTGCCTGAGGGGCTGTGCAATCAACTCAGGCCTTAGGGGAGACAGCAGCTGAGGAATGTAAGTGGTACACAGTGTAAATAGTAATTCACTTGAAGTCACAAGACCTGGCTTTGAGTCCCAGACTTGCCTTGTTAATTAGGAAATTCTGACTAGGTACTTAGTCTCTTTGAAACTTAGTTTTCCCATTCCCATTCATTTAACAAATATTGAGCTAGATACTGTGTTAGGAACTGGAGAGTCATCAGTGTACTAGACTAAAAACCTCTACCCTCATGGAATTTACATTTTCAGCAAGAGGAACTGAAAATAAAACATAATAAATGCATTGTATAACACATCAGAAGGTAATAAGTAGGCTGGGCATGGTGGCTCATGCCAGTAATCCCAGAACTTTGGGAGGCCAAAGTGAGTGTATCACCTGAGATCAGGAGTTCAACACCAGCCTGGCCAACATGGTGAAACATGGTCTCTACTAAAAATATAAAAATTAGCTGGGTGTGGTGGTATGCGCCTGTAATCCCAGCTACTTGGGCAGCTGAGGCAGGAGAATCGCTTGACCTGGGAGGCAGAGGTTGCAGTGAGTTGAGATTGCACCACTGCACTCTAGCCTGGATGACAAGAGCGAAACTCTATCTCAAAAAGTGGTAAGTGAGGGAGATAAATAAAGCTTGGTAAACTGGATGGGGAATAGATGGGCGAGAACATGGTTTCTGTGGGGGAATCGGGATAAGCCTCACTGAGAAATAGATATTTGGGCAAAGGCTTGAAGGAAATAAGGCATGTACCTATCTGTGAAGAACCCTCCAAGTTTAAGTTCAGAAATAAGACAGAGAAACCTGAAAATAAAAATTGGTTGTTGACCCTCACCTAGAGATAAATTACCCATAAAATGCCTACTATATGCTAGGTGCCAAATACTTATTTACATTTAAAGGCTGATGCTGACTGACTTCCTTCATCATGGAAAATGAAGGTTATCCCAAATATCTTGACAAGTTAAAAGCATCTCAGGAAAGGGATCATTTTCAATTTGAATCTGTCTTGTTCCACCATTTACTATGAATCTGTAGCAATATTATGAGATAGCTTGGTGCATATATGTATGTAATATACAAAACTGTTAGCCAATTCTACATGGAAATCTGAGTTGCTAATTTCTCCAGAATCTCACTTCAAGGATTTTCGAACAGTGAATAATCTTTCAAGATGGAGATAGTGTCTCCATCTGGAGCAAAGGTCAGGTTTGCTTCCTGATCATTATGAAGATTTGGGTTTGTTCAGCTCAGTTTTCTTTCCTGTAATACAATCCACTGTGTCTGTAGTTGCCATGTGGCCCTCTTTACATAACCCTGTGAAAATTGGGACTTGGACAACCAGTGCAAGAAAGTGGTGATACTCTGGCTATTGTACTGTGGTGAATCTCTGATCCAAGAATCTCATGTCTTCTGCCAGCATCCATGAAACTGCAGCAAGATAATGTGTTAGCCTGCAACTAGAATAAAATCCAAAACCTGCCTTTAAGTCTTGACATCTGTGATTTGAGATAGAGATTTTTTAAAGAGAATATTTAATCTAAGAACTGATAATAAACCATATAAACATCAGTTATGGCAGGATTTCCTGAAATCTATAACTTTTTGTCCTGAGTGAAGTACAAAGTACCCAGATTATAAAGCAGAAAATAGAATGGTTCATCAAATGTCCCAGCACCACTGCAGAGATAGTTAATTCTTAAGTAGCTGGTTTCCTTAGGCAACTGGAAATCTAGATAATATTGTGAATTTAATTGACTACTAATGGACATTCTCTATTTTTAAACATTTTTCTTTCCATCTTTCTGAAGTGATGGGAATACCTTTTCCCTAGAAAGGTCAGACTTCAGGAAGCACATAACATTTAAATAATCTGAAAGCTCAGCATCCCTGGATGTGCAAAACTGCCAGAGCTGGGTCAGAGGGTCAAGCTGAATGGAATTACTGAAGGCAGCTATATGGCTGGAAATGCAGTCTGAAGATGAAGTGGAAAGTTAAGCTCTAACAGCTTGGTATTGAGATTTAACATTTGTACAAGGTTGTTGACGATAAAGGCAATTGCCAAGAACAAGTAAAACTATTCAGAAGTTCATAGATTTGAGGGGGTCATTCATAGGACCAAAAGAAAACGCCACCTCAAGGAACTGTGTATTACCTGTGTCTAATATTTCCCCAAAATACTGCTAATTTTTTTTCTTCAAAATTAGGTAATTAGCACCCTTACAGATGTATCATTTTTACTATTAAACGGAGTTCTTTGAAAGAACCTACTCACAGGGGGTATATATGAAATTCCCTATGTTCAGCTGAGTTCCTATTTTATCCTGTATGCAGCATTTCCATTATTTGTCCTTGGGCAATTCCCGAAGGAAGTCTAGGGCAATTTTTCATCCTTGAAGCATCTAAGTGTGCTCTATAAACTATATTCTATATTCACCAGTTACTTATACAGTGTCATTTCTAAATGTGGAACAAAAAAGTTATTTACTGCCACTATTGGCACACAAATTCAATATGTATTAAAATATTCTTATTAAGAAGTGTTAGAAAAATAAAACTTCATGAACATCTTTTAAAATTTCCGGATACATTATTAAATAAACAGTGACTGGACTCATGGTGATAAAGTAGCTTAAGGAATCTGAAGAGACTAAAAAGGGAAATTAGATTAAAGGAATACAAAGTGATTGAAGTAGATACGTCACCAAAAGCACAAGCAAAAAAAAGGAAAATAGATAAACCGGACTTCATCATTATTAAACACCTTTGTGCATCAAAGGATATTACCAAGACAGTGAAAAGACAACCTACAGAATGAGAAAAAATATTTGTAAGTCATATGTTTGATAAGGGTTTAACATCCAGAACATAAAGAATTTCTGAAACTCAACAAAAAGATAAAACAGCCCAATTAAAAATTGGGCAAAGAATTTGAATAGAGATTTCTTCAAAGAAGATATACAAATGACCAACAAGCACATGAAATGATCAACCTTGGTAGTCATTAGGGAAATGCAAATCAAAATCACAATGAGATAACCACTTCTCACATGCTGTGATGGCTATAATAAACCAAAGGAAAATATTGTTGAGGACTTGGAGAAATCAGAACACTTGTATGTTGATGGTGGGAGTGTAAAATCATACAGATGCTGTAGAAAAGTTTGACAGTTCATCAAAAAGTTAAAGGTAGAACTATCATATGGCCTAGTAATTCTACTCCTAGGTATATATCCCAAAGAATTAAAAACAAGGACTCAGTTATTAATATGCCAATGCTCTGAATTGTAACATTATTCAGAATAGTCAAAAGCAGAAACAATCCACGTATCCAACAGATGAATCAATAAAATGAGGTACATATATATAATGAAATATTATTCAGCCATTAAAAAATGAAGTTCTGATATGTACTATACTACAGACCCTGAAAACAGTATGGTAAGTTAAATAAGCCAGATAGAAAGAACAAATGTTGTGTAATCGCACTTGTATAAAATACCTAGAACAGATGAATTAAGAGACAGCAGATTAGAGGTTACCAGGGAGTTGAGTTGGAAGGAGTGGGGAGTTATTGCTTAATGGTTACGGAATTTGTGAAGGTGAAAAAATTTGGAAATAGATAGTGGTGATGGTAGCACAAGATGGTGAATGTAATTTATGCCACTAAACCATTATACTTAGAAATGGTTAAAATGGCAAATTCTCTATTATATATTTTACTGCATAAAGTATATGACTTTATTTGTGACTTTTAAAAATATGAATTCTAAATTGGGCAAATATTGGGGTCTAGGTAAACGTACCTGAGATAATTACAGGCAAGTGAAACTGAAAGGACAGACTACTGTAGGGGTAGAATAAATCAGATCAAATGCTTAACTACTGTCTTGAAAATGCTACTTTATTTTTAATGGTCAAGACTAGAAACAGAATTGGAAGAACAGTTAACAGATTGTGGTATGCCAATACGAGAGAATAACTTGCAGGCATTAAAGTCACTATAAAGCCCATGTAGAAAAGCAAATACATTGACAATACAATGTTATGTGAAAGGATTAGAATATAAAACAGTATATGACATTATTGCAACTTTGCTAAGATACGTTGTATGTGGCAGACAAAATATGAAAACAGTTGTGCTAGGATTAAAACATTTCTACTACTGTTTCTTTATTGTCAATTCAGGTTTTTAGGAAAAAGGATACGTGAAAACATTGGTTTAATACCTTGTATCTCTATTAGTAATTATCTATTGTGCAAAATAACTTTGGAGATTCAGGCTAGCTTCTCTTTATTCTAGAGTTGTATCCATTATATACTGTTTTACCATGCAGATTTGTTATGTCTAAATTGGGCTGTGATTAGTGATATTACAGCTAAGCCAGGGATTTAAAGAAGTTAAAAGCTAAAGAAATTCCACAATGAGTTTTGCTTGGGATCTCACTAAATATTCTTATTTAACTCCAATATTTCAAGGTTCAACATATATAACTAAGATTATATAGTTTGAAATTAGCTTAGGAATTCAGTAGTCCAAGTTCTTTTAACAAAGGAAAAAACTGAGATATACAGCCCATGTGCTGACAAAAGCCAGACAGTAGCCAAGGTTGCCTAAGTCTTAATACTCTGCTCTTACCATTATGCCAGAGCAATTTCTTATCTATCCTCAAACTCTACATTACCAAGTAGTATAGACACATGCCTGCATGAGCTTGGTGCTAGAAGACATAACTTCAAAAGGATGCTAACTTATTGCTGTTTACTTGTACTAAATTAACTGAACCCATTATCCCTTCTGACATTGTGAGAATTACTTCAACTTAGCAGTCGTTGGACTTCAGCACATGCTAGAAGCTTAATGTGGAAGTGCAAACGCAACCTGATTCAGATTTCTTATTCCATCCTTGTGAAAAAGCTATTCCAAATCCATAATTCAGTGGGTCAATTTTGATCTGAAAAAGCGAAATCAGTAATGAAAACATTGCCTCCTTTTATGATTATTCAATTCTACTTGAAGCAAGAGACTGGAGGAAAAAGCCACCTCTTTTGGTCCATCAGTTCTCTTTTGGTCTAATTGTATTGCCTAACTATTATAGGCTGCTGAGCCACTGATCAGGCTGCTAACTAAACAGTTTTCTATCCTATACTTATCCATAATGGAAAAAGAAAATAAACAAGCAATTTGGAAAATACATTATTTAGCATTACTCTTTCAATAGGGTCTAGGCTTTAGTTTATTACACGAAGAGCCAACCCAATTTCAAAATAATTACAAAGTGTTAGTAAACTCTCCAGGTAGGCACACAGAGACATGAGTTTCAGATAACACTGCATGTATTGGTCAGGCCAATAAGAGGTTTCAGTATCTTTCCCTGCATTTTTGACACCCAACTGGCTTGGAGTATGGCTCTGTGGGTCACGTGGAAACTTAGAAGTAGAGTCTTTTGCCAACAGGACAAAAGCATCTTTATTCAGAGGCTTGCTGACAATTTTAGGTGTTGAAACGCAACAGTAGAAAATGGAATTATAGAGCTGGAAAGGATTATCAAAATGTAATTTCATTCTAGACAAATCCCGCATAAGATGTGATTTTCTGAACTGTTTCAGAAGACCGCCATGGAAATTAGTTGTGTCTTCTATTTTTCCTCTTTAAATTCTGATAAATATCTTATTAGTGGACAGTGATATCTTTAAAATATCATGGTGTTCTTTCAAATCTGAGACGGTACTTTTTTACTCTGACTAATTTGGAATGAAAACTACACTTAAGTGTAGACTTTAAATCAAAGATAATGTGAGAGAAAATTATAAGAAAGTGATGTGCACCTGCTTAAGGAAATCAGAACTGGTTATCAATGGCCAGTTTGAGCACTTATTAAGCACCTGTTTTACCAGTGGTGAGGAACTCAAAGACAAATAAGACACAGCCCCTGTCCTTGAGAGGTTAAAAATCTAGCATGCTGGATTGCATGGTTTATTTGACCACTCTATACTACTAACGGAAGTGCTAACATTAACAAGCGTATGTGCAAAAAGGATATATGAAAACATTGGTTTAATACATTGCATCTCAATTAGTAATTATTATGAAAAATAACTTTGGAGTAACAGGCTAGCTTCTCTTCTATAGTTGTATCAATTATAGACTATATTAGATAGACTTGTTATGTCTAAGTTGGACTACAATTATGATTTGTTATGTCTGTTTATTTGACCACTCTGTATACTACTAATGGAAGTGCTAACATTAACAAGTATACGTGCAAAAAGGACACATGAAAACATTGGTTTAATACCTTGCATCTTTATTAGTTTAATACCTTGCATCTCTATATACAAAAGGCCTGAAATATAAAAAAGTGTACATGCAGTATAATTCATGAGTAGATGTTAAAAGTCTGCTCCAATCCTAAACGGATAGTTTAGGCAGTGCTTCTCAGAGTGTTCCAATTTTTGGGCTTCCCATTAGTCCCTACTCAGATTCTCTGGGAATGGGCCCTGAGAATATGTATTTCCCAGTAATTATTATTATTGTTGTTATTATTTTGAGATGGAGTTTTGCTCTTGTTGCCCAGGCTGGAGTGCAATGGTGTGATCTCAGCTCATTGAAACCTCTACCTCCCAGGTTCCAGTGATTCTCCTGCCTCAGTAGCTGGAATTACAGGTGTCCACCACCATGCCCAGCTAATTTTTTATATTTTTAGAAGAGACAGGGTTTCATCATGTTGGCCAGGCTGGTCGCAAACTCCTGACCTCAGGTGATCCACCTGCCTCTGCCTCCCAAAGTGCTGGGATTACAGGCATGAGCCACCGCGCCCGGCCACTGCCATTGTTTCCTGACTTTGCCTAGAAAAGTTAGCCTTCAGAGACAAATTCTCATTCAAAGGTGAAATCATCTTCAGTTATGAGTGATTATTTTTGCTTCTATTTTACTTTCAAACTTGTCTGAGAACGGTTAGTCTGGATGTTCAGAAACACTTCACTTTCACAATTCAGTCATATTCTTGTCTTTCATTCAAATATCCCCAAACATAGGCAGGTGAGCAAGTGCTGGCTAAGGCAGTTCACTGAGGAAAGGGCTAGAGGGGGAGAGTTCTGAAGGCCATAACCAGAATCTAAAAGAAGTTCATTCCCCTGAGGAAAATTCCCTATTAACACTGTTCCCATAATTGCTTTCACTTTTATGAGAAATGTAAACAGTCAAAAATGAAACCTCATTAATATAATGAAAATATTTCTTGCTGGAATTAATAAAACTCTCTCCTGCTGAGTTTAAAGCACCAAGTTATTGAAAAGACAAAAGTGCGACTTTCAGCTTTTGCCTGACAATTGGAACGTGAAATTCTCATGGTATGTCTCTCATTCTTAGCTTCTGTCTACAACCAGCCTTGCCAAAACTATTTCCATGGAAACAGACATCAAATCTGAAAATATTGAAAAAGCTACCACGGGGATGATCATCTAAACTCATTTGCTATACTTTGCCAAGTAAGGTCGCGGGTGTAAAAAGGCGAACACGGGCTGGCATCCTAGTATAAAAATGACTTTACTATCAGGGAAAAACCACAAGGGCCTCTCAGGGAACCATGTTTCTTCCTTCTATTTCCCTATCCCTCTTTTGTTTCTTTTTCCCTGCCTTCTCATTTATTCATTCGTTCCTTCACCCAATATAATCGAGTTCCTATTTATGGTTAAATACATGTACACATACTTGTTTTCTCCCTTGTAGGTCAGGAATACTGATGCATGGTTTTCAGAGAGAAACCAATAGATACTCTCTGGCATTCTATCTAGGAAGCATCTCTGTTTAAACAGATACAAACAATGGAAGGGTAAGGTTGGTGTCTTTGCCATCCCTGGCATCTAACACAAAATGGCTCCATCAACATTAGGAATCCTGATGCCTGAACAGAATGGTTGGAGCTACAGTAGAACTCTTGAGGACTGGTATAGGAAATGTGTTGGAGAGTTAGAGTAGCTGAGAAACACAAAAGGAACCTCTTTTCCTTTGAGTAAAGAAGTCACAGGTGTGTGGTTGGGGAATTCAGAAGACTGCGCCTAAGGTAGAAATAGTAGACATAAAACCACAGTGCTTGAAGCACAGCGAATAAATGAGGATCAACTCTCTTTATACCAGACAGGATTGAATATCTTCTCTCAGATGAAACAACTTTAATACATAACTGCCCTTATCAAAGACAAATGGATTAATTGGTCTATTAGAAAAAGAAAGAACACCTCTGAGTAGACAGACCTTTGATTTCTGTAACAACTGGGTTATCTCCAAAAGTTCTTTATTAAATGTATAATCTGAGTGGTTTCCTTGAATCATCTGTACAGTGGGAATTAATTGCACAATGTATAAATGATGGGAATGTAGCCTGCAAATGTCACTCATATAAACCTTTATAGTTCATTTGGGATTTAAAAAAGTTTGAAATATGAAAAGGAATCATGAATCCACCCCCACAGAAAATAGGGAAAGGTAGGAGAAAAATCAATTCCCATTTTTAAAGACCTTTTAAAAAGCAGAGAATCGCAAGCATTTATGATTGTTACCCTAAAGGTTCTTACTGACACATGCTAATATAAATTGAGCAAAAGGTTTTGTTCATCTTTACATGTCACTATAGCTAATGGTTCTAACTCATGAAATCAGTAATTAATAATTAAAATGAATTTTAAAAGACAGCAGATAATTGGCTTTGAAGACATCACTTTTTAAAGTGCCACTATACTTCATGTTTCTCAGCTCCTCCTGGTTAAAACAAAAGCTATTATAGACGCTTAAACAGGGCCCTAGAATTCAAGGAAAGGTCAGAAAAATGCTGCGTTCTGAAATGAGCCAAGGAAGATCAACATAAAATGGATGAAAATATTCACCTACAGAAATCTTCCTAGAAGTGACTCTTCAGAAGAAACGTTTTGAAAATGTTTCTGATTAAAAACGTGGCTCCCTGTTCATCCAGGACTCCAAAACAGCTCTCCAAAAGTAACCAAAAACAAATACCCACCGCACAACTAGAGAAAGCAGGTGATCATTTTGGAACTGTAATAGTAATATATGTTATAACAATTTTCATGATTGACAAGAAATACTGAAAAAGATGAGTATAACAGCTAAAAAGTCTTCAGCATTCTTTCCAGGGGAGGAAGACATTCTGATTTTAGAATACCGATCTTGCTTATCTAATCACAAATATCCCTAGAGTGGAAAATGGTGATTCATCAATGTTATAGAGTTACAAAAATATCCTTTAAAGAACATCTAAGTTCATATATCTCAATCTGTTGCTTATCAAGCCATATCATAATGTCTTTTTTCCATATTCTATCTTCAAAAGTTCTGGCCTATTCTCCATTTTCACTGTTGAAATTCTGCCCATCTTTCAAGGTTCAACTCAAGCATCTCTCTCTTGACACAACCATCTTGGATCCCCAATTTTTGCCAGAGTTCTCTGCATTTTTATTATAATGGCAGATTCTGCTTTCTCTTAGAGTTAGCAGTTTCTCCATTCAGTTGCTAGCCATTTGCTGTGTGCTTGTATTTAGATTCATAATTTTAACAAAAGTTCATGAGAATGTATCTGTCAAACCCTTTTGCTAGATGCTTTTTGTTCACTGAATCCTCACTGTGTCCCCCATATGCTTGTATAGTCCGTTATCCACTGTGGACCCTTACTAACTTTGCACTACCATTTAGTATGACCAGCTGAGAAGATTCTCTTATCAGAAAGGTGTGTCCCCTGCAGGTGAATGGATCCAGGAAAATGGGTTCCTATTACATTCATTTTAAATAAGTGAGTTTATTGTAATTTGAGTCATATAAGCCAACTTCCCAGAGTGCAATCATCTCTGGATGAAGGGGAAAACATAGTAATCTAAACTTAAGTTGATGCCTAGACTGTGAAATGTGGGGACTCCACTAATGAGTAGCCATTAGGGTGAGACCCATGAGGCCTCTAGAAGCTGTATTATATCCCTTCTTAAATATATTTTCCAAAAGCATCAAATTTAAAGAACAACAACAACAAAACTGCCCTGAGATGATATGTGTATTCCTCTATGGCAGAACTCAGATGAGAACGATTCTTGCAAGCTTCCCAAAGAAATCTCAATCTGAAACTAAAGCTCACCAGCTTGGTGGAGCAGGCGGAGTTGGGGAGAAATTCAAAATAAATCAACAGCTCAACAGCTCTTTTTTTTTTTTTAAACAGACCTTACTAACTAGGCTTTTCTAATTACAACATGGTGGTATTAAGTAGACAAACAAAAGTAGTTTATTCTTATATAAAGGTTAGGCTTTTATTTAAAGTACCGTATGGGGAAAGTAACCTAAAACTTTTGAAACCAAGGGCATAAGGAAACAATTTTTTTTTTTAAAGTGCCTGCAGAGTCAGACTCCAGAAACTAATTTTTGTATGCAGTCAAACCTGGATAGGCATTTTCTATTATATAGTTTGTACTCAAGATGAAGTACATTTTCCACTTTGCTTTCCATTCCTTGCTCTCTGAAAATTTGTGACCTAGTATGGGAATAAACTAATGATTATAATTGAATATGTGAAAAGATAGAGATATGGAGGGGTTTTGGAAGAATCAAAGCAGACCAAGTACCTCCTTTATAGAGGAAAGGGGAAATGTGAAGGCTTTCTGAAAGAGGTGATACCAAAATCATAGGAAAGTAGAAAAGTAGAAGGCAGCTAGGCAAGAGGATGAGGAGACTTTTCAAGTAGAAGATTAAAAAATGGAAGTGTAGGAGTGAAATGACATGAGAATGATGGGAAATTTATTGTAGCTGGAGAATAAAAGGTGAGGCAATACACGGTAAGAGATGAAATAGAGGTATGGACCAGGACCTTATTTATGGGGACTTCATGCCTTTCATTAAAGGATCCGTACTTTATGGGGCAAGAGAGACACTGAAGAGTTTCAATCAGAAGAGTGATTTAGTTAAACCTGTTTCATAAGGCAGGGAATGAGAGCAACCATCCTGTGGACAGGGCAATGTCTGCAGTAGCACCAGAGAGAGATGATGAGGGCTGACTGGGAGGAGAAAACTGATCTAGGGAACAGTGAATAAGTTAAAAACAAAAGAACCACTCAACTGCTTGCATGTGGAGGTGAGGAAGAGGAGAGGAATTCTGTGAGTCTAATGGGCTGAGTAGATGTTGATGGCCAATGCTAAGACAGACTTCAGGAGAAGAAACAGGTAGACAATGAGTAGAAATTTTCACCTGAGAAGTCTGGGGGACTTCTGGCTACAAGTGTCCATCAAGTAGTTGGATGCAGGGGGTTGAAGCCCTAGGAAGCACTTCATGCTAGGATGTGGATTAAGCAGTTTGTCAGTGTTCTACTAGCTGAACCCATGAAAAGAAAAAGGACCCAGCAGAAGCAAGAATAAAAAATGAGAAGGTAGAGAATGGGTCCCTGGAGGATATTACCATTTAAGGAAGAAAAGAAAAGGAGTCTGCAAAAGCCACAGAGGAAGAAGATCTAGGGAGTGGGAAGGAGCTGAGGAAGAAGATAGATGTGAAGACATCAATCCACAGAATCAAAAAAATTGGATTAAACAGTAACAGTAGATAATTGTGTGCATATATGTGTATGTATACACATACGATTCTGTTTTTGTAGACCAAGATAGTATGTGAGCACAGGTTTATACTACCTCACCCCTAAAATTCTGTTTAATGATACAAAAGAATAAAAACAGAATTCCCAAAAAGAAAATGTCATTTTATTAGTATTTTTTAAATGATGGCAGAATTTCTGGAAGAGAGCAGATGGGATCTGGTTTAGAGGGAAACAGAACTTGAAGAAAGGACAAAAATGAATACAAGAAACTGCAGTAAATGTCAGCAGGGTTTTGAGGAATCGGCATGAAAGGCAGGATCAAAGGATATACACAGGGATGGGAATTGAGGGGCATTCTCCAAGGGCTGAAATCTGAGGGAGCTTTGCTTGGCAGTGCTCCTCTCCTGCCTATGCTCTGCGCTGGGGAGGAACAGCATAGTTCAAGGTTAATGCAAGAGCTGTGGGTGCTGATCCGGAGAGCCAGAGAGGGATGAAGGATAACTTCACTTTTATTCTCTATAGTCCTGAGCTGTTTGATTCTTTCATGTTGAGAATGTATTTGTGTATTACCTGAATAAATTATTGAAATAGTCTTTTGGATTCAACTGGAAATGCAGAAGGCCTTGGTGATCTTGACAAGAACAATAAAAGGGAAGGAGGCTGCAGACAATGTTGCTTTAAGATATGAATGAGAGGTGACAAAATGGAAAAAGCAAGGGCAAAATCTTGAGGAAATTAACACAAGTTGAAGAGAGATGGAGAGAAATCAAATTCTCGGGAAGGACAGGAGGTAGAGACAGGAAGTACAGAAGATCAGGGGTACAACTGGATGATGGGAGTAGAAAAAAACAATTGTGCATGATGGTCTTTTCTTGGGGAAGAATGGGAAATGGTTATCTGCCTTAGACAGTGGCAATCAAAGGCTACAAAAAGGATCTAAGTAGAAAAATCTAAAAAAATCGACTACCTGGCACAGTGGCTCATGCCTGTAATCCCAGCACTTTGAGAGACTGAGGTGGGAAGGTTGCTTGAGCCCAGGAGTTCAAGATCAGCCTGGGCAACACATTGAAAGCCCATCTCTACAATAAATACAAACAGCCAGATGTGGTGATGTGCACCTATATTCCCAGCTACACGGAAGGCTGAGATGGGAGTATCTCACGAGCATGGGAGACTGAGGCTGCAGGAAACCATGATCACACCCCTGCATTCTAGCCTAGGTGACAGGTAAGACCTTATATCAAAAAGAAAAAAAATCCAAGAACAAATTCAGGACTGATAGCAATGAAGAAGAGATTCTAGCTGAGGTTGAAAACCACAGATAGGTGTGTGCCCAATTCATGGAGTGGAATTTTCTCCAGCAGGTCTGAGTTACTTGAGTATAGCAACAGTAAAGGCTGGTTTGTCAGAGCCATCCTGGTTGGGATTTGGTTAGGCCAATGAAGGAGTAGGATACTAGGACACAGAGGATGCTGGTGATAATAAACTGATCAGAGGATCCACCTTAGCTCCTCGCATGGTGACGATTCCTATCTTTTAGCCCAGAAAAGACTGATCTGGAGAGAGTGGAAGCCTCAAGAGCATACAGCCTCCTGACGCAGACCAAGGGCAGGGAGTGGGCATGAAGGGGCAGCATGCAGATGTTGTTCCTCTGCTTTAAATAGCCAGAAGCAACACAAATCCCCTGTCCCTTCTCTTCCTCTTAGAAAGAATATTTAGCAAATGAATAAAGAAATTCATAGTCCATAAGCCAGGCCAAATCAACAGACTAACAAAGAATAAAGCACTTCCGGCCGGGCATGGTGGCTCACGCCTATAATCCCTGCACTTTGGGAGGCCGAGATAGGCGGATCACCTGAGGTCAGAAGATTGAGACTAGCCTGACCAACATGGTGAAATCCCGTCTCCAATAAAAACACAAAAATTAGCTGGGTGTGGTGGCGGGTGCCTGTAATCCCAGCTACTCGGGAGGATGAGGCAGGAGAATCACTTGATCCTGGGAGGTGGAGGTTGCAGTGAGCCAAGATGGCACCACTGCACTCCAGCCTGGGTGACAGAGTGAGACTTCATCTCAAAAAAAAAAAAACGAAAAAAAGCGCTTCTTTCTTTCTTATGACCTGATCGTTTCTTAATTATTCGCACTAGTTTCCGGTGGCTATGGAGTGTCTGTGCTGTGCTAAGTGCTGTTTTATTGAGCATGTTTTCCCAAAGCCGTAGTTGAAGTCTACCATGCAGAGAGAAGTCAGCTGCCACTCTGGCAGGCTTTCAGCTGCCTGGGTCATTAAATGACTTCTTACTCATGGGCTAACATCCTGAAGGACAGCCAAGGACGTGTCTTTCAAGAGCAGAGGTTTTTGTGATATTTTACCATATTGTACTTCTAAGTATGAGACAACTGGCCAGGCAAGGAGATGTCCCTAAATTCTCCTGCATTTGTGGGCAGAGGAGGGGAAGGGTCACTGCACTCAGGGACAAGAGAAGGGGTGGACCAAGTGGTGGCCCTGCAGATCCTTGGTTTCAGGGTAGAGACAGGCATAGATGGTCACTTGATACTTGACAGCTCTCCAGCACTGCCATACTCTAGAGACAGCAGCACTTTCTCTCAACATGGCTGTGAACATCTCTGTTCCTGAATGCCAAGCCACTCAGCTGCAGGCTGGGACAGTGCCTGGATCTCTCCCTGGACCTCTGGGGAGGGTAATGAAGCATGGCAGGGGCAAAAATAAAAGTACAACAAATGGAGGCAATTTCACTTCTTCCCCCCAGGAGAGAAAGTGAGAAGACAGAGAAACCAAAGGAGACTTGGACGAATTCAAGTTTCCGTTTGTATTCTGGTAGATGCTAGCTTACAACATGATCTCCCAGCAGTAGAAGCGAGGACAGGTAACCCAAAGCCCTTTCTGTCCTGGTTGCCTGAATAGTCTCTGACTAATCTCCATGTAAAGGAGTTGGGCATAAACCTGGAGGGTCCCAGGAGAGACAATCTCAAGTGGATTCTTCAGATCGTTTGTTTCAGGCCGTGGGGCTGGGAATGTCCTCCAGTGTAAAGGCTCACAGAACACCATCTGGTTTTGAGTCTGGTTTCCTCAGTTGATTAATTTTTTCAAGAATTTTTTTTCCCAGAAGATATGGCATCATGGGAAAATATATGTCGTTGTCATTCCTCTTGGACCTAAATGAGCATGCTATTTTTTCAACCTAAGTGCTTAGATTTTATGTAGTTACATTTGCTTATATACATTCACTTCATTCCATATAGAACTTGAGGTTGCTCATAAAAAAGAAATAAAAAATAAGACCAAAAAAAAAAAAAAAAGTGCAAAAAGTACACCAGCCAAAAGGTCTAGAAAGTAGATATATAAAGTTACATGCAATTCCAAGTATAGTAGTTTTTGGGAAATTAGAGGCTGAGTTTTGAAACCTATAAGCAACTGAAAATGATCAGAGAAGTTAAAAAAAAATGAGACAGTACTAAATCAGACAATAAAAAATATCCTTAATTAAAAGTATGCTCTGGTGAATGAGTAGATCAGTAAAAGTCAATAAACATACCTAAATACACATGGAATGCAGTAGATGACAAAGGTGGTATATGAAATCAATGGGGAAACAAATGACGTGGGGACAGTAGGTGGCCATGCAGAAAAAGATAAAATTAGATCACAGGTTAATTTCTAAATGGTTCAAAGACTTACATTTATAAAACAAAACCATAAAAGTAATGGGAGAAAACATTTAACTTTGTAGTGGAAAACGCTTTTGTAGTAATGATTCAAAATTCAGAAGCTATAAGAGAAAGGAACATTTATAAATGAGACTCCATAAATCCATGTTGAAAAAAAAACAAGTAATGTCAAGTGGCAAGTGACAAACTGGGAATATACAAGAAATCTGTGATAACACAAAGAGCTTAATCCCCTAATTAACCAATTAGGAAAAAGCCAAGAACTTTATAGACAAGAGTTCAAATTATATTGAAAACTTAACACTTACACGACAAGCATTACATTTACTTAGTCTTTAAAATAACCTCATAAAGACAAAATAAATCAGCATCTATTATGTTTTCTCACATGGCATTAGCATATGAAATAGAATCCAAGAGAGATCCATCATGCAAACAGACCATAATATAGGTACTGTTACCATCACCATTTTATCACCAGGAACCCGAGACACAGGTGAAGTAACTTGCCCAAGGTCACACAGCTTATGAGGAACAGAGCCAGGATTCACATCCAGATAGTGTGGCTCCAGACATTTTGCTTATATTCCCTAAATCCTACAGTAAAAACCATGGACAGCCAATCATAGAAAACAAAACATAAACATACCATGAAACAATGCTAAACATGAATAAACTTGAAACGATGCTAAAACCTCCATATACTAAATCAGCACACAACTACAATGAGAGCTTATTTTCACTGCCCTTCAAAGATTCCTGAAACATCTGCACTGTCTAGGAAGGTAGGATTTGAGCTGCATGAAGGCAAGAGGTTAGGTCCGGTGCCCTCAGCCTTCAGGTTAAGATTCTATGTAAGGTGTCACAGCTTGCGGGGAATGGCCCCAAATAAATGTAACACAGCTTGCCTTTCCTCCCATTACAAAAGTAATAATGCAGAAAAGACATGGTCATGTTTATCCTTGAGGGAAAAAAAATCTATTTAGACCGACAGTACTTCAAAATTACCCCATAAACTGCAAATGTATTTCTGAAATGAAATAATGTCTGGAAAAGGAATTTAAAGTGGTATCTTTGGTTGCCTGTCAGAATATGACAATGTGAAAATAGTCATTTTCACCTTTTCTGAGATACATCTTTGCTAAAGACAGGAAATAAAGTAGCTTCTATTTTCTCTTCTCATGGCATTGGCATATGGAAAAAGGATACATCATGAAGAGTCCATTATGAGAAAGGAAACCATCCTGAGGAAAGTGTGTGCTCGTTTTATAGGTTGCGGTGAAGTCACAGTTACTGCTGATCATGGGAGGTAGGTTTATGAAGGGAAAATGAAACCCATAGAGAACACCAGGATCCCTCCCTCCCCACCCCCCAGGATTATTCTTAATCCAATGCTTCAATCTCCTGTCATTGCTGCTTTACTCAGAAGCTCCCACACAGAAAACACAATTGATTTGCGATTATGTTCCTTTTCCTCAGAATTAGATGGAATCTTTGGCAGGCAGTGAAGTGACCACACCGATAATGGTGAGCAAGGGAAAAGCAGCAGTACATTTCAGGAGTACTGAGTGCAGGAAAACTTGACTAATCTATGATGTGGTTACCACGGTGAAAATTTGTCAGATCCTTGCTAACTTTGAAAGTAGGCCGCTGCATCCAAGAAGCTGTCTTTGACCCGTGATGCAGGTATAACAGCTGCATTCTGGATCATCTGAAACACTTTGGAATAAAAATATTTGTGACAGGTCGGGTGCAGTGGCTCAGGCCTGTAATCTCAGCACTTTGGGAGGCCAAGGCAAGTGGATCACAAAGTCAGGAGATTGAGACCATCCTGGCTAACACGGTGAAACCTCGTCTCTACTAAAAAAGAAAAAAAAATTAGCTGGGCATGGTGGTGGGCGCCTGTAGTCCCAGCTACTCAGGAGGCTGAGCCAGGAGAATGGAGTGAACCCAGAAGGCAGAGCTTGCAGTGAACCGAGGTCGCACCACTGCACTCCATCCTGGGCGACAGACCAAGACTCTGTCTTAAGAAAAAAAAAACAAAACAAAACACAAAACTATATAGAAATGCATAAGGAAAAAGATGACAATCCTACCATTCTTTCTAATTTAATCATCTTGATAAGTGTGAAGTCTTTTGACAGATTCTCAGCACTTGTGTGTGTATTTGTGTGTGTATGTATACATATATCTATATCCCCACATATTATCACTATATTATTAGTTTACCAGAATGAGCTCACACCATGCATACCACCCCAAAACTTGCTGTTTGCATTTAACATCATGAACATTCCTTCACTTAAATATCAAATACAGTGGTCCCCCTTATCTGAGGGCCATACATTCCAAGACCCCCCCAGTAGATGCCCAAAACCAAGGATACTAAACTTTATATAGACTTTTCTCCTGTACATGCATACCTATGATAAAGGTTAATTTATAAATAAGGCACAGTAAGAGCTTAGCAGCAGTAAGAATTAAAGTATTAGTAAATGATTGAGTAAAATAAAGATGACCGCAAGCACTATGATGCCATGGCAGTGGGTCTGATAACTGAGATGGCTACCAAGTGACTCACAGGTGGATGGCATCTGCAGTGTGGATATGCTGGACAAAGGGATCATTCACATTCTGGGTAATATGAGGCAGGATGGTGGGAGAGTTTATCCCTCTACTTGGTATGGAGGGCAATTTAAAACTTTCAAATTGTCTATTTCTTGAATTTTCCATTTAACAATTTGAGTGTGGTTAACTGGGTAAATAAAACCATGGAAAGGGAAACTGTGGATAAATGGAAACAACTGTAGTCTCAGTATTTTTAAGATCTTCAAAATATTCTGCAATTTAGAGAAAAGTGATGTATCTCAGCATAATCCAACCTTTCCATTTCTTCCATTCTGAAGAAATTGCTGCATTAAAGATCACTACATGTACTCTTGTTTTTCTATAAAATAGATTCTCTCAAGTGGAATTGGTAGGTCAAGTTTGAATAGCTTTTGCTAGATAGTCCAAGAACAAATAATTCACATTTCCACAAGCAGGGTTTTGAGAGAGGGCATGTGGTACCATATTCAGGGCAGCGCTGGCTGTTTTCACTAACTTCATTTTGCCAACTGGATAAGTGAAACATGTTACTGCGTTGTTTTAGATTATATTGCCATGACTGTTAAAGAGGCTCAACATGTTTAATAAGTTTTATTGTCCATTTCATGTTATGTTTCTGTGAATTGTCTGAAATTTTAGTTTGCTTATTCTCTCGTTGTTAGATTGTTTCCTTTTCCTCTTTTTCAATCTGTTGCTATTTGTATCTTAAGGTTATTAACCCTTGGTCTGCCGATCATATACATTGAAATACTTTGCTTACACTGATTTTAGCCACATCAAACTTATATAACTGTTTATGTATATATTTTTCTTTATGGCTTCTGCATTTTTTGACTTGCTTTAAAAGATCTACTCTGCCACTAGGTTATTTAGAAATTATTGGAAAACCTGTGACTTGGGACTCAGGGTAATGAGGAAATAACTTAATGAGATTATTTACTTTAGATATATTAATAGAAATAATGTGATGATTTGCAATGGGACTGTAATCATGAGAGCAATGGAAGAGGCCCATAACAATTCAAACTGACTGGATGGAGAAGGAAATGGAGACATTGTGCAAGTCAGCGAATGAAATAGTTCATTTAAAAAATGAGCTATTAAAATATGAATATAAGATGGAAGGGCTAAAACTGGTGTTGATTGTCACAAACGTGGGCAGGTCAAATTTCAGTATTAAAAAGGCAAAGACTAACGGATTTCGTTAAAAATAAATCTGTCCATATGTTACTTGTGAAAATGCACATAAAGCAAAGCTACAAAAAACATATTAAAAATGAAAAGATGAGAAAATAGCTTAGGGAGAGTCAAACAAAAAAGGCAGAGTAATATTAGTACCACATAAAGCAGAATTCGAGGTCCCAAACCTGTCCTTGGGATCAGGGAGATAAAAAGCAGTTGGTGAGAGGGTACCAAGGTAGCCAGGATGTTAAGAAGTTAAGATTGTGGAATGAAGGGAAGAGCAAGAAAGCAAGATAACACTATGAGCTACCTTTCTGCTGAGGCAATTGCCAGTTTGTTGATCGAACAGATTGAGAGACTGAATAGCTAAAGAGAATTAGCAGTAGTCTTACGATGTTGAGGATATAAAACTTGAAGTTCAGGGCTCCTCAAAATGGAGAACACGTCAGGCTTTCATCTGGGATCACGAAAAAATACATCCTAGGTGTAAAGGCAAACTGGAAATAGACTGGTTTTTATAAGAACCTTCCCTTAAATAAACTCAATCCCTTATTGGATTAAGGGGACCTGTGCTTACTTTAACTGCTGCTAATGCTAAAAGACTCCACTCTGAGAAAGACAGCATCAACAAAACATCCAAACATTTTATTCCAGTGTCCAGTATTCAATTAAAAAGAATTACCAGGCATACACAGTACTCAATTTAAAAAAATTACCAGACATACCAACAGACAGAATGAAGAAATAAAACCCACAACTCAGAAAAGAGAAGTCCCTAGGTTATCCCACAACCCAGAAAACAGATATCCAGATACTTGTGATTAATATTTAAGAAAATAGATGAAAACATGAAGAATTATTCTAAAAACCTGGAATCTATAAAGGATTAAATGAAAAAATCTAGAACTAAAAGTGTAGGAATTAAAATTAAGAAAGCAAGAGATGGGTCTTAAGCAGATTAGAAGTAGCTGATGAGAGGACTAGAAACAGAAGAAGAAAAGTCAGTAAAGCTATCTAAAGAAATAAGAGAAGAAAAATGTAGAAAATGTGGAAGTGTTTAACACTGCATATTTTCACTCATATGTGGGAGCTGAATGATGAGAACACATGGACACATGGCGGGGATCAACACACACTGGGGCCAGTTGTGGGGGGAGAGGAGGTGGGAAGGTTAGCATCAGGAAGAATAGCTAATGGAGGCTGAGCTTAATACCTGGGTAATGGGATGATCTGTGCAGCAAACCACCATGGCACATGTTTACCTATGTAACAAACGTGCACATCCTGCACATGTACCCCTGAACTTAAAAGTTGAAGAAAAAAGCAAAAAAAAAAAAAAAAAAAAAAGTACAAGTGTTCGAGTTATAAGGAACTTGGGTAAAAGGTTTAGCATACATGAAATTGGAGTCCCAGACATGAGGAAGAGAGAGAATGGGGCAGAAGCAATATTTGAAAAGATGATGGCCAAGAGTTTTCTCAAAGTGACCAAAGTCACAAGTTTAAGAATCAATACATATACCATGCAGGATAAAAACAAAAACTAATTCACAATTAAGTACATCATAGTAAAGCTGGTAAAATAGAGACTGAATATTCTGAAGCAGCAGGGCATGGCACAAGGTGATGGTTCTGAAGGAATAACAATAAGACTGACAGCTGGGTTCTTATGAACAAAAAACATAAGCCTGAAATGTTGGATTTGCCACCTATGAAGTGCAGGAAAATAGATGACCGTCAACCTAGAATTCTATACTGAGCGAAAATGTGTTTGAAATGAAAGCAAAATAAAGATGCCTAGGATAAGAAAAACAGAAAAAAAATACATGATATTCTAGAGAAAATTCTTCAGGAATGAGGAACCCAGGCAAAATCATGAAAGTGAAGAAAACAATAAACAGCAACAGGGGTTAATATGTGAGAAATACTGCATAGAATGGCTATAATGATGTCTTATGGGTTAAAAAAAAAAGACATTTAGTAAACAGGGAAAAACCCAAAAGACAACAGGGATAGATGGAGTTAAAAGGTTCTAAAGTTTTTGCACTAACCAAGAAGTGTTACAAGTAATAATTTGTTTTAGACTCTAAGGTCAATAAGGAATGTTGTAATCATTAAAGTAATTTAAAACAATGGATAAAAGCTCATAAAGGGGAATGATGGATTGACAATTCTTGATGAGTCCAAAAGAAGGTAAGAATGAAAAGAAACTAGAATATAGAACAAAAAGGAAAATAGAAAGCAAATTGTAAGATAACAGATTTAAACCCAAATATGAGTTAACATTATATGTAAAAGGACTAAATACTCCAACTAAAAGACAAAGATTGGGTTAAAAATAAAACTTTATATGCTGCTTATAGGCTAACACTTTAAAGTCACAAAAGGTTTGAAAGTAATAGGATGAAATAAGATATATCCAAAAATGATAATAAAAAGAAAATTAACTATACTAAGATCAAATAGATATTAAGCCAAGAAGCATCACTAGATATAAAGTGGGACATTTAATGATAAAAGAATCAATTGTCTTTGCCTACCTTACTGTGAGAGATCTTTGAATGCATATCTTCTTCATCTTGGTCTATGCGGTGCCAAGCACATAATAGATGCACATTACAAGACTGGCCAAATGTGGGCACAGTAATCCCAGCACTTTGGGAGGCTAAGGTGGGTGGATCACCTGAGGTCAGGTGTTCGAGACTAGCCTGGCCAATATGGAGAAACTTCATCTCTACTAAAAATGCAAAATTAGCTGGGTGTGGTGGCACATGCATGTAATCCCAGCTACTCAGGAGACTGAGGCAGGAGAATCGTTTGAACCTCAGAGGCGGAGGTTGTGGTGAGCCGAGATAGTGCCATTGCACTCCAGCCCGGGCAACAAGAGTGAAACTCCGTCTCAAAAAACACTAGCCAAATGGATGGATGAATGATCCCTGCCCAGCACCACCATAGCCATTCCAGCCTGCCTGCCTCCTGTGGCGATAGTCTGCTTCTGGCTCTTGCTGGCTATCTTTTGGGCAGTGGAAAGAGCATGGGATTTGGACTCCGACTGACCCATATTGACTCCTGATTATAAGCGATATCATCCTGTGCAACTGAGTTCTCTGCAGCTGATTTTCTTTAAGGGGCTTTGTATACTACTGGGTCTGTATTCAGTGCTCAGAAACTGTTACCTTACTATTGTTGATACCATGAAGCTTGAATGAGATGGGGGAGTCAGTGTGGCTGAGGAAAAGATGGTTGACCTTCTCAGCATTTGTCTCACCGGTGGCACAGTATATTGGGGTAAGACTATGGACAGTGTATCAGGGTAAAAATAAATAGCTTCATTTGCTCCCTTTCCATTATATTCTTGATTCTCCTACTTATCACACTGACCACCCTGAAAACCTGTCTCAGTGGTCTTCAACTCTGACTGCTCCTTAGAATCACCTGGCCTCACCCTAGGCCATTAAATCAGAATGTTCCCCAGGAGTATTTTATGTGTAACTGGGAATGAGTGGTTACTGGCCCTTCACTTTCTTGCTCCTAGTAGAATGAGTTCAACTTGCACAGTCCCAGAAACTACAAGCATTTTCTAGGAGCAAAAACTGTTTCCTAAGGACGGTACAGAAAGAACAGGGCTTGGTGCTGGAAGTTTAGAGTCCTAGTCTTGCTGCAAGTTGGAGATATGACCCAACAAGCCACAATACCTCTGTACTCTGGTTCCCTCATTTATCAAATAAGCACCATAGAATCTTCTATCTCCAACTGTAATGGGAAATTTACAACAGAATGTAGGTAAGACTTTTTAAACATTTGAAAGTGACACAAGTGTGATTTGTTAGTGTTTCCATCAGATGTTCCCATCAGACTTCAATAGAATCCTCATTGTGCTGCTTACTGGCTGTGGGGCTTTGCACGGCTCATCTTGCTTTTTGAATCCCAGTTTTTCCTCTTCTATAAGATGGAGCTACCTACTCTTCAAATTGCATAATAGTTCCCATTGCTAGCAGCAAAGTAAACAATGGGAACTAAAAAATACAAGATACTGTATTATTGTGTTGGCTCTTATTATTGGTACTATTATCTAATGCTGTGGATAAGCTCACTCAAGCCCTTGATTTCAAGCGGTGGAATCTCATAGTCTCTCATATTAGCAGATGCTGGCACCAGCGTGGCCAAAAGCAGGTGCAACACTCCTGCCTGACAGGCTTTTGGATTTTAAAATGAATGTCAGAATCTTTGGTTACCAACCAAGCTGCCGAGGTTGACAGGTACAATTCACTTCACTGCCTGAGACCTGCCCCCTTAGCTTCCATTCCCTTGGCTTTTCTGACTGTTAGGTGTGTGACAGAAGATCAACACTGGCAACAGATGAATGTATGTGATCAACCTAACAGAAGCGGGGTGAAATCCTTTGGTGTGTGGTATCATAAAAGGAGGAAGGTCATTAGGGACACCGGGGCAGACTGAGAAGCAGCCTTGCCCCAAAGCAAATCCTGGCACTTCCCTCTGGCCCACCTTTTCCCTCCAAGCTTCAGCACGTGGGACCTTTCTCTAGAGCCCAGAGGCTTTATGTTCTCTAGCAAAGTGGTCTGTATCTTTACGTTGACCATCAGTCCAGTGATTATGAAAGTTGAGGTCTTTGGGAAACCCAATAATTAGAGTCATGGACGTGAAAGTAAGAAATAGGGAAAACAGCACAGTTATTTCTGATTTTTTTTTGTGGCTCTACTGTTTATAGTCTTGCCTGTGCAAAGCAATACAAATTGATGTTGTCAGCCAGTGACATAAACAGATTTTTCTTTCCTGAAGCGAATCTGATAATTACGATGTTGTAACGTATCTTGTACCACCCCAAACAGTAGATTGAGGATGTCAGGTTTCAGTGCAACAAAATGGAACAAGTCTTTTCAGAAAGCACGAACTGTCATTTCAAATGAGACTCTGAAATATGTTCCCACTTACCTACTGATATGGTCCAAACAGCAATGATTTTCAGAAATGCCTTAGTTCTGGAGTTGAAGCGGCTGTGGTGGATGGGATTCTGGATGGCGACGTAGCGGTCCAGCGAGATGGCGCAGAGGTGCATGATGGAGGCCGTGGAGAAGAGCACGTCTAGGTAAATCCAGACCGCGCAAAGCTTGCTGGGCAGAGGCCACCGGTACCCTATGAGGCAGAAGGTTGGTGTCAGTGAGCAACCTTGTGCCTCCTGGAGCATGCGGATCCCTACCCTATGACAATTTCCAGCTCTGGGACGGGCACAGGTGATGGCAAAGGACAACACAATATATTTTTAGTATTTGAAAAACGAAGCCCACTGGCAACTATACTTAACTATGATAAGCTAGCATTGGCTGATGAATGCAGGGTTTGAAAATTTCTAGCGTCTGGAGTTATGTGAGTGTGGCATGGAAACTCGGATTGTCTCTCTTTGGGGGTTCTCTTTCTTCCCCCTTACACCTGGCAAAACTTTTCTTAATGGCTTTTGTCAAAAGTTGTGTTTTGGCTCCTCTTCTGGAGCACCTCTCACGCTGTACTGTCAGGATTTAGTCAAGATTCTCTGGATTGTATTTCCCTGAGGTTAATCTCACTTCTTAGTCATTATTATAACCATCCGGTCCCATACAGTGATGGCAATAAATTGCAATGGTGCGAATGACTAAATGATTACAAATTCAGATTGTGAATATGTCTATCTGTAAAAATGAAAAATAATGATCTAATAATGCTTTGGGTGCCAAACTCAAATTTAGGATATGTGTAGGGAGAGCTGAAGGCAAGGGTGAAGAAAAATAAAGGAAGGTGTCCTTGCTCTGAACTTTGTTTTAGGGAAGCATTTCTCAAACTTGAGTGAGCCTCAGACTCTGCCACGCCTCTTACTGCTGGACCTCCCTCCGGAGGTCCTGATGCAGTTAGTCTGGAGCAGGCTGTAGAATTTGCATTTGAATTAGCAAGCTCCAGGGTGATGCGGATGCTGCTGGTCCAGGGACCACGCTTTGTGAACAGCTGCTTTAGGGTGGTGGCTCTCAATCCTGGCTGCACATCAGAATCAGCTGGAGAGCTTTAGAGAAGGTCCTGATGCCTGTGCCAAATCCAGCCCAATTAAATCATCTTTGGAGGGTGGGCTGAGGTGGACATCAAATGTCAAAGCGTTTGCAAAGCCTTTTCCAAGCTCCCCAGACAATTCCAATGTAAGAGACACTGCAGGTCACCTGCTATATGAGGAAGGTTAGAGTGTGCCTTATGGACATAAAGTGTCCTGGTTTTGTGTTTTGGAGGTGGATCAAGCAGTTATATAAACTTTAATTAGTTTTGATCACAGTATAAGCAGCGGAGTTAGATCTGCCTGCATGTGAGAAAGAAAATTTAAAAGTCCACTTTTCTTATTACAGACCCACAAAGCTGAACAAACTCCAACGCAAACATACACTCTCTACCAAAATGCCACAGGAGATACTTAGACAACTAAAGAGCGTAGGTACAAGCCTAATTTACATCCATTCACTTGTATTATTTGCGAAGAGCTTGAGCTGAAATGAAAGCCTTTTCCTTTGCAGCGCCTGATGGGGGAAACCACATTCTCTCTGTTCGGAACAGATGGCCCCTCGGAGGGGTTTTCTTGGCAAGGAGGCAGCCCAGGCCTCAGTCCGTGTTTCCGATGCGGGATAAGGAGGGGGCATTTCCTTGTGGGAGAAGCCTCATGCCCCACGCCCCGTGGACTCGGGGAGGCGGGAGGAGCAGCTCAGGGAGGGGCGGGGCTCCGGAGGGAACGGACTGCGCTCAGAGCGGTGGCCGCCAGGGGGCGCCCTTGCTCCCCAAGCGGGTGACGCCTGGGGTCACCCCACCCTCCAGCCGCTGTTTTGGTTCCTGCTCTGTCACTCCTCCTACCCCCACTGGAGTTTGACCCCTAGGGGAGGGGGTTTGGGAAGGGAGAATCTTCCCCAGGATGCCGGGGAAAGGACAGGCAAATTGAATGAAATCATTCTGGTGTGGCATTTAAATGGTCAAGCGAAGGCTGGACTTGGAATGAGCTTTACCAGCTTTGTGCAAACTGGCGCCTGCTCGCCCTTGCGTACCGCCTTCCTTCTTCACACTCTCCAGGGCTGGGTTGATTGTTTTTAAATCTTAGCCCCTAAGACTTAGCCAGAAAATTTCCCCTTAAAGATAGCTATCATAACCTGTCTCTAAGCTCTGGGTGACTGCTGCTCGTGCCTGTGTCAGCAGTCACAATAGTCTCTCTCTCTTTTAAGGAGGTATCTGGCTGTATTACTCATAATTTGGAAAGAATATCACATTCTGGTCCCTTGCTGAGAGGTTTGACTGTTTCAAACTCTGTTGAGAAGAAAGCAAGATTAATCCCTTCCCATTTGTTTCCCACCCTCCTCCAAACCAGACTGGAGGAGTTTATGCATATGCAGTTTTAAAGAGTTGAGGATATAATTCAAGGCACATTTCCAAATTAGCTTCTCTGGGCAGGGAACAATTAAAACTGGAGTAATTCATTTATTCTAATGGAGACTCTGCATATTTTAACATAAAACCTACTGCACCACTAATGTCCTCCCTGCAAATGTTCCAAGGTAATTGGGAAGGCTTTATCACTCCATTAGAAGTGCTGAAAACTGTGTGACAAAGATGAAACTGTTCTGTCCTGAAGGCTGGAATATTGGTTGGGAATATAAAGGAGCAAAAATCAAGTAGATTCAGAATGACGGGTAAGTTACTGGTTTATGACTGTATCGGGGTAATTTATAAAAATGTCTACATTAAATGTACATGTTTTAAAGCACAAAACTTTCCAATGATCATTTTTGCACAGGATGTACATGTTTTAAAGCACAAAACTCTCCAGTGATCACAGGTCATAGACTGTCTGATTTTTATGTGAAATCCCATTTTAAGAGTAAAATATAAGTAACATAGTAGACCCTAGTCTATAAATAAAGCCTTCTATTTATAATTTGTTTGCCCCCTGAGCCCCATCTCATCTGCTGATGGCATGCACATGCTCTTTATTACCAGTGCGACTACAGCTGGGAAAGTAATGCCACTCACCATACAGGATGGTTAACATGGACACGGGCATGACAAGGAAACCCAGCAGCATATCAGCTATGGCAAGTGACATCAGGAAATAGTTGGTGGCATTCTGCAGCTTTTTCTCTAGGGACACTGCCATGATGACGAGTATGTTTCCAGCAATGGTTAGAATAATCACTACAGCTGTCAATAAAGCAGACCAGTTTTTTTCCTGGAGATGAAGTAAGGAGAGACACGATGGTGAGAAGCACCCTTCACAGGAAAGGTTGGTTCGATTTTCAGAGTCGACTGTCCAGTTAAATGCATCAGAAGTGTTAGCTTCTCCGGAGTTAAAGTCATTACTGTAGAGCCTGGTGTCATCATTTAATTGCATTAAGGAGTTCGTAGTTGAGCTCAAAGAAGTATTTTCTTCACAAAGAATATCCATGTCTAAGCCAGAACTTGTAGCAGATGAGGTGTGGAAGGACTAACACGTTATAGCCTCTGCTCACCATTCACCTTGATGTCCCCATGCTCTGTAACACTGAGACTGGTGTACATGCTGGTCTCCCGGGGCTGGATTTTTGTCTTCCATTATTACAATTGTTACAATGATAAAGAACCGAACTGTGGTGGCTCTTAAGTTTTCTTCATTCATAATTTTAGGAGAGTCCACTGTTTGGTTTTATTATTTTCTCGGCAAAGCGAGGACAAAAAAGCAGAATGAACTTTTAGCATAAAGGTTGCAGGTTTTTTTGAGCGTTCGGGGAGATAAATGTCCTGGACAAAGAAGAAAAGTTTTATAACTACTGGGACTCTTGTTTATATCTCATTTTGTTGGTTATGCCGTTAGTACTAGTTTAGCCACAGTATTATTAAAATAGCATGCAATCAGAAACAGCGGGGATGTACACATTCTACATTAAGGAAGTCAATTAAAAATACATCCAGTGTTAATCCCATAGTAATTGGATGTACTTTGGGTTACGGTTCTCAGCCATTCTTAGGCTGAATTGCCACAGCTGCTGTCAGGAATTTCAGCTCCCACAATGTTGCTTAGCTAATAAAAGGAAAACAAAAAAGTCTTAAGTAAAGATTAGCAGACAACTTTGCTCACTAGAAATTCTCATTGAAATGATTACATGTTGGCCAAGCATGATTTCAAACTGGAAAGAAAATTACATAGCAATAAAATATAGCGGCATGAGAACTTACATTTGTCTTCAGGGTCCACACATGAGATGCAGCGAGTCACAGAATAACAAGTGTATCTCTCACTGTAATTAAACTGGTGTCGAGTCCCCTCTTCTTGATCTTCCACCAGCATAATATGATAGTAATTTGGTTTCTGTTTTGCTGACTTCAAAAACTGCATGCAAGAGCCGAGCCAGCTCCCGCACTGCTAGGATCCTGTTGGCTTCCTCTGGCACGGCTCGGCTGGGTTCCTCCCTCGTTGTGCGGCTCGCCTCAGCAGGCACACATTTAGAAATCATTCACGAGCCCCTCAAAGTCACACAAAAGAACTGCACGGGAAAGTAGGAAGAGCTGTCTGCACCAAGGGACTCCTGGTTTCCACGGGAATGGAGTAGCTCTCTGGCTGCCTCGTTCACTTCATCAGACCTCCCTCTATGTGTATGTCATAAGCTGCAAGGTAGCAACAGCCAGGAGGGCGGATCAAATAGGCTTTTTCTTCTCCCTCTTTTTGCTACATATTAATATTGGGAAGTTTTCCTTTGCTTTTGAGAGAGAGAAACTGGAGAAATGGCCTTTCGTGCAGATTCCCATTAAGGTGGGTAAGTGGCACTGTGGTAATTTTTTAGGCTGAAGGGTGAAGGGAGAACGTAAATAAGGCTGAAAAACAGGACGTCCTGGGAGTGCTGTGAGCGTCCAGCACGTCCATCCAAAGCCAACAGTGTTTGTGTCCAGAGTGGAATTACTGACGTTGGCCACATGGGCTCAGGGTGGCCGGGCATATCTGTGGTGATAACTCTGATAAACTATTAGCACTTTTTTTATTGAATAGATATGCCATTGAAATGGCTTATTTTCTTCAGCAGAAGTATGCCACCCAGATGTTATTCAAAACCTCACATGTGGTAGGAAATAAGTTGGTTTTGCAGTACCAACTTTTTCCCCCACCAGTAATGACAGCTTGCCGTACTTGTAAAGAAAGCCCTTTCCCAAGTAGGTTTCTCAAGGAAGTAGTTCGATCTCTCTATTTTTGCAGGCATGAAAATATTTTCCTCAATAGTTGGGGTTTTCTAGAGTTCCCTCACCTTCGTTCTTCACGTTCTCCCTAGACAAATTCAGACACTCTCATGGCTTCAATATGTTTGTGGCCAAGTCTGTACCTTCATAGCTGATTATTTCCCTCAGTTCCAGACCTAAATCTCCAGCTGCCCATTGGCTCCTTCCATGGTAGCCTATGAGACCTCAACCTCAGCATCTTCCCTCACTCTCCATCCCCCTACCCTGCTCTCAGTGCTTGTTCCTACCCATTCACTTGTGTGATGGAATCACCACCTCTTCAGACAGCTGCTGTTATCTATAACTCTTCATTCTGGCTGCCAGATCCTGCTTAGTCTCCAGTGCTACCTCTGTACGCATATTTCTCACGTGTCCTCTCCTGCAGCCTGCAGCTCGTACCCTGTGGTCGAGACCTGGGCCATCCATTTCCTGGGTGGGTGCCTTAGTGTCCCCCTCACTGCCCTGCCTGCCACCCTCCTACCCCTCGATGTCAAACGTGCACACTGGCGAGCAGGCAGCGGAGAACACAGACCTTAGAGTTCCTTGGTTTTGAATCCTAGCTCTGTAATTCATAAACAGTAGAACCTGGCATCATCTAGTTGCTCCCTTTAAAGCTCAGTCTTCTCACTTGTAAAATGGGATAATGGTGGTACTTTCCTCATAAGATTGTAGTGAAGCTAAAAATGAGATAATGTGTGTATTTGGCCCATGTCTGGCTTACAGGGAGTTCTCAAGGAATGTCAGCCACTTTCATTCTTACTGATATTCTTACTGATATTATTTAATGACAGAATTGGCATCACTCCCATGCCTACACTCCTGCAGTCCCTTCCATGTGGGGCACATGACACTTTTCTTCATCTACCTGTACCCTGCTTGCCCCACTTTGCGGGCCTGGACTCTGGTTACTCTCCCAGTCAGCCTATATGCAGACTGAACTTACATGTTTCTGACCATTTTTATGTCTCTGTACTTGCACTTCCCTGTGCCTGGAGTGCTTTTACCATTCCTTGTGTGTGTGTCCATCTGGCAAATTCCTGCTCAGTTCTGGAGCAGCTCTGGGTCCCAGGCCTATCACTCATCACCTGCGTGACCTTGATTAAGCTACTTAATCTCTGTGTTTAAGTCTCCTCATCTGCAAGTAGGGAATATTAATAATTAAAAGACCTCAGAGGATTGATGTGAAAGCCAAATAAATTTACATATGTGCCTGGCACATTTTAAGCACTCAGTAAAGGCTAGTTGCTATTATTCTTACTAAGTTTACTGTTCCTAAGCTTTCCTTAGCCCTCTTTCCCAGTGGAGGCAAAGACTATAGCATCTTCTGCAGCCTTCTATTTTAACACATCACATCTCATGTAAGCCTCATAAAGGTAGGAACTGTGTCTATCTTGTTCACAGCTGGGCACATAGTGCTTAAGTATGTTTGTTGAATAAATGCATGACAGACATCTGTGTAAATGTCTTCTCTATTAGATGTTGAACTTCATTTCTATACCCTTAATATAGATGTAATGTCTATTACAACTATATTATACTGTTGTATTATCCACCCAGATGTAATTCATAAACCTCATGTGTGGTATCTAAGCATGGTGTCTCATAATGGAAGGTCCTCAACGGATGTGTTCTGATTGAATTGTTATTAGCATAAATTAAGATGAATTGATTGTTAAAAAGGAGGACCAGGGAGAAACCTAGAACCTCTCATTCTTTCTTGTTACTTTATTGGGATACCAATGTAATTTTATTAAAGAGAACAAAGGGAAATGTGATCTAAAAAGTACTCCAGTGTTAGGAAGTTATTCAAAAGTTTTCTGAGGTTAAATTTTACAGATTTTCCTGTTAATTCTGATGATCTCAGTCCATTATGTCTCATGAAGAACAGCTAGGCTTCTAGTCATGTCAAAACTAATCAGTGTTTCTTATATGGTTTACACTGGGAAATACTTTTTTGGCAACCATGTAAGATTATTTGTCGTTTTTATTGCAATTTTATGAATACTTGCTATGGACAAAGTAGTAGGGGCACAATCTAGGTTCCTGATTCTTTTACAGAGCTTCTTGGTTAATAGCATGAGAGTTAGATTAGGTACGAATGGTTTCTTGCTGGGCAGATGCCCCTTGTGAGTTTGGTGAAACAAGTGTGTGTTGGCTGCTGTAGTGTGCGCTGTGATGCATCGCCCACCTTCTGCTTCAAGCCTGGGACACTCAGGCTCCCTGCTGCTGGAAGGATTGGCAGCTGGTTCTTCATTCTTTCTGTGAAGACTCCCCTCAGCCAAGGAGGCCAACTTGCCAGTGGTCATGCCCCTTCTCTGGCAGCCAGCATGCAGACACTGGTCTGCTGTGAGGAGAGGATATAAAGGGCTGGCCCTCTTGCCTGATGGCTGAATAACTTTGGTTCCAGTGCTCCTGTGGGATCCACCGAGGCCTTTGTTGTGCCAAATCCAAGTTAAATTTCTCCCCTTGTCCAGTCTGGCTTCTCTTGCTCCCTTGCCGATGTTGATCTGAGAGCTCTCCCCACACAAACCTCTTGCACACACATCAGTCACAGAGTCAGCTTCCTGGGGAGCTCAACCTGTGACCTATCATCTTTAGCTGTGTTTTAATGCCTTGAATAACATCTCTGGCTGAGTTGGATGTCTTACACAAAACAGGTAAGTGTTGTCTATATAATGATGAATGATGCTTCCTTGCCATAAGCTTAGAGTTCTTCAATATACATCTGGCTTTGTTATCTGATTACTGCCAGAAGGAATTTAAGGTCAACAATTTCAGAACTATATTTATTATCTTGGGCAGAATTTCTCTAGTCCTTAATTGGACCTTATATGGGAATACATTTTATAACTAGTTCATTCTGGAAGGTTCACCACAAACTCATTGCTTAAAATTACATGTTAATTTTTTCTTAATGACTTCAGTGGTATTTGTAGCCCTTGTTTGAATTTTTTCCAGGCTAAAGTTACTGGGTTTCTGAAACTGTAGTGCCTTATAGATGTCAATGTATATGAGGAAAAAAAAGTTCCTTGGCCAATTAAATCTGGAACATTACTGTATCGTATAGTCTCCTCTTAGAAATATACAGTGCATAATTGCATATTAAAAGCTGTGAAAGATCCTACAGTAAGGAAATTTGTTTATATTTATTGATTTCATTCCTCCTCTTCCAGAACACACATTGAAGGATGCTTATTTTGTCTAAATTGGGTTATATTTTAAATTTATTAGAATGTAATTCTCTTAAGTATACAATTCACTGAGTTTTGACAAATATACACACCCATGTAACCATCACTCAAATTAAGATATCCACCATTTTCATCATTTTTGAAAGTACCCTCCTATTCTTTTTTGACTTTAACTTAAATGGAAACATGTGGCCCTCCTTCCTAGTGGAGGCAAAGACTGTAGCATCTTCTGCAGTCTTCTATGTCCGGCTTCTTTCACTTAACAGTGTATCTGTGAGTTCATTCATGTCGCTGTGATTAAATTATTATTTAATGGATTGTAGTCTGAGAAACTGAAATGGCCTGGATATTTGGGATATCAACATTTATTTTTTTTTCTTGTTCAAAGGAACATAGACTCGGTCCCTTTTCTTTGTTGCATCTGTCCTTTCGAAGCTGCTTAATTTTTCAAGACAGTGCCAACCTTAACCTTCACTCAATTGATTATACCTGATTTTGTTATGAATTGGCAGCATAGAATTGTTTTACTCTATGATATGTAAGAATATGTCTCTAAGATTTCTGCTGCTCAAACATTACTAATGGCCTGAGAATGAGGAAAAAAATATTAACAGAGGTTTTACTGACTGACATTTAATCTATCACTTCCTTTCGGTGCTCTGATTCTCAGGTTTGGAACAAGTCAGACCATCTGACCAACATATACTTGGAAAACAATATCATGAACTGCCTTCTGTTATGGCACTGGCTTGTATTAAAAAAAAAAACTACTTGAAATTAGCTAATGACTGTCATCTATCTTTTTAATTTTCTCTCAGTGGCGTTGAGTTGCACAATTTTCATTAATTTAACAGTTGATAATTGACTGCTGTGTCAAGCAGTATTTTAGGTGCTGAGTATAACCATGAAGATGAGCATAGTTCCTGCCTTCATTTGTTCAAGAAATAGTTGGCAGTAGCATGGATGAGTAGAGTTTAGAGAAGAGACATCAAGTAGCCAGTGGCATATTGGTATTTAAGGTATGATACTAGGTGAAATCATCTAAAGAGTGAGTGGAGATAAAGAAGGGAAGAGGTCTGAGAACTGAGCCACGGATTACTCCAATATTTTAGGTCAGAGAGTATGGAGGAACCTGTCAAGTAGACTGAAAAGGGGCATCCAGCAAGTTAGGAGAGACACAAAGAGAAAGTGTAATCCTTAAGTAAAAGAAAGACTGTCAAGGAGAATGAGTGTGCAACTGGGTGAAATGCCTCCTGATCGGCTGAGTATAATAAGGACTGAGAAATCACCATAAAATTTGTCAAAATGGTAGTCTTTGGCGGCCTTGATAAGACCTGTTCCAGTGGAGTAGTTGGAATAACAGCCCAACTGAATGGGTTCAAGAGGGGAGGGGGAGGATAGAAGCAAGAACATCAGTTTCAGGTGAGAGATGGTGTGGCTTGCACTAGGTTAGTACTAGTGGGTTTGCGAGGAATGGTCAGATTCTGCGTAAGTTTTAAAGGTAGAGCCAACAAAACTTGATGACAGGTAATGATAGGATATGGGACGTGAGAGAAAGAAGAGAGCTGCGTCACTTTGAAGGTTTTAGATCTGAGCAAACAGAAGGATGGGGCATTGTCCTTAACAGAAATAGGCAAGGCTTCAGTGGGAGCTTATTTGGGGTGATTATCAGACCAGTCTTGGATATGCTAACTTGAGGTCTGTACAACACAAATAACTATGTCTATAAGACGTTGAACATAAGAGTCTGAAATAGAGCACAGAGGTCCAGGATGCAGATATAAATTTGGAAATTGTCAGTATATACATGGTTTTGAAAGCTGTGAGGTAGAATGTGATTCCCTAAATATCCGAGTAGAGGAAGAAGCAGTTTAAAGACTGAATCTGGAGCTTCTTCAACACTTTAGAGGTAAGGGAGATAAGAAAGACGTGGCAGAGGAGACTGGGGGTTGGTGAGGAAGGAGGAAAAGTGAAGAATGTGGTGTTCTAGGAGCCAAGATAAGAAAATATCTCGAGGAGAGAGACCGAATGAAATATGGTGAAGCTGCTAAGAGTCATAATACTTGAAGAGCATTTCATTATGTGGGAAATCATGCACAAGTTAATGTTAAATAAGAATGAGCTCTATAGTCCATGTTCTCAGCTTTAAAAAACCATGGATACATGGTTCTAAACGAGAAGGAAGTACATTCAAATGTTGACAGTGATATCTTCTGGGTCAAGGAGTTGTGATTTTTTTTTTTATTTCAATGCTGATTTTGAATTTTGTAAATATTCTGAAGCATGCATGTGTTTATAAACATAATTATTTCAAAAATATTTAAAATAAGTTCAGGTAAAGGAGGGTCAGAGATGACCTTATACTTTAATCATGACTGAGACAGACTGGCTTTAAGTTAAAATTTTTAAACCGCTTGTTTTTGTTAGGTGTGGCAGTTGTTTTATTCAGGATTATTATAGACAAATGGCAGAAATCCAAGTCGAAAAGGATCAAGGGAGATGTGCAAGTAATTGACAAGTCCCAGGTGGGACTAACTTAAGGCATGGCTGGATCTAGTGGCTGAAAGGACCTTATTAGGACTACGTTGCTACCTCTAGAATCTGCTTCCCTTTCACTGACCTGATTCTCTTCTGTAGATGGCTTCTTTCATGTAACTGGAAAAGGTGGTGGTTGGCAGTTCTGATTTTACATAACTGCAGCCTATGAAACAGGATTTAACTCTGCAAGAGAGAATTTTTCACTTGCAGACAAGACCCTGGTTAGACCCACATGCCCATCTCTGAAATGATCATGATAGCTAGGGGAATAGAGTACTCAAATTAGCCAGTCTGGGTCACCCTGCTGTCCCTGTGGACAGGGGATCAGAGCAACACGACTTACCAGCTTCACTGACACTATAGGAAATGGACCCTTTCCCAAATAAATGTTTTTTGCCCAGGCCCGTAAAATAATGACTCTCTATTAGCAGAAGATACTCTTTGGCTTGTCTATTTTTTGTTGTGTTTTTACTCAGCCACATTGGCTCTGGTGTCTGAGTCATACTTGGTTGTTTCACGAGGCATCACATTTTTTTTGAGGTCACAGGGAGCTCATTTTTTACATTTTTACTCTGGAGGTAAATAGCACTTCAGCCAGTCAGTGATCTAAAAGTGTATTTCCCAAAATATCTAATTTACTACCAGGCATAACCCAGGTTTTGGGAGAAATGAATATATTATCACTTAGATTATCATAGAGCAAGATAATTACCTTTCTTATAAGAAAAGCGTAGAACTATTTGAGGCAAAAGATTTTTGCTAGTCCCAAAGAATTACCCTCACCAGTTTTTGCAGATGCCTGTTGGTTGAAACTTAAGATGTTTGGCCAGGATCCCAAATTTTGTTCTGGCACCAACTGTCAGGTGTTTGTGGCTGAATGGATATTCAAGGTACATTTACCTCTTACTTTTAAAGAGGGCATGTAGTGAACCAGACAGGACCATTTGGGTTGTAAGGGTTCTGTTTTCCTGGTCAGGGTCTGGCTAGCAGCCTATTAGATCTGTCCTCTGAGCCCATGCCGGTTCCCACTTCAGGCTGAGAGGGATGGGGAGAGACTGATGGTTCAGGTACTTCCCACGGAAAAGAGGAGCCTTTTGGACCAATTTTATCAAACCAGCTATATGAGAAAAGCAGCCTATGGGAGGAAAGAGACACACCTAAAATGAAAATAACGAGAGTTCTCTACTCAGAGGATAGATTTTTAACCTCTTTGCTGCTTTCAATGATCTGTTAACAATATGGCCTAATGGCGTCCCTGGTCTTGACTCATGCCGGTGCTCTCCCTCTGTGGTGAGTGGCAGTTTAGGAGAATGGAAGTCTTGAATTTTGACTTCAGGGTAGAATAGGTCGAGCAGATTCTTGCTTTCTCTGTATTCCAATGGCTTCAGCAGCCACAGGTCAGTCAGTATGAATATGAAATGCTGCCTTTGGGAGCCTCCCAGTATATCGGAAAAGTCAAGTTTTCAACTTCATGAAGATACTTTTAAAAACCAAATTATTGTTCCTTCTGTCCACCTGATAGTGATGATTTAGGCACTTAATCCCCTCAGAGCTTTTTACCAATATCTCAGATGGTGTCCTAGAAACCACTAAAATGGATCAGAACATTATCTCAATTTAGTTGAAATTACTCTTCCTGTTCTATTTTCTATCTCAAATTATGGTTGATAGTGTTGTCCAGGATAAGGTTGTACATTCTATTTCAATATGTCTGGTAAGACATGCTCCATAATTTTGGAGTAAAAAAGATAGTTACATACTTTATTTGTAAAAATTAATCATTTGGGCTCCTATCTGCCCTTAAAACAAGATGTCTAGTATCTCCCTTTTGAAGCCCGTTACTATCCCCACTTTCCCCCAAATTGATGAAGGACTCTGGAGTCTCTGACCAAAGAGGTCAGTCCTACACCAAACCTCATGTGGGCAGGGGAGGTAACTGATCAGTCCTCTACTGCCATTGCTTCTTGCTGCCACATAGTGTCTCTGTTGCAGCCTTTTCTGCCCTTTTCAAGAAAAGCTGATTTGTCATGGAAGCACCCTTGCTCCTTGGCATTTTGCAGTGGTTAGGTGGCCAGTACAATTCTTCATTCATACTCACATGGTGGCCACTGGCCCTGGAGTACAAGACTATAATAGGGTGACTTGGTTCTGGGATATTCCTGCCAGAACCACAAATACTTAGGCACCAGGAGGTTGTGAATTCTCAGAACAGAAAGGTTGAAGAAGACTGGACAACTGTATTTTTAGAATCTCTGGAGGAGAAATATTCATAGAGTGAGTTGGCTTTGATGTCCTTGTAGGTCCCTTCCAACCCTAATGTTGTTTGATTCTGTGATCTAAAAAAGAAAAATTAAACATTGGTACTGTATCATAAATTTGATCTTTATTTCATTTTTAACTATAAAAATGCATAGTATAAAAAAGTCAAACCATGTTGAAAGAACTCTTTCATACTCCTCATATTTTATATCCTTTCAGATATTTCTTTGCATATACAAGTGTTTACATATATGATTATATGTATTATATATATATATATAATACATATGACTTAAAAATGTATAGATTGGTAATAGAATTCTCATGAATATACCATAATTTATTTAACTGGTCTTTCTTTGAACAGGTTAAATAAATTATTAGGATTGCAAGTGCTAAATTTCAAAGATCTCACCAAATAGCTGTCTAAAATAATATGCTAATTTATATTCCCACCAACAATGTATTAGTGTTTTCTTCACATCTAACATGGAGTTTTTTAAACTGGCAACTCTAATACCTTTATATCTTATGAGCTGCCAGTCAGTTACTCTATTAGAACTTCTCATTGTAAAATAAAATTCTTAGTTTTTCTAATAAAGATATTTATGAAAAATTTCACAAATATATAAATGTTCAAGGTCTAAAAATATAGCAATATTTTTGGAAGTCACAATCTTCATAAGTCAAAAAAGTGACCATATCCCCGTATAATATCTTCTTCCCACAGTTTGAGATTCCCTGTTTTTACCATTTCCATCAGTGTTTATTTTATCTGCATTTCAGTAACTTGTTTCTAGACAATTTCTCTACAAAGCTTAAGTACTTCTCTTTACATCATTTGCCATAAAGAAAATCCAAAGGCTATAACGTGTTTGGAGAAAATATTTCACCTATTAATGCACTGTGGAAATTCATCATAGCCTTGTGCAGAGCTGTGACTCATCAAGGTCTTTATGGATCGTCTGACTCTTAAGCCTATGTATGCCTTTACTGCTTGATTTGCCAGCTTTACCTAATATCTATAAAAGAAGGAAAAACCATCATACATATTTTCTTTCTTGTCTTTCCAGTTTTGTTAATTATATAATTTCTAAACATTTCTAGGGCTTATAATGTTAAATCCTGTTTTAGGAACACAATTCCCACATCTGTCCTGGTCTTAGTCCTATAGTTTAATGGGATGAATATTCCCCACCCTCCATTTTGCTATAGCTTCCCAGTTAACTCATGGTTGGTTAAAGACTGTTTTCTAGTAGTTTCCTCAAAAATGAGTCATGGAAAAGTATTTCCTGAGTGATTTAAAGTTCAACACCAGTTCTAAGTTGTCTTTATACTTAAATAACATTTGATCAGTCTAAAATTCTTGTCACATTTTCATTCCTTGAGGATTGTAAGTATTAACTGTTTGCTGGGGTTGAATATGGCTGCAGAGAGGTGTGAGTTCAGTGCCTTTTTTTCCCCATTTAGGTGTCTTAAGCTTTTTGTCTGGATGCTCAAAAAACTCTTTTATTCATTTTGAGCTTTTGATATCTAGTAAGTTTTCTAGAATGCCTATGACTGTTGGTTGTTTTGTGTCAGGTTTTCCTGGAACATTGTATGCCCTTTTCATCTGCAGATAAAATTCTTGAATGTCTCTAAAATTTTCTTTGTCTCCCCTTCCTCTTCCCCTTCACCTTCCCTCCCCTCTCCTTCCCTCCTCTTCTTTTTGACAGAGTCTCCCTCTAGTACCCAGGCTGGAGTGCAGTGGCATGATCTTGGCTCACTGCAACCTCTGCCTCCTGGGTTCAAATGATTCTCCTGTCTCACCCTCCCAAGTAGCTTGGATTACAGGCATGCACCACCACACCTGGCTAATTTTTGTATTTTTTAGTAGAGACAGGGTTTTGTCATGTTGTCCAGGCTGGTGTTGAACTCCTGGCCTCAAGTGATTCACCTGCCTTGGCCTCCCAAAGTGCTGGGATTTCAGGCGTGAGGCACTGTGCCTGGCCGAATGTCTCTAAAATGTTCTTGACTGCATTTTTACATATCTTTTTGCTATCTTGATTAAACTGTCTTCCTTAGGGGCACCAATAGTGAGTATATGTTGCCTTTATTCCCTTTTATTTATCTTAGTCACTTTTCTCAATCCTGTCCCCCTTGTCTCTTACTGTGTTTTAGCAGTGTCTATTCTTCTTGCTGCTTTCAACGTGGTCCACGTTCCTGTGACTGCTTTTTTGTTTTTCTTCATGAGCCAGCTCCTGTTATGCTTCCTTCCGATATTCCCGCTAATCTTACATGAGGTCATTTGAGATTTAGAATTGCTGCTTCAAGCTCTTATTTATACAAAAAATTGCTTGATTAAGACTTTCATGTTCATACATGTCATGTTTGGTCAGTTTTAATCTCCATGGTCACTTTTTAGGAGGGGAGAATATTCTTGGTCTGCCATTTTTTTTTTTTTTTTTTTCCCCTGCTCTGTTCTGTTCTGTTCTGTTCTGTTCTGTTCTGTTCTTTTTCTTAGGGAATTTCTCCATAGGTCCTATAGAACTTAGAACTAGAGCCTAGTGTTAGTGGATTTATGGCTGGTTTGGTCAAGCTTCTTATTCCACTGTGTGTGTGTGTGTGTGTGTGTGTGTGTGTGTGTGTGTGTGTTTCTATTTTTATAGACTTAGAGAAGGTACAAGTGCTGACTTGTTATGTGGATATATTGTGTAATGGTGATGTCTGGGCTTTCCATGCAACTATCACACAGATGGTGTACATTGTACCCAATAGGTAATTTCTCATCCCTCATTCTCCTTCCACCTCTCAGATGAGAGGGAGAGGGATTCTAATCTTTTCCCTAGCCAGCAGAGATTGATGCTACAGGACAGCAATCAACGCAAACCATCTCCTGTACTCAGCCTGTCCCACTCACTGACAACTGCTTCCTGACTTCTCATCCCTCCTGCCTTTTCTGTACCAGATGGGATTAGGGAAGCTCTTGCCATCAGTGCACCTACCCCAGTCTGTTACCAAAAAAGGAATTGTTGGTGTTCTCTCTCATAATTTGCCACCTCTTGGAAAAATGGATGTGGCTTGCTTTGTCTGATGTCTGTAACCACAGGCATGCTCTTCTGACATCTTCCCACACCAATTCTTTTGACTTCCCCTGAATTTGGCAGCCCTTTCTCATATATGGTGGTTCAAGGCCACAGTAGGTTACCAATTTTGTTGAAGATAGAGCCTGCATTTGTTTCTAACTCTTACGTTTTTTTATAGTGTCACTGAAAGGAGAAAGCAAAATTGTCTTGCCTGCATACATCTTTATTTTTTAATTGTAATTATTTTATTTCAGTAGCTTTAGGGATACAAGTGGTTTTTGGTTACGTGGATGAATTGGATAGTGGTTAAGTATGGGATTTTAATGACCTGTTACCTGAGTAGTGTACTTTGTACCCCATAGATAGTTTTTCATCCCTCACCCTCCTCCCTTCTGAGTCTCCAATATCTATTATACCACTCTGTGTGCCTTTGCATGCCCATAGCTTGGCTCCCACTTATAAGCGAGAATGTGCAATATTTGGTTCTTCATTCCTGAGTTACTTCACTTATGATAATGGCCTTCAGTTCCATCCAAGTTGCTGCAAAAGACATTTTTTTCATTCTTTTTTATTTGCCTGCATATTTTAGATTATAAGCCCTTGTTGCATCAGAATGAATCATGTTTGAATCAGTCACATAGACTGGATTTTCTTCCCCTAAGAATTCTATTTTGTGTCAGGCATTTATCTTTCATTCATTTTAAGGTTTTGATATTATGCTTTCTAAGCTTATGAAAATAGGTGAAATATGTGCTTAAATACCAAGAAAGAAGGTCTTCTATTTTTTCTAAGTGTAAGAAGACTTAAAGAGGAAGCTAGTATCTTATGAGAATAAGTGCCCAAGCTTTTAATATGGCATTGAGGACTGATATCTTCTCATGGCTAGATTTATTAAAATGGGTGTTTGATATATGCCACTGAACAGAAAGGTGGTTTCAATAGTACTCTCTAGAGTAGGGGTGGGCAAATGATGATCCTAAGGCTAAGTATTTGCTACCTGTTTTGAAAATAAACTTTTATGAGAATACAGCTGTACTCATTCACTTATATATTGTCTATGGCTTCTTTCATGCTGTTACGGCAGAACTTTGAGTAGTTGTGCCAGAAATCACATGGCCTGCAAATTGTAAGGTATTTATCTTTCCCTTTCCAGAAACAAATTGCTGACCCCTGCTATAGAAGAGCAAATTCTCTGTCACCTTACAATTAATTCTCTACTTCTATGGTTTTCCATTATAATCACTCTAAAAATAAGTCAGAAATCTCCATCTCCCATTTCTGTCCTCTTAGAAGTTAGCATGTGAAAGTTTGGTATGTAAACAGACCTTTTAAATTGTTAGCCACAGACCTGAACCAATGTTTGTCTGCAATCAATTTACTTTTTGGAAGATGCCTGAAAATTAAGTTTTTAAAGATTTCAAGGTAAAGAGCAAAGTTATGATATTTTACTATTGTCTTTGTCATCCTTTTTGATATTTAGAAGACCGTCATGTAGTATATTGATCTTTCATGGCTGTATAACTGCCTCCAAATTTTCTTAGTATCTATTTTGGGGATGATCATGATCCATGACATTTAGAATCATTTGCAATAGACCCTAGTAGCCAAGACCGTATTAGAAGATTGTGGAATATAAAACAACTTTATTCATTCAAACACTTCTTTTTCATCTACTTTTTCTTTTATTTCCAGGCATTTTTTTTATTGCCATCAGAAATTATAGTTATTATTCCCTCACTGTATTTGTTGTTCTAAAAGCAAAATAAAGTCAGTCAGGAAGGCATCATTCTTGCCTGGGAAAGCAGTAATTGAACCAATATGCAGGGCATTAAAACCACACCATAAGGTTTATCACTTTTGGTTTTGTTGCCTATTTATTTCTGTTATTTTTCTTCAGAAATCATTGATGTTTTGATTCAAACACAGTTAACGGTTGTTGAAGTGTCCCCAACTTTTCTCCCTGTGTGAAGAATGCTAGTTAATTTAACATTTTGCTTACTTGTCTTAGACTTCAACCTTTGCTCCTTTCAGTCTTTTCCAAGTCTCATCTGCTCTGGAGCCCAGATGAGAACTGGGGGTGAGGGCAGATGTTCCATACTATCAGAGCGCTGTGACAGACCATGCCAGCTCCCCTTGCAGCATCAGGTAATGGGCTGTCTTTTAAATGAGAACATACTAGTGCTTACTCCCATTCAGCTTGAAATCTTTCAATATCCAGATGTTTTTTCTGTTGCATCTGGATTTGGCTGCTTGAGTTTTATCATCCTTTCTTCAATGACACAACAGATCCAGGTTGTTGAATGGTGTATCACTGCCAGTGTTTTCTTAGACATTACATTGTCCAGCTCATGGATATAGATGCTGGAGAAGGTGTGTGTCTGGTAGCTCAGTCACTACCACCATTTGTGTTCTCACTGCAGAAAAGAATGCAAATTGGAAATACCTAAAAATCCTCAGGGATTATGTAATTCTGAACTGATGTCAACGTTTTGCTGTATTCTGTACGCTCACACTGATATTGAGTTGTACATTGGTTATATACCCTTACTACATTTAAGAATATAGCAGTTGGCTTTCTATGAAACTTATTTTCATATTTTGCTTTAGAGTCAAGGAAGGAATGGAGATGAATGAGTGCTTATTGAACCAAGTGCCAAATGTTAGGCTTTACATACATATGTTACATAATCCTGGCAATGACTCTGCAAGAGAAGTAAAATAGAATCTATGACATAGATGGCCTCAGGTCAAAAGATGCGCCTGAGTTTATCTCATGCTCTAGTGCCAGGATCTCAATGCCTACATCTGTTACTCCTTCCCTCCCTATTACGTCACCCTTTCCTTTACTATATATTTTAAATTTTATTATGTCTTGATTTTAAAATGTTCAACTGCCTAATAACTCCTGTTTATTTTGTTATGGACATTTTAGATATATTTTACCTTTTATTATATTGCTGTATAACATATTATAGTAAAATGCACATAGTGTTAAGTGTACAGCTCAATTTTTCTCCAGTGAACATACCCATGTTATTAGCACCCAGGTTGAGAAACAGAAAAATACCAGCATCCCAGAAGTGCTCTTTATTCTCCATTTTATTCCCTAAACTCCTCACTCCAAGAGTAACTGCTATCCTGACTTCTAGCAGCAAAAATTAGTTTTGTTAATTCTTGAATTTTATGTTAATGGAATCATACACTATGTACTCTTTTATATCTGGATACTTTTTCTCAACATTTCATTTATGAGATTCATCCTTACTGTTGCTTGTAGCTGTAGATTGCTTTATAACCTTCTATTGTGTGAAGATTCTCATTTATCCATTCTTCTGTCTCTAGGCTTTTGGCTAGTTTCTAGTTTGGGGATATTATGAATAGTGCTGTTATCAGACTAGTATATGTCTTTTGATAAACATACGTATGTTGGGTATATACTTAGGAGTGAAATTGCTGTCTTTTTTTTAAGAACAATTTTAGTAGGGATACTAAATCATTGGTTTATTCAATAAATATCTTTGAAGATTTTTAAACATTCCTATGTCTAATTCCACCTTAGCAATTTAAATTCAGGTCATCCGTCTGGAGTAATGATGCGGGACACAGGAGCCCTAAACTGGGGCTTAGCCTGGGAGGGTTCTTGGCTTTGCCTAGGAAAGAATTGCTCTGAAGTGCTATGGCTCTATGACTGCTTCCGCAGAGCAGGGCTACCCCACAGGCAATGTGCTGGGCATAGCAGCTCAGAAGGAGTTCTGTAGTCATATTTCTACCCATTTCTAATTACATGCAGAATAAGGGGTAGTCGATGCAGAAATTTCTAGAAAAGGGGTGATAACTTCCAGGTCATTGGGTCTTTGCCATGAAAAGGTGTGATAACTTTTGGGCATTGCCATGGCAATGGTAAACACGGTACATTGGTGGGCATGTCTAATTAGAGGATACTTCCAGACCTCGTTTTTAACTAGTCCTCAATTTGGTCCTGTGACAGAGCTCTGCCTCCAGAAGTCCCACTTCCTACCTGATTAAGACTAAGTTTTCTTCATTAAAAACAAAACCTCATGGAAATTCAGTTATGTGGCAGAAGTTGAGAATAAGTGATCTTTTTTATGGCAAACCATGTTAAACATTCCTTAGATATATTTTTTACACTTCATATAAGGGTATGTGTATATACATATATGTGTATATTATCTAATGATATTTTATAAGTGTAAACAAACACATTTCTATTTAGCTACTTTCAATCATTATCTTTCCTTTTTAAAACGAACAAGATATTCTAACCTGTTTCAGTTCTATCTAGTGTTTACTTAGTGCCTGTTGTGTGTTTAGCTCTCAGGGATTTGATGTTTTCATATAGCAGGTGTTTTTCAGACCAAATAATTAAATTGTTTTTATTATAAAAATAATTCATATTCTTTGTAAAAAAAAAAAAAATGAGACAGTAGAGAGAGATATAAAAATGAAAATTCTGCTGGTTCACCCACCACCTCTCAGTCTTAAGTTTCCAGAGGCAACCACCATCTCCCTCCTCCATTTTCTAAGCATATGTGAGGTGAGGTGTTTGACTTTTGTTTGGTGATATGGTACTCTCGTTTGTGACCTTAGGCTAGCCAGGTCATTCTGACACTGTTTCCTCTTCTGTAAAGTGGGGTGGCAATACCTCATAGGATTATTGTGAGGATGAATGTGACAACATCCAGAAAGTAGCAAATATAGTACCTGGCATGTGATAGGCACTTCATAAATGGAACAATTAGGGTTATAATTATGATACTGACTAACAGTCTGCCTTCAGAACAGAGCACTTTAATGAGGTAAGAGGAAAGTGTTTTATATGATACATGTAGGCAGTATTGCTTACCTTACAAAAATGGCTATTCCATTTTAATCCAATTTCCACATACACAGAAGCAAGTTGGAAGCTTTTGCCATTCACAGAAAATGTCAGAGACAATGTTCTTATAATTTGCTGAGTTACAAATATGCCAAGCTTCCTGAAGGTAAATTTTCTGGGATCCAGACATCTCTCACTGTCAGAAATAGGACAAAGTTTCATGCTTATATTCACAGCTTGTGTGGCATAATGCATTTTTGTCACTATGCCTCTATTCAAATGCAATTTTATCATGGTACAAATACAAGGTTCCTAATTCCTAAAATATTGTATTGCATTTTGGTTTCTTTCGTTTTCCATGAAACTTGTTCCTGACACTTCACTAAAGGCTTACCTTTAGTTGGCACACCACAAGCTATGAGATGGTCCTCTCGGCTCCTTGTTCAATTTCATGATGATGTGATTGGACTTACACACAACCCATAAATACAACCCCACTAGTTCTACTTTATTACTTGATTGACAGGGTTTGGCTCTGTTGCCCAGGCTGGAGTGTGGTGATGTGGTCAGAGCTCACTGCAACCCTGAACTCCTGAGCTCAAGTGATCCCTCTGCCTCAGCATCCCGAGTTGCTAGGATTACAGACATGTGCCACCATGCCCAGCTAATTTGTGTGTGTGTGTGTGTGTGTGTGTGTGTGTGAAGATGAGGTCTTGCTATGTTGCCTAGTCTGGTCATAGTTTTTCTTTAAATAGAATTATTTCTGCTGATATCCTCTGCATGTCGCAACACATGCTTGCTCATGTACAACTGTGAGATAGCATGCAATTAACAGGCCCACTACAGTTCTCACTGCTTGTGAGGATCTTAAGATATGCTGTTCTACTTTATAGATGTAGTCCGATGTGTAACAGTGTGAGTACCATAACTATTGAATAGAATAAATAAGTATGTGGCTAAGTGCTCTTCACAATATGTAAGGAGGTATATATATATATATATGTATATGTAATAGATGTGTTCTGAAAGAATTGTGGCTGATTTTTGTAAACTTGAATTTTATTCACTTATTTATTTTGTAAACTTGAATTTTATTCAAGATGGAAAGGTAATGGCTATTTCAAACAAAACTGAGATAAATGCTTTTGAGAAGATTTTTTAAATGAATCATTCCTCTGCTTTATAAGAAGGGATCAGAATCATCTTTTGTATTTAATTGGGGGCCATATGAAAAGCTAAGGATGATCATAAGCAGAAGAGCAAAAGAATTAGGTTTTACTGGAGGTTCATATAGCTCAGTAACATAAATTGATTCCCCCTCACAGTATCCAGCTTGAAAAATAGATGTCCTCTAAGCAATCACATTGTTCTTAAACATTCTCTTTTTGTTTTTCTAAGCATTGCACATGATGATCTAATTTAAGGAAAGTAAGGGAAGCTTAAAATGGTTTGTTTCAACTACTAGGAAAACAATTTGAGATTCTCCCACTGAAAATAAGGCATTTCAATCCAAAAGGTTAAAATACAAGTCAATTGATCTGAGCAGGTGCCCTGTTTACAACTATAATCAATACTGGTAATATGCGTATTTCCACAAATTAGCCATTTCATATTACCCTTAAAAAATGAGTGCCCTCATATACACCATGGAATACTATGCAGCCATAAAAAAGGATGAGTTTGTGTCCTTTGTAGGGACATGGATGCAGCTGGAAACCATCATTCTTAGCAAACTATCACAAGAAGAGAAAACCAAACACCGCATGTTCTCACTCATAGGTGGGAACTGAACAATGAGATCACTTGGACTCGGGAAGGGGAACATCACACACTGGGGCCTATCATGGGGAGGGGGGAGGGATTGCATTGGGAGTTATACATGATATAAATGATGAATTGATGGGTGCTGACGAGTTGATGGGTGCAGCACACCAACATGGCACAAGTATACATATGTAACAAACCTGCACGTTATGCACATGTACCCTAGAACTTAAAGTATAATTAAAAAAAAAAAAGAAAAAAGAAAAAAAAAAAATGAGTGCCCTGGTGGAACCCAAAACAAAAGGAAATCTACCTCTGATGTATTCTATACATCATTTTTAAAAGGACTTTTAGAGCAGTCTTAGGTTCACAGCAAAATTGAGAGGAAGGTACAGGTTCCCATATATCCCCCTAACTCCCAATTAGCAACATCCCCACCAGAGTGGTACATTATTATTATTATTATTATTATTATTATTTTTTTTTTTTTTTTTTTTTTTTTTGAGACAGAGTCTCGCTCTGTCACCCAAGCTGGAGTGCACTGGCCAGATCTCAGCTCACTGCAAGCTCCGCCTCCCGGGTTCACGCCATTCTCCTGCCTCAGCCTCCCGAGTAGCTGGGACTACAGGTGCCCGCCACCTCGCCCGGCTAGTTTTTTGTATTTTTTAGTAGAGACGGGGTTTCACCGTGTTAGCCAGGATGGTCTCGATCTCCTGACCTTGTGATCCACCCGCCTCGGCCTCCCAAAGTGCTGGGATTACAGGCTTGAGCCACCGCGCCCGGCCCAGAGTGGTACATTATTATAATCTATGAACCTACATTGATACATCATCATCCCAAGTTTATAGCCTTACATTAGGGTCTTCTGGTGTTGTATATTCTATGAGTTTGGACAAATGTATAATGACAGGTATCCATCATTGCAGTGTTAGTATATTTTTCACTGCCCTAAAAATCCCCTGTGCTCTGCCTATTCATCCCTTTCTCCAGTCCCTGGCATCCATTGATCGTTTCATTGTGTCTGTAGTATTGCCTTTTCCAGAATGTCATGTAGTTGAAATCATACTGTAAGTAGTCTTTCAGACAGTCATCTTTCACTTAGTAACATGATCTAAGGTTCCTCCATGCCTTTTAATGGCTTGACAGCCATTTCTTTTAGCACTGAATAACATTCCATTGTCTCGATGTACCACAGTTTGTGTTAAACTTACGTCCTTTTGTCTTGGAGTATTTTGTGAAGATTTATTGGGAGTTTCGGCATAGTCATGTGATTTGCAAACAGGGCTACCTTTCTTTCCAATCTATGCCTTTTATGTCTTTTTATTATTGCGCTGGTTAGAACTTCCAGTACTGTGTTGAATTAGCATTGTAAGAGTGGACATCTTTGCCCTATTCCTGTCTTTCATCATTAAGTATAATGTCAGCTGCAGGGTTTCAAGTATAACATTAAGTATAAAGTAAGCTATAAACTATTATGTCAAGGAAGTTCTCCTCTATTCCTGTTTTTTTGAGAGTTTTTATAATAGTTATTGAAGTTTGTCAAATGCTTTTTCTGTGTCCATTGATATGATCTTGATTCATTCTTTTTTAGCTTGTTAATAAGGTTGGTTACTTTTTTTTTTTTTTTTTTTTTTTTTTTATATTAAACCAGCTTTGCATCCCTGGAGTAATCCCAACTTGGTCATGCTGTATACTTCGTTTTGTATTGCTGAGTTCTGTTTGTCAATATTTGGTGGAGAATTTTGTGTTGATGCTCATGAGGGATATTGGTCTGTAGTGGCTTTTATGATACTTTTTGGATTGGTATTGGTAATGACAGTTTTATAAAATGAATTGGGAAGTGTTTTCCACCTCTTCTGTTTTCTGGAGGAGACTGTGTAATATTGATGTTAATTCTTCTTTAAACATTTGGCATAATCTACAGTGAAACCATCTGGGGCTAAAGATTTATTTTTTGGAAGTGTTGAAATTAAGAATTCAAATAACTTAATAGTTACATGGCTATAAAACTAGTTATTTCACACTGAGCAAACTGTGGTAGTTTGTGTTTTTTAAGGAATCGGTCCTTTTCATCTACATTGTCAAATTTATACATGTAGAATTGTTCATAGTAGTCTCTTATTATTCTTTTGATGTCTACAATGTTTTAGTGATAACCTGGATTTAGTTCATGATGATAATTTGTGTCTTTTCTCTTTTTTGTCAGTCTTGATAAACCTCTAGATTTTTAATTTTTAAAAGTCTTTTCAAAGAACCAGATTTGTTTCATTCTTTTCTTTTTTCTTTTTAAAATTTCAAGTTTTATTTTTGATCCTGGGGGTACATGGGCAGGTTTCTTATGTTGGACTATTATGTGATGCTGAGGTTTGAGGTACAAAGTCCATCACCTAGGTAGTGAGCATAGTACCCAATAGGTAGTTTTCTGACCAACTCCTCCCTCCTTTTTCTTCCCCCACCCTAGTAGCCTATAGTGTCTATTGTTCCCATATTTATCTCCATGTATGCTTAATGTTTAGCTCCCACATATAAGTAAGAACACGCGGTATTTATTTTTTGTTTGTTTGTTTTTCTGTTCATAAATTAATTTGCTTAGGATTATGGCCTCCAACTGCATTCAGGTTGCTGCAGAAGACATTATTCCATTCTTTTAATGGCCGAATAGTATTCCATGCTGTCTATGTACCACATTTTCTTCACCATTGATGGGCACCTGACTTGATTCCATGTCTTTGCTATTGTGAATAGCACAGTGATGAACATATGAGTGCATGTCTTTTTGGTAGAATGATTCCTTTTCCTTTGAGTATATTCCAAGCAATGCGATTGCTGGGTCAAAAGGTAGCTCTGTTTTTAGTTATTGGAGAAGTCTCCAAACTGCTTTCCAAAATGGCTGGACAATTTACATTCCCACTAGCAGTGTATAAGCGTTCCCTTTTCTCCACAGCCTCACCAGCATCTGTTGTTTGGCCTTTTAGTAGCCATTCTGACTGGAGGGAGATGGTGTCTCATCGTGGTTTTGATTTGCATTTCTCCAATTAGTGATGCTGAGCAGTTTTTCATGTTTGTTGGTCACTTGTATGTCATCTCTTGAGATGCGTCTGTTCATGTTATGTGCCCATTTTTTAATGAAGTTGGTTTTTGCTTGTTGACTTAAGTTTCCCATAGATTCTGGATATTAGGCCTTTGTCAGATGCATAGTTTGTGAATCTTCTATTCTGTAGGTTGTCTGGTTACTTTGTTGGTAGTTTTTTTCACTGTGAAGAACCTCTTTAGTTTAATTAGGCCCTGCTTGTCTATCTCTGTTTTTGTTGCAATTGCTTTTGGGGACTTAGTCAAAAATTCTTTGCCACAACCGATGTTCAGAAATGTATTTCCTAGGTTGTCTTCTAGGACTTTATAGTTTGAGTTCTTACATTTAAACCTTTGATCCATGTTGAGTTAATTTTTGTGCATGGTGAAAGGTAGGGATCCAGCTTCAATATTCTCCATTTAGCTAGCCAGTTATCTCAGCACCATGTACTGAATAAGTCGGTTCTCCATTGCTTTTTTTTGTTAGTTTGTCAAAGATCAGATGATTGTAGGCATGTAGCTTTATTTCTGAGTTTTCTATACTGTTTCATTGGTGTATGTTTCTATTTTTGTACCATGGTGTTTTGTTTTTTGTTTGTGTTTTTTTTTTTTTTTTTTTTTTTTTTTTTTGAGATGGAGTCTCACTCTGTCACCCAGGCTGGAGTGCAGTGGCATGATCTCAGTTCACTGCAAGCTCCACCTCTCAGATTCAGGCCATTCTCTCACCTCAGCCTCCCGAGTAGCTGGGACTACAGACACCCACTACCATGCCGGCTAATTTTTTGTATTTTTAGTAGAGACAGGGTTTCACCATGTTAACCAGGATGGTCTCAATCTCCCAACCTTGTGATCTGCCTGCCTCAGCCTCTCAGTGCTGGGATTACAGGCATGAGCTACTGCGCCCAGCCTACCATGCCATTTTGTTTATTGTAGCTTAGAGTTTGAATTTGGGTAATGTGATGCTTCTGGTTTTGTTCTTTATGCTTAGGATTGCTTTGGTTATTTGGGTTATTTTTGGTTCCATATACATTTTAGAATAGTTTTTCCTAATTCTGTGAAGAACGACATTGATAGTTTGATAAGAATAGCATTGAATCTGTAAATTACTTTGGGTATATGACTATTTTTATATTGATTCTTGTAATCTGTGAGCATGGAATGTTTTTCCACTTGGTTTGCTAATATTTTATTGAGGATTTTTGTGTCTATGTTCATCAGGGATATTGGCTTGAAGTTTTAATTTTTGTGTGTGTGTCCCTGCTAGATCTGGGTATCAGGCTAATGTTAGCTTCATAGAATGAGTTAGCAAGGAGACCCTCCTCCTCACCTTTTTGAATAGTTTCAGTAAGATTGGCACAAGCTCTTCTTTATACATGTGGTAGGAGTCAGCTGTGAATCATCTGGTCCTGGGCTTTTTTGTGTTTGGTAGGTTCTTTATTACTGATTGAATTTCAGAAGTTGGTATTGGTCTGTTAAAGGTTTCAAACTCTTCCTGATTCAATCTGGGGAGATTCTGTGCTTCTAGGAATGTATTCTTTTCCTCTAGATTTTCTAACTTATCTGCATGGAGTTGTTTATAGTAGTCTCTGAGAATCTTTTATATCTCTGTGGGATCAGTTGCAATAATATTGCCTTTGTCATTTCTGATTGTGTTTATTTGGATCTTTGTTTTTCTTTGTTAATCTAGCTAGTGGTCTACTTATCTTAGTTTTTCAAAGAACCAACTGTTTATTTCCTCTTTTGTATGGATTTTTGCATCTCAAGTTCATTAAGTTCTTCTCTAATTTTAGTTATTTCTTTTCTGCTAGGTTTGAGGTTGGTTGGTTCTTTTTTGTCCGAGTTCCTTTAGGTGCAAATTTATATTGTTAATTTGACATCTTTCTAACTTCTTGATGATAAATGATTTGATTAGAACTATAAACTTTCCTCTTAATACTGCTTGGGCTGCTTCTTAGAGATTTTGGTAAATTGTATCTGTCTTTTAATTTCAAAGAATTCTGTGATTTCTGCCTTAATTTTGATGTTCACTCAGAAGTTGTTCAAGAGTAAGTTGCTTAATTTCCATGTATTTGTGTAGTTCTTAGAGATCTTCTTGATATTCATTTACATTTTTATTACATTGCAGTCTCAGAATGTGCTTGGTATAATTTCGGTTTTTTTCAATTTATTGAGACTTGCTTTATGATTGAACATGCGATTGATCTTAGAATATATCCCATGTGCAGATGAGAAGAATGTATATTCTGTGGTTGTTGGGTGGAGTGTTCTGTAGATATCTATTAGGTCCAATTGGTGAAGAGTCAAGTTTAAGTCCAGAGTTTGTTACCTTTTGATAATCCATCTGTCTAATGTTGTCAGTGGGAGTGTTGAAGTTTCCTATATTATTGTGTGGTTGTCTAAGTCCTTTAATTGGCCAAGAAGAACTTGTTTTCTGAATCTGGGTGCTCTAGTGTTGAATGCATATATATTTAGGATATTTAAGGCTTCTTGTTGCATTGTACCCTTTATCATTATGTAATTCCCTTTATCATGTATTAATGCATGTCCTTCTTAAGTTTTATTGGTTTAAAGTACATATTAATGTCCTTCTTAATTTTTATTGATTTAAAGTCTGTTTTATCTGATACAAAGACAGTGATTCCTCCTCTTTGTTTTCCATTTGCATGGTAGATTTTTCTCCATTCTTTTACCTTGAGCCTATGGGTGTTGTTACATGTGAGATGGGTCTCTTGAAAACAACAGATAGTTGGATTTTGTCTTTTTATCTAGCCTGCCACTATGTGTCTTTTAAGTCAGGGGTCCCCCAACCCCTGGCCTGTACTGATCTGTGGCCTGTTAGGAATCAGGCTGCACAGCAAGAGATGAGTGGCAGGCAAGTGAGCAAAGAAGCTTCATCAGTATTTACAGCCACTCCTCCTTCTGCCAATAGCTATATTTTAATTGATATATTTAGATTATTTCTATTTACTGTATTTCTTAATTTGGAAGACTTAAACCTTTCATTTTATTTTTTTCTTTCTTTGTATTTTCTTGTTCTTAGTTTTGTTTCTGCCTTCCTGTGGGTTACTTGAACTTTTTATTCTTTTTTGGGGACAGAATCTTGCTCTGTCACCCAGACTGGAGTGCAGTGGCCATGCCCAGCTAATTTTTGTATTTTTTTTTTTAATAGACACAGGGTTTCTCCGTGCTGCCCAGGTTGGTTAGTTGAACATGTTTTACAACTCTATTTTGATTTATTTATGTTACTTTTAAAATATATTCATTTGAGCAGCTCTTTTCGTAGTTACTGTAGCTAATATATTATGTATATATAACTTGTTACAGTCCATTGGTGTCATCATTTTACCAATTCTAGTGAAGTATGAAAACCTTATTTCCCCTTGTCAATTTTCCCAACTTATAAATATTTTAAATATTTCCTCTACAGACATTTAGAACCTCATCAGTGTTATTTTTGTTCTCACTATCAAACATAAGCCAACTAGAAAGAAAAGTCCATTGTATTTATCCATATTTTTTTGTCCTGTTGTTTCAGGGTTGCTTCTACTAATATCATTGCCATTGGTTTGCCTTTAATGTTATAAGCTGCCCTCTCAGCATTGCTTTTCCTGCATCTCACAAATCTTGATATAGTTTATTTTCATTTTAATTCAGTTCAGGGTATCTTTTTTTGTCGTCCCTGAGACTTGCTCCTTAACCCATGGGTTACTTAGAAGTGTGCAGCTTAGTTTGGAGAATTTCCTGTTATCTTTTTCTTATTGATTTCTAGTTTGATTTCATTGTGGTTGCGATAATGTACTTTGTATGATTTCAGTTTTTAAAAGTTTGTTGACGTTTATTTTAGGAGCCAGGATATAGTCTTTCTTGTTATATGTTCCAGAGTGCTTGAACATAATTTGCATTTTCAAATTATTGTATGTTCAGTGGTGTGTTCTATAAGTGTCTGTTAGATCCTGTTGGATAATGGTGTTGAAATCTTTTATATCCTTGTTGATGTTCTAATTGTAGAGAATTTTGTTTAGCCATTTTAAAAATGGGTCCGCTGGCAACACTAGCTTTCTTTCACCTGAAAATGTCTTGTTTCTGCTTCATATCTGAAAAATATTCACATTTGAAAAATGTGCCATTTCCTTCTGGCACCCATGATTTCTGATGATAAATCCATTGTAATTTGAATTGTTTTTCCCTACAGATAAGATGGTGTTTCTCTCTACGTTTTTAGAACTTTGACTATGATGTATCTTGGTGTAGGCATGTTTGGGTTTATCCTGTTTGGGGCTTACTCAGCTTGCAGATTTATGTCTTCTGTCAGATTTGGAAAATTTCTAGCCATTATTTCTTTGAATACCTTTTCAGCATTTTTCTTTTTATCCTTTACTTCCCACCCTCCAATGGCTGAATATTAGATCTTTTGGTTTCCACATGTCCCAGAGGCCCTGTTAATGTATTTTTAGTATGTTTTCTCTCTGTTCAGGTTGGGTGATTTCTGTTGTTCTATCTTCCAGCTCACTGATCTCACTGATTGTTTTCTTCTCTCCTCAGGTGGGCTCCTCCCTGATTCTTTTCTTCTGTCCTCAGATGGGCTCAATTCTGTTATTGAGCCCATTCACCGAGTTTTACATTTTTATTATTATAGTTTTCAGCTCTCAATTCTGTTACTGAGCCCATTCACCGAGTTTTACATTTTTTTATTATAGTTTTCAGTTCTCAATTCTGTTACTGAGCCCATTCACAAAGTTTTACATTTTTATTAGTGTAGTTTTCAGTTCTCAATTCTGTTATTGAGCCCATTCACTGAGTTTTACAGTTTTATTATTATAGTTTTCAGTTCTCAATTCTGTTATTGAGCCCATTCACTGAGTTTTACATTTTTTTATTATAGTTTTCAGTTCTCAATTCTGTTATTGAGCCCATTCACTGAGTTTTACATTTTGGTTATTGCGGTTTGTAGTTTTAAAATTTTCATTTTGTTCTTTCTTATATCTTCTTTGATGAGACTCTATTTTTTTGTTGGAAGTATGTTTGCATTTGCTCCTTGGAGCATTTTTATAATGGCTGCTTTAAAGTAATTGTCAGAATAATTCTAACATATCTGTCATCTGACTGTTGTTGCCTGTTGATTATTTTCGTTCAGTTTGAGATGTTCCCGGAATTTTTTCATATGATCTTCACTTGAAAGCTGACATATGTATATTTTGTTATAGGATCCTGCATTTTATTTACACCTTCTGTTTTAGTTGGCTTTCTCTACCACTGCTTATTCAGGGGAAGGGATAATGTTGCTTGTTACTGCCGTGTGGGGATAGAAGTCCAGGTTTCTCACTTGGCCACCAATATGGTTTGGCTGTGTCCCCACACAAATCTCAACTTGAATTCCCACGTGTTGTGGGAGGAACCCAGTGGGAGGTGGTTGAGTTATGGGGGCGGGTCTTTCCTGTGCTGTTCTCGTAAGAGTAAATGAGTCTTAGGAGAGCTGATGGTTTTAAAAATGGGAGTTTCTCAGCGCAGCTCCCTTTTTTTTCTCCCTGCTGCATCCATGTAATATGCGACTTGTTCCTCCCCACCTTCTGCCATGATTGTGAGGCCTCCCCAGCCACGTGGAACTGTAAGTCCAGCAAACTTCTTTCTTTTGTAAATTGCCCAGTCTTAGATATGTCTTTATCAGGAGCATGGAAATGGACTAATACAGCCATCATTGATAGCTGAGGGTAGGGCTCATTTTTACTGCTGAGTAGGATTTCTAGCTCCTCTCTAGGCCTCTACTGATTTCCTCCTAGGCTGAAGTGACACCAGCACCTCATTACTGTTCCCCCCAGGGCCTTCGGTGACACCATGGGAAGGGGGTGGCCTCATTACATGCAACAGTGAACATCCTGACTATCCACTGGACCTCCTCTGACACTACCACATTGTGGGAGAGGAAAGGCACCTTGTTTCTGTTCCATGGGAGTAGAAGTCCAGGCTCCCCACGTGGGTTCCACTGACACTGAGTTGGGGTGACTTGTTATCACCCAGCAGGGGCAAACGTCCTGGCTACCTACTCAGCCTTCTCTGACACCATCTTGGTGTGAGGGCTTTCAGTGCCTCAGGACAGCCTTGCAAGTGTGGCAGTCAGGACTCTCCATTTAGCCTTCACTAGATGGGGCCACATCTAGTGTATTCTGTGGTATCTGACTTTAGTAGAGTGGTTATTATCTAAAAGTTTTCCATCTTTCTAGGCTGCCCCTTTCCTGGTTCTTTGGTTAGAAAGAGTCTTTTGTTGGGACTTTTCTTGTTTGTTCCTCTTGATGTTTCCTAGTTGCCATTTTCTGAAGCACCCAGTTTAGGATACCTGAGATAAGACCCCAGCCACCTCCCCCCAAATAAACAAAGAAATTATTAATATGTTGGTCCTTGGATTGTAAGGACCCAGTTGGCTTTCTACACCTTTTAGGATTATCTTATTATTATTTTTTAAAATATGTACAGCATCCAAGGTTTTAGTTGTAGTTAGAGGGATAAGTAGGATAAAGTATGTCTACTCTGTATTCCTGGAATTAGAGGTTCCTTTGCTGGAGCTTTTGAAGATTATCTCAGAATTATGGGCAGAGACCATCTCAATAGTCCATTTGGGGTTAATTGTACACTCCTGTTCTATTTGTCTATAGGAAGGGCAATAATGCCATGGCTTGCTACTAACTCAGCTTGCAGAGTGGAAGCAGAGGCTTTGAAAAGAGTTTGAATGAGCTGATATTCTAGGAAATGGTTACTATATACTCTTAAGGTTTTTAAGAACTGTGATGGTTAATATTGAGTGTCAACTTGAATGGATTGAAGGATGCAAAGTATTGTTACTGGGTGTGTCTGTGAGGGTGTTGCCAAAAGAGATGAACATTTGAGTCAGTGGACTAGGAAAGGCAGACCCACCCTCAATCTGGTTGGGCACAATTTAATCAGCTGCCAACATGGCCTGAATAAAAGCAGGCAGAAGAACATGGAAAGACTAGACTGGCTAAGTCTTCTGGCCTCTGTCTTTCTCCTGTGCTGGATGCTTCCTGCCCTTGAACATCATACTCCACGATCTTCAGTTTTTGGACTCTTGGACTTATTTGCCAGGGGCTCTTGGGTCTTTGGCCACAGACTGAAGGCTGCACTATCGGCTTCCCTATTCTTGGCTCCTCAGCTTGCAGATAGCCTACTGAGGGACTTCACCTTGTGAATATATGAGTCAATTCTCCTAATAAACTGCCCTTCATATATACCTCTATCCTATTAGTTCTCTTCCTCTAGAGAACCCTGACTAATACAGGAACTATTACCTTCTTGCTAAGTTGTGTTCCATTTGTGAGAAAAGATATTAATTATCTAGGTTAGCAATACCTGGACAGTTTGAAGATTGTGTATAAATGAACAAATTAAATACAAAAGGAGATGAGAACATAGAATGACTATTTCTCTTTAAAAATGGAGTCAAATTTTAAATTATAAATAAATAATAAATATAAATAACCTTTAATAATAAATGAGAAATAGCACATAACATGAATTTACAAAGATAACTGGAAATGATCAAATTCCATATGTGATACTTAAGCATATTCCAAGATGCAACCTCTTAATCATAGCCTACTCAGTCATAAGATGTTCATTACATATTCTTGATGAATTTTAACTGTCATTTTCCTGTCAGGAGTTTGACATTCTCTGCAGTGTTTGCTGTGCTTTTTTAACAGTATTTAAAAATCAGTTAGATTCCTGCAAACATAATTAGGTTAGCGATGTTCTGTCTCTGATAAAAACTCTTTAATTGAACAGAAGGATGTTTTCTGTAACTTCTTTCAAATTCCAGTTACCCTGACAGTTCCTCATTTTTTTTCCAGTTTCTCTGAAACATCTTCTGGCATTTTCCTCACTCATTGCTATTTATTAGGGGCCTGCTGTTACCCAGGTATTACTCTAGAGGCTGAGCATGTATAGATGTGAGTAGAGTGGAACTGTGCTTCTCCCTTACAGAGCTTCCTTTCTATCTGGGAAGACAGACTACCAAAAAAATACACAAAATGACACATAACATTTGGCCAAGTGATGTGCATAGAAGAACAATGGTGCAGTGTAAGAGGATGGGGGTGATGAATGGTGAGGGGTGAGGAGTATTTTAAAGAGAGTGGCTAGGAAAAATCTTTCTTAAGAGATAATATTAGAGCTGATATCTGAATAACAAGGAGATGAGAATTGGACCAAGAACTTTCCAGGGGAGGAAAAAGCAAATGCAGAGACCTTTGATGTGTGATTGGCTTAGGATATTTACAGAACAATAAAGTACAGGATAGCTAGAGTAGAGGAAGTGAGGGGAAGAGTGAGTGGTGGGACATGAAGTTGGAGAAATAGGCAACCACCAGATTATGGAGAGCTGTGCAGGTCATAAGATTGGGACTTCAGAAGAGAAGAGTGCTTTAGCTGTTGGGTAGAAATTTGATTGTGGGAAGCAAGAGAAGTAGAAGGAATTTCCAGTTGGAGGTTGTGGCAGTGCTCTACGCTTGGACTAGCTGGTATTGGTGAAAGTGATCTCTTCAGTTTGGGGGATATATGAAGTAGGCAGACCTCAATAGAACTTGCTGATGCCCTGAATGTGAGGTGTGAGAGAGAGAGGGAAGTCAAGAGCAACTCTGGAGTTTTTGGCCTGAGCAATTAAGATGGAGTTGCCATTTAATGAGATGTGAAAAATTATAGGAAAAATGTATTTCTGGTGGAGGGCAAAGATTAAACTCTATGTTAGACATGTTAAATTTGAGGTGTTTCTTAGACATTCAAATGGAGATGCTAAATAAGTCATTGGATATATGGGTCTGGAATTGAGAGATGAGATTAGGGATAGAGTATAAAATTTGAGAGTACTTGGTACTTTGAAGCCATGTGACTGGAAAAAGTTGCCTAAGGAGTTTGGAGAGATGAAGAGAAGAAGATGACTGAAGAGTCCCTGGAATGTTCTAAAGTGTAAAAGAAGGAAGGCTAGCTTGGAAAAAAAAAATACCAGAGATGCAGTCATTGAGGTAGGAAGAGACCTAGGAAAGCAAAAATCTGTGAAATCCAAGAGACCAAAGTTTTTCAAGTTGACCAGAGGGTGTCAAATGTTGCTAAACGATAAACAAGGAGAAAATGGAGAATTGACCATAAAAGTTACAAAATAGATCTTGTTTTATGACCTTGCTGACAGAGAAATTTCAGGGAAATATAGGGACTGAAAGTTGTCTGATTAGGATAGATTTAAATAGAATGCGAGGTGAAAAAGAAGAAAGAAGACAGTGAATAGAGACCGTTCTTGGTTTTGCAGTAAAGCGCAGGAGAGAAGTCATGCGGTACTGGAGCTTGTTTCTGATGGAAAATGTTGCAAAATGTTTGTGTTGCTGGGAATGATTCCATAGTGAGGGGATGGACGTACTGAGACAGAAGAGATTGCTAGTTGCGTTAAATGTGAAATGGAATAAGATGAAGATTAAAATAGGATAGAAGAAAAATAAAATACAACAAAATAAAAGCGGATTAGAATAACATATAACAAAATATTTTCATTTTAAACTGTTATTTTCCTTAAAATTTTTTTAACCATCTCTTTTAACATATGCTTTTCAGTTTAACTAAACACAGGACTGGTCATGTGAAATGGACATATATTACTTTTGTCTGTCTGGCTCCCTTCTTTAAGTGGGGGATCTGATGTCTCTTGAGTTCGGAAGTTCTAATGGACCTGCTCTTATTTCCTACTGACCTCTAGGGTGAGCACAGGACCTAGCCAGGCTGATTGGGAGACCTTATTCCTTTCACCACTGTGTTGGTCTAGGTGTGCACATAGGATATAAGAACACTGAATTAGGACCAGGCACAGCGGCTCACTCCTGTAATCCTAGCAGTTTAGGAGGCCCAGGCAGGCGGATCACGAGGTCACGAATTCGAGACCAGCCTGGCCAACATAGTGAAACCCTGTCTCTACTAAAAACACAAGAAATTAGCTGGGTGGGATGGCTGGCGCCTGTAATCCCAGCTACTCAGGAGGCTGGGGCAGGAGAGTGGCTTGAACCTGGGAGGCGGAGCTTGTAGTGAGGCTCCATGTCAAAAAAAAAAAAAAAAAAAAAAAAAAAAAAAAAAAGAAGACTGAATTGGAGTCTTGTGACATTTTAAACACAGATGTTGAGAGGTAAGAATTTAAATACAGATGTTGAGATGGTAGGATGACTCTTTTTGTTTTGGAGAAGAACCTATAAAGTTAAGGCAGGAAAGAATGAGGTAAATACACAGAGAAGCAAAGACAAGTAGAGCCCATTGGTGGAGAGACAGAGTGGGAGCAGCCTCATTCAGCTCTCTAATTTATGCCCAAATTGCATTCTCCCTTAAAATTTCCAGTTACCTGAGCCAGTAGTTTCCTCTTCTTGCTTGAGCTAGTTTGATTTAAGTTTCTATCAGTTGTATCTGAAAGAGTCCTAATGATACCTTGCATTATAGCACACAGTTAAAATTATATATTTAAAGGACAAGGTTATTGGATGACAAGAATGCTAATCAAGAAAGAAAAATGGGATGGGCACAGTGGCTCACGCCTGTCATCCCAGCAATCTGGGAAGTGGGCAGATCACCTGAGGTCAGGAGTTAGAGACCAACATGGTGAAACCCTATCTCTACTAAAAATACAAAAATTAGCCAGATGTGTTGGTGCATGTCGGTAATACTGGCTACTCAGGAGGCTGAGACATGAGAATCGCTTGAACCCAGGAGGCAGAGGTTGCAGTGAGCTGAGATTACACCACTGCACTCCAGCCTGGGTGACAGAGAGACTCTGCCTCAGAGAAAGAAAGAAAGAAAAATGTTTTGTTTGTTGGAAACAATTTTTGTTTTTGCTTGGAACATGGTAGATATTCTATGAAGGGAAATTAGTGGAGAAGTGTGTTGACTACATTTTCCCCTGCGTTTCTTCCCTCAGATTGTTATGTCTGCCCACCTCCTAATAACGAAACTATGTTGTCATGCTGGCTGCCAGCATGTGCTCAGATCGTACTCACACTGCTGAGATGTACGTAGAGTAATTGAGTCTGCGGGTCTGTGAAAGCAGGCCACATCTGCTTAATGAGTTTACCCACATTCATCTTAGGAGCCCACCATGGCATTCTCATAAAAATAAAGGAAGTCTCTTGCTGATAGGAAAAAAAAAACTCTTTATCACTAATATTTAGATATAGTGTTTGAATACACACACTGACAATGTTGAAATATGGAGGAAAGTCATTATTTACTAAGATTGCTTATTTTTGGTCATGATTTGTAAAAGTCCACATAGGGCCAGTTCTCCTGCCTTCTCAGCAAGAGAAGATTACCAAGGTAACTTGGATCTAAGCGATGACACCTGCACTTCCCCAGGAGGAAAAGGGGATCACAGACTAGGAGGAGAATTTATTCTCTAACTCATTCTCCACTTTCAAAGCTGTCAGGACTCCAGCCTTCTCTCTCTGAAACCCTGAGGTTGAGGGGTCCTTACATGTGTGAAGGGCTGTGGTGGCCATGTGAGGTGACCATCCCCTACCTCTCCCAGGCTGTGATGGGGATTTTCTCGGCTGCTGTGAAGCAGAAGGGGAGGCCCAGGGTCCAGGTTACTTCCAGCCTCTTCTACATCTGACATTGGCAAGATGCTCCACATCAGCTTGCGTTATGTTTTGGCTTAAAGCAGAGCTATCGGTCTCTTCGGTTTCCTAATGGTGTTCTATTATCCTCATTCTGCACTGTGGTCTCCTCTTCATAAAAAAAATCAATCTGTGTGCCTGGGTAGTAGGGTAGTTTGAGTAGCATGTACTATATATATCTAGAGTTATCCTCCTCTGAAACACAAATAGCCTAGTGAGGATAAAACAAGTAGACAACCATCTGCAAACCAGGAAGTGGGGACTCATGAGAGACCAGAGTAGGCCCGCACCCTGGTCTCAAACTTCCTAGTCTTCACAACCACAAGAAATAAATGTTTGTTGTTTAAGCCACCCAACCTATGGTAATTTGTTATAGCTACCCAACTGACCAAGACAATACTTCTAAGTCATAAAATTTCCATTTGTTCTTCTTTGTGTCTTTTATTTATTTGCTCTTTTAAGAGTGTTTATAATTGCTTGCTGGAGCATTTTTACAATAGCAGCTTTAAAGTCTTTGCCAGATAATCCTAACAAATGTTTAATCTTTGATGTCTGTAGGTTGTCTTTCACCATGTAAATGGAGAAGTTCTTGGTTCTTCATATGCCGAGTGATTTTGGATTAAATCTGACACATATTAAATATTATGTTGTGAAACTCTAGGTCTTGTTTAATCCTGCGGTGAATATGAATAGTTTTGTTTTAGTAGTATGATTAGTCAGACTGAAAGTTTAAAACTGCAGTGGTTCCAATGTCAAGTCAGTTTTAAAAGCCTTGCAATTTTTGGATCTACTCCATCTGTGCATCAGCTGTTGGTCAGTTTGGGATCACCAAACTGGGTGGAGATCTGTCTTTTAGTTCAATTATTTTATTTTATTAAATTTTATTTCACTGTGGTAAGAACTTTTAACATGTGCTATACCTTTTTGACAGAGTTTTAAGTATACATTATTGTTGACTATCGTTAAAAGGTTGTACAGAAGATCTCTAGAGCTTACTCATCTTGATTAATTGAAACTTAATGCCCCTTGATTAGAAACTCCCCATTTTCCTCCCCCCAACCCCACTGACAACCACCATTCCACTCTTTGAGTCTATGAATTTGATCATTTTGGATACCTCATCTAAATGGAATCATGCAATATTTATCTTTCTGTGACTGGCCTATCTAACTTAGGTTCATCTATGTCCTTAAGATTCATTCATGTTGTCACATACTGCAGAATTTTCTTTTTAAAGTTTATATAATATTTCATTTTCTTTATATATCTGTCAATGGACATTTAGATTGCTTTTACATCTTGGATATTGTGAATGTTGCAATGAACATGGAAGTGCTGATAGCTCTTTGAGATTCTGATTGCAGTTCTTTTGAATAAATACCCAGTAATGGGATTTCTGGATCATATGGCAGTTCTATTTTTTAATTTTTGGGGAAATTTAATACTATTTTCCATAGAGGCTGCACTATTTTGCATTCCCCCATCAGTGTGGAAGAGTTTCAGTTTATTCACCTCCTTACCAACACTTGTCTTTACTTATTTTGACAATTTCTACTCTGACAGGTGTTAGGTCATATCTCATTGCAGTTTTGATTTGCATTTCTCTGATCAGTGACATTAAACTTTTTTCATATACTTTTTGGTCATTTGTATGGCTTCCTTGGAAAAATATCTATTCAAGTCTTTAAATGTTTTAAATGTTAAATTATTAGTCTTTTTTGCTACTAAGTTGTAGGAGTCTCATATATTTTGGATATTAATCTCTTATCAGATAGATGGTTTGCAAATGTTTTCTCTCATCCTGTGGGCTGCTTTTTCACTATGATTCTTTTGCTATGCTAGAAGCCTTTTAATTGAATACAGTCCCACTGGTTTGTTTTAGTTGACTGTAATTTTGGTGTCATATCCATGAAATCATTGCTAAGACCAATGTCGTAAAGCTTTCCCTCTGTTTTCTCCTAGAATTTCACAGTTTCAGGACTTACATTTAAGTCTTTAATTCATTTTTAGTTGCTTTTTGTGTGTTAGGAGAGAGTGGTTCAGTTTTCAATTTTTTATTTACTGATTAAGATCTTATCCACATGTGCACAGCTCCTGGATGAATCTAGGAGCTAACAAACAATTTTAGTTCTTTAGCCAGACATATGGGGCTTCAGTTATCCTGTTCTGCCCTGGACTTCTGCATCTGTACCCACCTGTGGGGCCAAGTGGTGGAAATTCTGACTAGAGGGATAAAAAATGGTAAATTCATCACTGATTTGTTGGTACTTTGAATTTTGATCTTTATTCCCAATTAATCTGCCACTATTTACTTTTCAGAATGTCCAAAAGGTTCTGCATGCAATCTGTCCAGGTTTTATAATTGAATTCAGTGAGAGACAGTGAGGAATGTGTTTACTCCATCTTGCCCAGATTCAGAAACTCTGGCTTAGAATTTAGACACTACCTTGGAATTTTTTCCCTAAAGGTCAAGATAGGAAATATTTTAGGTTAGTGGGTCATATGATTTCTGTTGGAACTACTCAATCCTGTGGTTATAGCGTGAAATCAGGTGTAAACCATATATAAATGAATGGGTATGACTGTGTCCCATTAAAAATTTATTGATTAAAAACAGCTGGCTGGCCTGCAGACCATAGTTTGCCAACCTCTATTTTAGATAATGAGTGAATAATACTGAGCCAGGAGTATGGAATGACAATAGGAAATATTAAAAGGTTTTTCTCTTCACCTCACTGTGGAAATCTTGTTGGGGTGGCCAGACCCAACAGCAGGTGGTGGGCAATGAAGTCTGGTGGAGTCAAAGAATTGAGAGAAGACAGTTTGAGAGAGAGAGAAGTGGGAACAGGGGGCCATTGTGATCATGGAGGCTGCAAAGGCCCTGAGTTCTGGAAGCCCACACTATTTATTGGTAATCCAACAGAGAAACAGGTGGTGAGAATGTGGGGGTCAAAAGGGCAGTTGCATTATCTACAGCTGTGATGGTTTAGCATTTATATGGAACATGTTCTGCTACTTGAGATAATGGGAATAGGCACCTAGGAGGGCTTAGAAACAAGGAGCCAGCAAGTCGAGACACATTCCAGAGGACATTATGTCAGTCATGCAAGCCCTGCCTCAGCTTTCTTCCCAACCCTCAGCTTTTTTTTGCCAACAAATCTTGTGTGGATAATGAGAACTCTCAAAGGTAACCATTTATTTTATTATGTTTCATTTAAACAATGTGATCATCCTATCTTTTGCAACATACCATATTGGACATTTAAGTGGTAAGGGTTTACTTCTTGAATTATAGGCTAATTATGGTCTTTTACTCTTCCTGCCAATTGTTACTTTCTTATCATTCTTCAGAGCTACTTCTTAACTAAGATTTAGTTACCTGTCTTTTATCACTGTTGAGGTTTGACAGGGATAGGGTGGGACAGCTAATGGCTCATTATCTGAGCTGGATTCGTGAGCCTACGTGAAGGTGGTGCTGTCTCTTTGTATGTCAGTCAAGATGGCAAGCAGCAATAATACTTTAATTATAGAAGGCTGACATGTCTAACCAATTCATGTGGGCATATGAGTACAATATTTTCTATTCACAACAGAAAAGATTGCTGATATTAGTCCTGGTTAAACAGAAGCATTGTTTGTCACATTGTCCCCAGGCCACGCAAACCAACTAGAAGCACATCTTGACCAGAGAAATTTAGCCAGTCTACCAATGTGGAAACAAATGTTTGTAGGAGGTCTTTTGGGATGGTTACTTCTCAGGCTTAGACGTTATCCCAATGACTCAATTTTTTGCCCCATGGAATCATAAAAAAATGTTTTCTAAGACCCCTAAGAACCAAGTAGAATTGGCAGAGATGTGTTATCTTGATTTCAAGAAGAGATCTGTAAGAAGTGTTTTGCAATTTTTAATTTTATACTCCATGTTGAAGTCTGGTCACTCTTGTACAAAACAGGCATCCCTTGAGGCTCTGTGACTTACATCTGCCTAAGATTTAACATCTGGTAGAAGCTGGTATGAAGCTATTTTCTGGAGTTCTCATTGAATTGTTTGATGAACTTCTCACCTAGCCCCACTTTCCGCAATTCTCATTGAAAAACAATACATTTTGTTATAATATTTTTTTGAGGAGCTGATAATGAGGAAATAATAAAGAAGAGAAGGAAAAAAGGGAGGAAAAAATAATGTAGAGGGAGGAAATTAGAAACCAACACTACTTGAAAGAATAGCTTAATACTTTTGTATACATGATATAATTTAATATTTACAACTGTTGACAGAAAAGCCAAATTCTGTAAAAGCATATTGAAAGAAGTTTATTCTGAGAAGAGGCAGAACAAGATGGTTTGAATGGAAGCCTTCATTAATCATCATCCTGCAAGAACGTCAAATTTAGCTGACCACATATAAAATCACCTTCATAAGAACCAAAAGCCAAGTGAGCAACCACAGTACCTGGTTTTAACTTCATATCACTGAAAGGCATTGAAGAGGGTAGGAAAGACAGTCTTGAACTGCCTATGCCACCCCTTCCCTATTCCCTTGCCGCATCCATGTGGTAGAGAGAGAGAATCCATGTGCTTGGGGGAGACAGAACACAGTGATTGTAAGACTTTTCACTAGAGCTCAGTGTTGCCCTCTCATAGTAGAAAGCAATACCAGGCAGTACTCAGCCAGCAGCCACTAGAAGGAACATTCAGATCAGCCTGAGCTAGAGAAGAATCACCCATTCCAGCAGCTGGAAACTGAGTTCCACTAGGTGCTGCCACTGTGGGCTAAAGTGCCATGGAGTCCTAAACTTGGAACGTAGTCTAGGCTACAAGGACTGTAATTCCTGGGCAAGTCCTGGTGCTTTGCTGGGCATGGGTCCAGTGGACTTGTGAGGGGCATGTGAGCTAGTGAGACACCAGCTGGAGCAGTCAAGGGAGGGCTTGTACCACCCTCCCTGAACCCCAGGCAGCACAGCTCACAGCTCCAAAAGAGACTCCTTCCCTCTGCTTGAGGAGAGGGGAGGGAAGAGTAAAGAGCACTTTATCTTGCAACATGGATACCAGCTCAGCCACAATAGGACTAGGCACTGGGAGAAGTCCTGGAGCTCCATTTTAGGTCCTAGCTCTCAGATGACAGTTCTTTTTTTTTTTTTTTTTGAGATGGAGTCTTGCTCTGTCACCCATGCTGGAGTGCAGTGGCACCATCTAGGCTCACTGCAAGCTCTGCCTCCCAGGTTCACACCGTTCTCCTGCCTCAGCCTCCCCAGTAGCTAGGACTACAGGCGCCCACCACTACGCCCGGCTAATTTTTTTGTATTTTTAGTAGAGATGGGGTTTCACCATGTTAGCCAGGATGGTCTTGATCTCCTGACCTTGTGATCCACCGGTCTTGGACTCCCAAAGTGCTGGGATTACAGGCGTGAGCCACCACGCCCAGCCCTGGATGACATTTCTATGCACACCCTGGACCAGAAGGAATCAACTGCCTTGAAAGAAAGGACCCAGTTCTGGAAGGATTAGTCACCAGCTAACTAAAGAGCCCTTAGACACTGAATAGGCAGCAGTGGTAGACAGGTAGCACTTGCTGTGGACCTTGGGTGAAACTCAGAGACATGCTGGTTTCAGGTGTAATAGCATATTCCCAGCTGTAGTTGTTATGAGGAGAGACTCCTTCTGCTTGAGAAAAGGAGAGGGAAGAGTCTGTGGGATTTTGTCTTGCAGCTTAGGTACCAGCTTAGACACAGTAGGGTAGAACACCGAGAGGGTTGTTGGAGTTCCTGATTCCAGGCCTTGACTCTAGGATGGCATTTCTGGACCTGCCCTGGGACAGAGGGAGTCCCAGGCCTGGCAGCATTCACCACAAGCTGAAGAGCCCTTGGGCCTTGAGTAAACATTGGCACTAGCCAGGCAGTACTCACCACAGGCCTGGGGCAGTGGTGGTGAAGGGGAGAGAAGAGTGGGAAGGGCTTTGTCTTGTGGCCTGGGTTCCAGCTCAGCAACAGTAGAGTAGTGTACCAGGTAGATTCCTAGGGTTTCTGGCTCCTGAACAGCATCTCTGGACATGCCTGGAGCTGGGGGAACTTGCTAACCTGAAGGGAAGGACACAAGCCTGGCTGGCTTGCCACCTGTTGATTGTAGAACTCTAGGGCCTTGAAAAAAAACATAGGCAGTAGCCATAGTGGTTACCGTGGGCCTTGAGTGAGACTCAGTACCATGCTGGCTTCAGGTCTGACCTAGCACAGCTTCAGTGGTGGTGGCCACAGGAGTGCTTGTGCCACCCCTATCTAGCTCCAGGCTAATCAGGACAGAGACTACATTTGTTTGGGAGAAAGTAAGGAAAGAGAACAAGGATCTCTGCCTGATGATCCAGAGAATTGTCCTGGATCTTATACAAGACCACCAAGGCAGTACCTCCATAAGTCTGCAAGAGCTACATTGTTAGTTGGTTTGGGGTGCCCTCCAAGGCAGATACCTGGAAAGTATTTCCAAGAAGGGCAGGTACAAACAAACCCAGACTGCAAAGACTACAAAAGATATTTAACTCTTCAATGCCCAGACACTGACAAATATCCATAAACATCAAGACCATCTAGGAAAACATGACCTCCCCAAACAAACTAAGGAACCAGAGACCAATCCTAGAGAGACAGAGATTTGGTTTCTCAAACAGATCATACAAAATACCCCCCCCCCCTTTTTTTTTGAGGAAACTTAAAAATTCAAGATAATACAGAGAAGGAATTCAGAATTTTATCAGATAAATTGAAAAGAGATTGAAATAATTTTTAAAAATCAAGCAGAAAATCTGGAGTTGAAAAATGCAATTTACATACTGAAGAATGCATCAGAGTCTCTTACCAGCAGAACTGATCAAGCAGAAGAAAGAATTAGTGACTTTGAAGACTGGCTATTTAAAAATTCAGGGGAGAAAAAAGAAAAAGAACGAGAAAGAATGAAGCATGCCTACAACATCTAGGAAATAACCTCAAAAGGCCAAATCTAAGAGTTATTCATCTTAAAGAAGATGTGTGTGGGGGGAGGGGGAGGGGACGGGTGTGGGGAAGGAGATTGGTATTCAAAGGGATAATAAAAGAGAACTCCCCAAACTTCAAGATACCGATTTTCAAGCACAAGAATGTTACGGAACACCAAGAAAATTTAACCCAAATAAGACTATTTCAATACACTTAGTAATCAAACTAATCAAACTCCCAAATATCAAGGATATAAACAAAGGATTCTAAACACAACCAGAGAAAAGAAAGAACATACAATGGAGCTCCAAAACATCTGGCAGCAGACTTTCCAGTGGAAACCTTACAGGCCAGGAGGGAGTGGCATGACATATTTAAAATGCCAAAGGGGGGAAAAAACACAAAACTTTTATCTTAGAATAGTATATCCAGTGAAAATATCCTTCACATGCAGAGAGATAAACAATTTACCAGACGAACAAAAGGTGAGGGATTTCATCAACACTGAACCAGGCCTACAAGAAATGCTAAAAGGAGTTCTTCAATCTGAAAGAAAAGGACATTAACGAGCAATAAGAAATCATCTGAAGGTGTAAAACTCACTGGCAATAGTAAGTATACAGAAAAACACAGAATATTATAATACTGTAATTGTATGTAATCTCATATCTTCAATTACAATAGAGTAAAAGTAATAAAAAATAAGTACAACATTTCAAGACATTCAATAAGATATAAATAGAAATAACAAAGTTAAAAAGCAGGGGGACAAAGTTAAAATGTAGTTTGTATTAGTATTCTCTTTGCTTGTTTGTGTAATCAATATTAAGTTGTCATGACTTTAATGGGTTATATTATTCACAAGCCGCATGGTAACCTCAAATCAAAAAACATACAATGGATACACCAAAAATAAAAAGCAATAAATTAAAACATACTATTGAAAAAAATCACCTTCACTAAAAAGAAAAAAGAAGGAAAGAGAGAAGATCACAAAACACCAGAAAAATAAACCAAAATGGCCGGAGTATGTCCCTACTTATCAAAAATGAGATTGAATGTAAATGAACTAAATGCTCCAATAAAAAGACATAGACTGGTTAAATGGATGAAAAAGCAAGACCCAATTACCTGTTGCCTATTAGAAACACACTTCAGCTATGAAAATACTCCATGCCAGTGGAAACCAAAAAAAAGTGGGAATAGCTATGCTAATATTAGAGAAAATAGATTTCAAGACAAAAACTATAAAAAGAAAGAAGGTCATTATATAATGATAAAGGGGTGGATTCAGCAGGAGGACATAACAGTTGTAAACATGTATGCACCAACGCTGGAGCACCAGAGATGTAAAGCAAATATTACTAGACCTAAAGAGAGAGACAGACCTCTGTACAATAATAGCTGGACACTTCACCACCCCACTTTCAGAATTGTACAGGTCATTCAGACAGAAAATCAATAAAAACATTGGACTTAATCTGAACTAAAGACTAAATGGACCTAATATTTAGAGAACATTTCATTCAATGGCTGCAGCATACACAGTCTTCTCAACATATGGATCATTCTCAAGGATAGATGATATGTTAGGGCATAAAACAAGCCTTAAAAAACTAGAAAAAACCAGCCTGGCCAACATGGTGAAACCCTGTCTCTACTAAAAATACAAATAAATAAATAAATAAATAAATAAATAAATAAAAATAAAAACAAAAGTTAGCTGGGTATGGTGGCACGTGCCTGTAATCCCAGCCACTCAGGAGATGGGGGCACAAAAATTGCTTGAAACAGGAGGGCAGAGGTTGCAACAAGCCAAGATTGCACCACTGCACTCCAGCCTGGGTGACAGAGTGAGACTCTGTCTCTCTCTCTCACACACACACACACACACAAATATATATATATGTGTATATATATGTGTGAATATATATATATAAATATATATAAAATATAATATATAAAATATATACAAAAATATAAAATATATGTATAAATATATATATATATATATATATATATATAAAGTATTCTCTGGCCACAATGGAATATAACAGGGAATTTTGGAATTATACGAACACCTGGAAATTAAACAATATGCTCCTGAGTGACCAGTGGGTCAATGAAGAAATTAAGAAGGAAACTGAAAAATTTCCTGAAATGAATGATACTGGAAACATACTGAAATCTATGATATATAGTGAAAGCAGTGCTAAGAGGAAAGTTTATAGCTATAAGTACCTACATCAAAAAAATTGAAAAACTTCAAAGAAACAACATAACAGAACTAGAAAAGCAAGAGCATGCCAAGCCTAAAATTAGTAGAAGGAAAGAAATAAGAAAGATCAGAGCAGAAGTAAATAAAATTGAAAGGAAAAGAACGATACATAAGATCAATGAAATAAAAACTTGTGTTTCAAAAAGATAAATAAAATTGATAAAAACCTTTAGCTAGACTAACAAAAAAATGAGAGAAGACCCAATAAATCAGAGATGAAAAACAAGACATTACAACTGATACCAAGAAATTGAATGGATCACTGGAGTCTACTATGAGCAATTATATGCCAATAAATTGGAAAACCTGGAATAAATCGGTAAATTCCTAGACACAACCTACTAAGATTGAACCACAAAGAAATCCAAAACCTGAATAGATCAATAATAAGTGACAAAATTGAAGCTATAATAAAAAGTCTCCCAGCAACAAAAAGAGAAAACAAATGCCTAGTACCTGAGAGCTTCACTGCTGAATTCTGAATTTTGCCAAACATTTAGAGAAGAACTAATGCCAATTCTACTCAAACTGTTGCAAAAAAACATGGAAGGGAATATTTCAAAACTTGTTATACTGAGACCAGTATTACCCTAATACCAAAATTAGAACAACACATCAAAAAACAAAAACAAAACACACACACACACACACACACACACACACACCCTACAGCTCAGTGTTGCTGATGGACATTGATGTAAAAATTCTCAACAACATATTAGCAAACTGAACTCAACAATACGTTAAAAAGATCACCATTTTCAAGTGGGACTCATCCCAGGGAAGCAGGGATAGTTCAACATATGCAGATAAATTACTGTGATACATTGTATGAAAAAAAATGAAGGACAAAAATCATATGATCATTTCAACTGATGTTGAAAAAGCATTTGACAAAATTCGACATCGCTTTATGATTAAAAACTCTCAAATAACTGAGTGTAGAAAGAACATACCTCAAAATAAAAAAAGTTATATATGACAGTACGGAGCTATACTGAATGGGGTATCATACTGAATGGGGAAAAACTGAAAACCTTTCTTAGAACATGACAAGGATGCCCAATTTCACCACTGCTATTCAAAATGGTACTAGAAGTCCTAGCTAGAGCAATCAGACAAGAGTAAGCAAGGACATCCATGTTGAAAGGAAAAAGTCAAATTATCCTTGTTTGTAGATTATATGGTTTTATATTTAGAAAAACCTAAGGACTTCACTAAACAGCTATTTGAACAGTAAAATTCAGTAAAGTTGCAGGATATAAAATCAATACACAGAATTAGTAGAATTTCTAACAATCTTAAGAAATAATCCTGTTTACAACAGGTACAAATAAAACAAAATACCTAGGAATTCACTTAACCAAAGGAGTGAAAGATGTCTACAGTGAAAACTATAAAATGTTGAAAGAAATTGAAGAGGACTCAAAAGTTGGAAAGGTGTTGTATGTTCATGGATTGGAAGAATCAGTATTGTTAAAATGTCCATACTACCCAAAGCAATCTACAGATTCAATGCAATCCCTATGAAAATGCTAATGACATTCTTCATAGAAATAGAAAAAAAAATTCTAAAATGTATATGAAACCACAGAATATTCAGAATAACCAAAGCTACTCTGAGCAAAAAGAACAAAACTGGAGGAATCACATCACATGACTTCAAGTTATACTACAAAGCTATTGTAGTAAACAAAATAGCATGGTAATGGCATAAAAAACAGACAGATGGAGCAATGGAACATAGTAGAGAATCCAGAAACAAATCCATACATCTACAGTGAACTCATTTTTGACAAAGTTGCCTAATCATTAGGGAAAGGGTAGTCTCTTCAATAAATGGTGCTAGGAAAATTGGATATCTGTGTGCAGAAGAATGAAACTAGACCCCTATTTTGTTCCATACACAAAAATCAAATCAAAATGGAGTAAAGACTTAAATCTAATACCTCAAACTATGAAACTACTACAAGAAAACATTGGGAAAACTCTCCAGAACACTGAAGTGGGCACTTATTTTTTTTTTTTTTTTTTTTTTTTTTTTTTTTTTTTTTGAGATGGAGTCTCACTCTGTCACCCAGGCTGTCAATTTCGGCTCACTGCAACATCTGCCTCCTGGGTTCAAGCAGTTCTCCTGCCTCAGCCTCCCAAGTAGCTGTGACTACAGGGACATGCCACCATGCATGGCTAATTTTTTGTATTTTAGTAGAGATGGGGTTTCACTGTGTTGCCCAGGCTGGTCTCGAACTCCTGAGCTCAGGCAATCTGCCTGCCTTGGCCTCCCAAAGTGCTGGGATTACAGGTGTGAGCCATAGGTAAACAAAGCAAAAATGGGCTAATGGGATCACATTAAGTTAAAAAGCTTCTGTGTGGGAAAGGAAACCATCCACAAAGTGAAGAGAAAACCCACAGAATGGGAGAAAATGTCTGCAAATTATCCATCTGACAAGGGATTAATAACCAGAATATATAAGGAGCTCAAACAGCTCTATAGGAAAAAAAAATCTAATAATAAACCAATCTAAAGATGAATAAAATATCTGAACAGTCATTTCTCAAAAGATGACACTAATGGCAAACAGGCATTTAAAAAAGTGCTCAACATCACTGATCATCTGAGAAATGCAAATCAAAACTACAATGACATATCATGTCACCCCAGTTAAAATGGGTTTAATCCAAAAGACAGGCAATAACAAACACTGGTGAGACGTGGATAAAGGGAACCCTCACACACTGTTGGTGGAAAAGTAAATTAACCACTATGAAGAACAGTTTGGAGGTTCCTCCAAAAACGGAAAGTAAAGCTACCACATGAAATCCATAAAAGCTACCACATATATCCCACTGCTGGGCATATACGGTGAAGAAATGAAATCAATACACTAAAGGGATATCTGTACTCCCACATTTATTGCAGCACTATTTACAATAGCCAACATTTGGAAGCAACCTAACTGTCCATGAACGGGATGAATGGATAAAGAAAATGTGACACATATACACAACGGAGTACTATTTAGCCATAAAAAAGAATACTATCCTGTCATTTGCAACAACATGGATGGAACTGGAAGTCATTATGTTAAGTGAAATAAGCCATGCAAAGAAAGGCAAACTTTGCATGTTCTGACTTATTTTTTGGAGCTAAAATTTAAAATTTAGCTAAAATTAAAACAATTGAACTTAGAGAGTAGAAGGGTCATTACCAGAGGCAGGAAAGGTATTTAGGGGAAGAGGGAATGTTTAAAAATATAGTTTGATTGAGTATACTACAAGGCTACAGTAACCAAAACAGCATGGTCATGGTACCAAAACAGATATATAGACCAATGGAACAGAACAGAGGCCTCAGAAATAATGCTACACATCCACAACAATCTGATCTTTGACAAACCTCACAAAAAGAACGGGGAAAGGATTTCCTATTTAATAAATGGTGTTGGGAAAACTGGCTAGCCACACGCAGAAAACTGAAACTGGACCCCTTCCTTACACCTTATACAAAAATTAACTCAAGATGGATTAAAGATTTAAGCATAGGACCTAAAACCATAAAATCCCTAGAAGAAAATCTAGGCAATACCATTCAGGACATAGGCATGGGCAAAGACTTCATGACTAAAACACCAAAAATAATGGCAACAAAAGCCAAAATTGACAAATGGAATGTAATTAAAGAACCTCTGCACAGCAAAAGAAACTATCATCAGAGTGAACAGGAAACCTGCAGAATAGGAGAAAATTTTTGCAATCTATCCATCTGATAAAGGGCTAATATCCGGAATATACAAAGAACTTAAACAAATTTACAAGAAAAAAATAAACCCATCAAAAAGTGAGTGAAGGAAATGAACAGACACTTCTCAAAATAAGACATTTATGCACCCAACAAACACATGAAAAAAGGTTCATCATCATTGGTCATTAGAGAAATGCAAATCAAAACCACAACGAGATACCATGTCATGCCGGTTAGAATGGACATCATGAAAAAGTCGTGCTGTAGAGGATGGGGAGAAATAGGAATACAACAGATGCTGTAGGGGATGGGGAGAAATAGGAATGCTTTTAAACTTTTGGTGGGAGTGTAAATTAGTTCAACCATTGTCGATGCAGTGTAGCAATTCTTCAAGGATCTGGAACCACAAATACCATTTGACCCACAAACCTATTACTGGGTATATATACCCAAAGGATTATAAATCATTTTACTATAAAGGCACATGCACAAGTATGTTTATTGGAGCACTGTTCACAATAGCAAAGACTTGGAACCAACTCAAATGCCCATCAGTGATGGACTGGATAAAGAAAATGTGGCGCATATGCACCATGCAATACTATACAGCCATAAAAAGGATGAGTTCATGTCCTTTGCAGGGATATGGATGAAGCTGGAAACCATCATTATCAGCAAACTAACACAGGAACAGAAAACCAAACACGGCATGTTCTCATAAGTGGGGGTTGAACAATGAGAACACAGGGAGGGTAACATCACACACCAGGGCCTGTGAGGGGGTGGGGGGCTAGGGGAGGGATATCATTAGGAGAAATACCTAATGTAGATGACAGGTTGATGGATGCAGCAAACTGCCATTGCATGTGTATACCTATGTAACAAACCCGCATGTTCTGCACATGTATCCCAGAAATTAAAGTATAATTTAAAAAAATGGATCACAGAGACAAATATAAAAATAAAATTGTACAACTTCTAGAAGAAGGAAAAATATAGTTTGATTGTGTAAGTTCTAGTATGTGACAGCACAACAGTGTGACTACAGCCAACAATCATTTATTGTACATTTTAAAATAACTGAGTTTAATGGGATCATTTGTAACACAAAGGAAAAATACTTGAGGTGATGGAAACCCCACTTACCCTGATGTGATAATTTCACATTATATTACTCTGTCAACATGTCAGGTAACTCACAAATATGTATACCTACTATGTTCCTACAAAATTTAAAAATAAACTTTACAGAAAATTCAACCCTTTTCTTATCTCCAAGAATACCTTGCCAGTGGTGCTTGTGGCTCTGGCATTTACTCCAAGATTATTTTGCCATATCTCACCTTTATTATTATTTTAGCGTTACTCTAGTATATTGACTTTGGAACAAAGTACTTCATTCTATTTATAGCATTCTGTTTTTTATTAGTGGCATTTCCATTTATAAAATATAGTAATTCTTGATTGCTAAAAATGTAAAATCCTAGAAAACGTAGCATTTCTACACATGGTGTTAACATTGTTCTCAAAGAGTTGTTGGCCAAATGTATTAGACCATTTTCATGCTGCTGATAAAGACATACCTGAGACTGGGTAATTTATAAAGAAAAAGGTTTAGTGGACTCATAGTTTCACGTGACTGAGGAGGCCTCACAATCATGTTGGAAGGTGGAAGGCACATCTTACATAGCGGCAGACAAGATAGAATGAGAGCCAAGCAAAAGGGAAACTCCTTACAAAACCATCAGATTTCATGAGACTTATTTACTACCATGAGAACAGTATGGGGGAAACTACCCCCATGATACAATTTATCTCCCACCGTGTTCCTCCGACAACATGTCGGAATTATGGGAGCTATAATTCAAGATGAGATTTGTGTGGGGTCACAGCCAAACCATATCATTCCACTCCAGCCCCTCCCAAATCTCATGTCCTCATATTTCAAAACAAATCAAGCCTCTCCCTAACAGTCCCCCGAAGTCTTAACCCATTTTAGCATTAACTCAGAAGTCCACAGTCCAAAGTCTCATCTGAGACAAGGCAAGTCCCTTCTACCTATGAGCCTGTAAAATCAAAAGCAAGTTAGTTCCTTCCTAGATACAATGAAGGTACAGGTGTTGGATAAACATACACATTCCAATGGGAGAAACTGGCCAAAATGAAGGGACTAAAGGCCACATGTAAGCCTGTGATCCAATGGGCCAGTCAAATCTTAAAGCTCCAAAATAATTTCCTTTGACTTCATGTCTCAGATCCAGGTTATACTAATGTAAGAGGTGGGTTCCCATGGTCTTGGGCAGCTCTGCCCCTGTGGCTTCGCAGGGTACAGCTTCCCTCCTGGCTGCTTTTCCAGGATGGCATTGAGTGTCTGTGGCTTTTCCAGGTGCACAGTGCAAGCTATAAGTGGGACTTACCATTCTGGCATCTGGAGGATGGTGACCCACTTCTCACAGCTCCACTAGGCAGTAGTGGCCCAGTGGAGACACAGTGTGGGGGATCCAACCCCACATTTCCCTTCCACCCTGCCCTAGCAGATGTTCTCCATGAGGGCCCTGCCCCTGTAGCACACTTCTGCCTGGGCATTCAGGCATTTCTGTACATCCTCTGAAATCTAGGTGGAGGTTTCTAAACCTCAATTCTTGACTTCTGTCCACTTACAAGCTCAATACCATGTGGAAGCTGCCTTCTTGAGGCTTGTACCCTTTGAAGCCATGGCCTGAGCTGTTCCTTGGCCCCTTTTAGCCATGGCTAGAACAGCTGGGACACAGTCCCTAGGCTTTACCAGTCCATGAAACCATATTTTCCTCCTAGGCCTCCAGGCCTATGATGCGAGAGGTTGCTGTGAAATTTTCTGACATGCCCTGGAGACATTTTCCCTATGGTTTTGGTGATTAACATTTGACTCCATGTTATTTATGCAAATTTCCACAGCCATCTTGGATTTCTCCTCAGAAAATGGATTTTTCTTTTCTACTTCACCATCAGGCTGCACATTTTCCAAACTTGTATGCTGTGTTTCCTTTTTAAAACTGAATACTTTTAACAGCACACAAGTCACCTTTTGAATGCTTTGCTGATTAGAAATTTCTTCTGCCAGATACCTTAAATCATCTCCGTCAAGTTTGGAGTTCCACAAATCTCTAGGGCAGGAGCAAAATGCCACCAGTCTCTTTGCTAAAACATGGCAAGAGTCACCTTTACTCCAGTTCCCAAGTTCCTCATCTCCATCTGAGACCATCTCAGCCTGAATTTCATTGTCCATATCATTATCAGCATTTTGGGCAAAACCATTTAACAAGTCTCAGGAAGCTCCAAACTTTCTCACATCTTTCTGTCTTCTGAGCCCTCCAAGTCTCTGGGAAGTTCCAAACTTTCCCAGGTTTTTCTGTCTTCTTCTGAGCTCTCCAAACAATTCCAACCTCTGCCTGTTACCCAGTTCCAAAGTCGCTTCCACATTTTCAGATATCTTTACAGCAGCACCCCATTACCCAGTACCAATTTAATGTATTAGTCCATTTTCATGCTGCTTATAAAGACATACCTGAGACTGGGTAATTTGTAAAGAAAACAAGGTTAATGGACTCAGTTCCATATGGCTGGGGAGGCCTCACAATCATGGCAGAAGGTGGAAGGCACATTTTACATGGGGGCAGACAAGAGAGAATAAGAACCAAGCAAAAAGGAAAACCCTGTATAACCATCAGATCTCTTGAGATTTACTACTATGAGAACAGTATGGGGGAACTACCCCTATGATTCAATTATCTCCCACTGAGTCCCTTCCACAACACATGGGAATTATGGAAGCTACAATTCAAGATGAGATTTGGGTGGGGACACAGCCAAACCATATCACCAAGGTTCATTTGATGAATCTGATCTTTCTGAAATAGATGATTCTGATGATTCAGATGATTCTGATGTTCTGTTTAGAAATAACTCTAAGCACAATTTTTTATGTTTTATTTTTACATTGAAAATCCGTCAGATTTGCTTCAGAGTGTGTTTATGTAAAATTAAATGACCACTGGCAGTGAGCTGTACTTTTGTTTTTCTAAACAAGAAAAAGGTTTAAAAAAGAGGTTTATTCTGAACCAATATGAATTACCATGGCTTGGGGTTACACAGTTTCAAGAGGTCCTGAGGAAGTGCCCCTGAGGTGATCAGGATACAGTTTCATTTTATACATGTAAACCAAAAATAAAATTTAAAGGCCCCCTTTAACCATCTGAATGAACTCCATTCTTGGCCAGGGCACTCTAAAATTTAATGTGAAAGACTGGTTAAGTCCATGATGGGAACTGGGGATTGGACATGCCTCATTATACCCCTCCAGCATTAACATCAACACAAACCTTAAGTCTCATAAGAAATATTTACTGTTTATTCTCTAAAGCCTGCTACTTGGAGGCTTCATCTGCATGATAAAACCTAGGTCTCCATAACCCCTTGGCATAAACCAGACATTCCTTTCTACTATAACTCTTTCAACCAATTGCCAATCAGAATATGTTTTAATCTACCTATGACCTAGAAGCCCCTGCTTTGAGTTGTCCTGCACTTCCAGATGAAACCAATGTGAATCTTACATGTATTGATGTGTTTGTCTCCCTAAATTGTATAAAAGCAAGCTGTACCCCGGCCACTTTGGGTACATGTCATCAGAATCTCCTGAGGCTGTGTCATGGGCACATCTTTAACCTTGGCAAGATAAACTTTCTAAGTTGATTGAGACTTCTCTCACATCTTTGGTTTACATACATTTCAAGGAGACAGGTATTATAGGTAAAATAATAAATCAATACATGGAAGCTATACATTGGTTTGAATGGAAAAGGCAGGGCATTTCAAAGCAAGGTCTTACAAGTCATAGGTAGGAATCCTTCAGTTGACAATTGGTTGAGAGAGTTGAGTTATTATCTAAAGACTTGAAGTCAGCAGAAAAGTGTGCTTGATTTGAGTTAATGGGACTATAGGGTCCTTTGACCCTCTGAACATTTGCTGAAAATCACTGACATGAGATAGATTGATTAAATAAATTTGTATGCCTTTTTTTCCTATTAATGTGTACACAGCCTTCAGAATGAAAACACCACCTGTCAATGAGGTTCAAAAGCTTATATATCATCCTGAGGTTACAGAATAAATGCAAGCTCAGATCATGGCCCAAAACAGGTTTTAGTGGCAAGAAGAGTTATGGGAAGGAGAAAGGAAGAGGCTTGGCTAGCAATGGTGGCCTTGTTATGTAGATGAATCCTCATAGGCAGCAGCCCTCAGAGAGAACAGATGGTGAATGTCTCTTTTCAGACATTGAAAGGTGTCAGACTCAATCTCCCCTAGATCTAGGAAAGGCCTAGTAAGGGAAGTCATGGCTACATTAATGGAGATTCTTTACAGATGTAAATTTCCTTCACAAAAGCCAGGTTTGCAAGCCCATTTCAGTCTGTTGGCCTTGAGGCAACCATTTGAAAATAAATCAGGAACAAATAATCAAAAGAATAATCAGGGTCTTTATTTGTGGTGTGATGTTACATCAGAGTCAGATTGCAAAGTAAGTCAGTAAGATTGGGTTCATAAAAAAAAACCTATCTAAGGAGATTTTTATGGTTTGTAAGGTATAGTCCTCTAGGTTCCTTCAATGGGAATCTGGGCAAGAGAAAACAAGCCTGAGTTTCCTTCTTACAACCACTCAGTAGAATATGGAAGATTTAATTTGCTTGCAAGTGCAACGATCCCCATAGTAGAACCTGGTCTACTACCTTAGTAGTTAGGAGCTTGGATTCTGCTGCCAGACTGCCAGGATTTGAACCTTGCCTCCCCTACTCACTACCTGTGTTACTTTGGACAAGTTACTTAACGAATTTGTGTCTCATTTTACTTATCTGGAAAATAGAGAAAATAATGGTGCCTACCTCAAAGGACTGTTGTAATGTAGCAGGACGAACCGCAGACAAAACCTCTTAGACATCGAGTTGTAGAAGGAAGGGCTTTATTCACCTGGGAGGATCCGCAAGCTACTGCCTTAAAATCCGAGCTCTCTGAGTGCACAATTTCTGTCCCTTTTAAGGGCTCACAACACTAAAGATTTCACATGAAAGTGTCGTGATTGATTTGAGCAAGCAGGGGGTACATGACAGGGGCTGCATGTACTAGTGGTCAGAGTGAAACAGAACAGGGCAGGGAGTTTCACAATGCTCTTCTATACAATGTCAGCAACATCAGTTTCTAAGTCATGAGTTGATTTTTAACTACTGGATTTAGGCCAGGCAGACCCAGGCCTGGTTCCATGCCTGGCGCTGGGCTGCGTGTCCTTGGTTTTACTTCATTGTTTTTTCTTAAAACAGGTACTGAGCATAAAACAATATAGAACAATATGAGAGGGTCTCTCTCTTTCCTCATTAAAGGTTGATTTGGTATCAGTAAAACATTGGGTACAGTGCCTGGCATGTAGTAGATACTATTTAAGTTTTAGCTATGCTAAAAAAAAAAAAAAAAAAAAAACCAGAAATGCCCAAGGATACTCATGGGCTGCATTCAGGGCTGTTTCAACCAAGAAGGATAGGCCTAGATAGGCAAAGAGCTTGTCATAAGGTGGATAGAGTCAGGATGTATAAGTCTTGTTTATAGTCATTTGGTGGGAATTTGAAGGGGAAAACGTGGAACACATGATGTATGATTTCTTAATAAATTATCTTCCAGAAAAATTCTTGCTAGGGAAATCAGACCAGGTTCCTGGGGTGGGGCTATACTGGGTCTCTAGTGAGCCATGTTAATGAGCCATGTATAGCGTTAAGGCCATGTTGGTATCCAGGAGCCCGATAATGCTCTATGCTATAGCTTAATAGTGGATTTCAGCACAAATAGGGGATCATATTTCCCCTTTCAGTGTACTACAGGTAAGAGGAAGTTGAAAAGTGACAATCATGGTATGGTAAAATAAGACAAAATATTTGATCTTTCCCCACAAAGCTCTTATTAAAACCCTTAATTTCCTGAGCAATAAGGGAGATAGGAGCGCCTTCTGTTATTCACAATAAGTCTATTTCAACCGTACCTGAATTTATGCTAATGAATAAATTAGCATTTATTCATTATTTATTCAGCTCCTGGTAGACTTCTAATTAGCTTCTGGATGGGGTTGGTCACCAGGAAGAACAAACATTGATTTGAAGCTTGGAAGTTTCAGCCCCACCTCCTAACCTCTAGGAAGGGGAGAGGGTCTGGGTAATGAGCTCAATCAACAATGGCCAACGTTTTAATTATGCCTACATAATGAAACTTCCATAAAGTCCTTTAAATAGTGGGGTCTGGAGAGCTTCCAGGTAGGTGAAGACATTGAAATTCTGAAAGAATGGTATAGCTGGAAAGGACGTGGAAGCACTGTGCCTGCCTCTCCATACCTTGCCCTGTGCATCTCTTCTGTTTGATTGTTCCTGAGTGTTTCTTTATAATAAAGGGGTAATAATAAAGTGCTTACCTGAGTTCTGTGAGTCATTACAGCATATTATCACACCTGAGAGGAAGGTTGTAGGAACCCTCAAACTTATAGTTGACTGAGCAGAAATACGAGTCGCAGTCTGGCATGATTGAGCTCTTAATTCATGGGGTCTGAACTAACCCCAGGAGATGATATCAGAACAGAATTGTTAGATGCTCATTTGGAGTCGGAGAATTAGAATTGTTTGGTGTGGGAAAACTTCCGCATATTTGGTGTTAGAACATGTCACATGGACAAATGAGAAATATCCACAGTGCTAAGATGAGCTGTATCTGTGCTCAGGAGGGGAACTATATTTGGCCAGGACGTGCGTTTCTTGGGAGCTTCAGAGAGAGGTACAACTGCCCAAAGGAGGTGCTTGGATATTATAATATAGATATTGTAAGGAAGAGAATCAATGTTATTTGACATTTATGTAAGAAAAGCCTGAGGATTCTCAGACTAAGTCAGAAGTGACTTCTGGACTGAGTTTTTCATGACTGCATTGATTATTAATTTTTTAATTCATTTATTTAATAAAGATATATTGATTTTCTGTTATGTGCTAAGCATTTGAAATATAGCAATGAGAAGTCCTTTTCATGAGATAGGCTATTATTTAGTTAAAGAGAAAAGACATTGAACCAACAATTAAATAAATGAAGAGCTGATGAGAGCTAAAGACTACTGTTGTATTTTTAAAAATTTGCTATGCCAGAAACTCTCAGGAATATGTAAGAGGGAGACTAAATTTAGAATTAAAAAACCTTCTGGAATTACTTAACTATCCTGCACTTTGTGATATTCTTTTCTCCAAGAAAGCATGACATTCTTTAACTAATACAACTCATACAAAAAAACATGGAAGAGGATAGAGATAAGGAAGTTTAAAATTCTTATTGGAGATACATGATGCCCTGAGATAGGCCATAATTCCCCACTTTCTAATGGAGTACCTTGTGGTAGCGATATCCCTATTCAGGATGTTCCTGTGAGGAAGGTCTTCCTCTTCAATAAAATGAGATGATAAAGAGTAATGATGCATAATCTACTTCTAGTATATACTTTGAATATCACATAATACTACTATGTAGTATATTATTAGAATAGAGTATTTGATTTTCTGAACAGAACACAAAGCATTGTCTGTTTTAGGAATTGGCCTGTCTTCAGGATCCATTCCCTTATTTCAGTCATTCTTAAATTTCATCAAAGGACTGTTGGTTTTCTACCTTCATTTCATAATCCCTATAAATTGTTTCCTATTAGCAAGTATTTACTCCATTCTTCAATTTGGACTAAAACAACAAAAATAGGTACTCACAGCATACTGCAGTAGGCCATCCTACTGATCAGTAGGCCATCTCTGATTTCTGTAGTGTTTCAACCGTCGATCTCCCTTGGAACAGATGACCTGAGATCAGAAAAGAGAGGTGCTCATTATTTATGCAGGCAGTTGGTGATTTAACACATCTTTAACTCTTAAAACTACCCTTCCAGAACTTGTACATCTGTGAGGAGACATTTCTGGTGATGGAACCCCCATTTTAACTAAAGCTTTTGTTGAAATCAGAGGGACAGGACTATAACTGCCCAGCCAAATTCTTAATTCAATGCAAAATACAAGTAGGTTGGGTTCTTCTGCCTGAGCCTGTAGAAAACGCTACATACCATGTCTTCGTTTAATGAAATTGGTCTTCTCCTTGAATGCAGTTTTTAAGCTACTGAATTCTGCACCTGCAGCAATTTCTGGCTTATTTTCAAGACAGTCCCAGGGAATCGCAAATTATAAAGCTATATGCCTTGCACAAAAGCTTAACAACATGGCCCCATGTAGTCTTTGCATTAAACACATCAGAAATTAAGGGAAATTAAACACACCAGAAATTAAGGGAAATGAAGATAAACAGCAAATATTAAAATTTGGTTGCACTCAGCATGTATGAAAGTAGGGGTTGTACAGTCATTTGCTTAGTGTTTCCATGGCCCAATTCAGCCTACTTTTAGTTATTTCCTGCAGCTTTCTAAAATCCTAACACTGCATCAGGAGTAATGAGCCTCTATTTTTAAAAAAGTATGTTTATCCATATTAAATCCAATAATGAAATCTCTGCAAATAATTCAGACAGCAGTGCTGTCAATCAGTCAAGTTTTTTCAAGAACGAATTGTCCTGTGAGATGGTGCAGCAGGCTTTGTAGAAAGTCGAACATTTGTATCATCTCTAGCCAAATTTCCAGTGTCTGCCTAGATTTATAGCTTTCAATCTCATTGAAGTTTTGTACTCTCATATGACACTATTTGTATTCATATCTATTGACTGATGACATATCAGCTAGTAAGTACAGAAATGTAAGTAATGTTAGAAAATCACAGCCGGGCGCGGTGACTCATGCCTGTAATCCTGTACTTTGGGAGGCTGAGGTGGGTGAATCACCTGAGGTTAGGAGTTGGAGATCATCCTGGCCAACATGGTGAAACCCCATCTCTACTAAAAATACGAAAATTAACTGGGCTTGGTGGTGGGCACCCGTAATGCCAGATACTCCAGAGGCTGCGGCAGGAGAATCGCTTGAACCCTGGAGGCGGAGATTGCAGTGAGCTGAGACCGTGCCATTGCACTCCAGCCTGGGCGACAAGAGCAAAACTCTGTCTCCAAAAAAAAAAAAAAAAAAAAAAAAAAAAAAAAAAAAAAAAAAAAAAAAAGAAAGAAAGAAAATCACTATCTTGTAACCCCCAGGGGAATAACATTAATAGATACTAAGACTAATGGGCAAAGGTGCAAAGGTTTTGGGGAACAGGAAATTCACATGGTCTTAAAGTATCACCCTATAGATTACTTGCTATTTACAAAAGGAAAAATGAAACTTTGGAGACATGTGCCCATGATCATCTTAACCAGGTGACTAACTTAGCATCCCTAATTGGCTTTATGTGTCTCTTGATTCCAATGCCATGAGAAGTACACAGTATCACCTCTGAAATATTCTTGCAAAAAATGTTTAAGATGAATCTGTTAATGAAGCATCAGACAAATCCATTATGTGGGGTATTCTACAAGACCACTGACCTGGCCTCTTCTAAAAAATTAGTGTCATACAAAATGAAAATGAGTGAGGGGACTATTCTATATTAAAAGAGACTCAAGAAAAACAACTCAAGAAAAAACAACTGAAGACCTTCTTTGAATCTCATTTAGATCCTAGGTCAGAAAAAACCCCAAGCTTTAAAAGTTGTTTTTAGGACGATTGGTGAAATTTGAATATGGTCAGTTTCTCTTTGTTTCTGTCTGTTATTATTATGTTAGTAGGTATGAGAGTCACGTTGTGGTTGTGTTGGTACATTCCCTTAATTTTAATTTTAGATAATGCTCAGGTAAGGGGTAAAGAGAAATGATATCTGGAATTTACTTACAAAAGTATCAGCAAGATAAAAGCATTGAGGAAGCTCACAAGCAAGTGAGCAAGAGAAGATGGACACACACTGCTAATAATGTTAAGAATTGATGAAACTAGATGGAGAGCCTGTGGGTGTCCACATGCTTTTCTTCCAACTCCTCTGTGCCTTTGAAAATGTTCAAAATAAAAAGTTGGGAGAAAATCTGGTTATTGAATCTAAATGTACACAAGAATCTCCTAGATGTCAGAAACTGAGTTAAATAATATTTTTAAATTAATTGGAATCATATTAAATATAAAAACACCTCCTTATATTTGAACTATCATAGAACATTTTATGTAGATGACACATTCAGTCGTACTTACAGATTCCCAGAGCTCTTGAAGTAACTCACACCCAGCTCACTTGGGGATCTGCCGCCTAGGGAGGGAGCTCTCTGTTCTACAGAGAATTGCTTCCTGGTAATCAAAGTTAGTCTGATAGATCTCTGTGCCTAATGTAAAGCTACTTTTCATTTCATAAATAAAAATTATACTAGGTGCAGCTTCTTTGGAAGATAATATTCATTCTTGGGCTTTAACAATGATTGTATCTGCCTTGCTGGAATGGTGGCTCCGTCTGACTGCTGTCCTATAAGCATTTCTAGTTCCATGGAGAAGAACACATTTTCCTTAAGGCTGTCTCAAAATTAGTTTATCTTTCTATGAATATTCTGTTTGCTCTCAGTTGACAAATTTCTAGATCTCTTACTCTATTGGCAGCACATTTTACTTTGTTTCGTAACCACTTCCTGAGTCCCTGTTCTGTGCACTATTCTAAGCATATGACTGTAAATATAGTAACTTTTTAAATAAAATTGTGACTTTGAAAAGGGAAGTTCATATTAAGTATGCTCACAAATTCAGAATATAACAAGAAAAAGGCCTGAAATATAAAGTACTTAAAATATATTTTACTGGCAGGGCGTGGTGGCTCACGCCTGTAATCCCAGCACTTTTGGAGGACTAAGTGGGCGTATCACGAGGTCAGCCTGGCCAATATGGTGAAACCCCATCTCTACTAAAAATACAAAAATTAGCCAGGGGTGGTGGCACGTGCCTGTAGTCCCAGCTACTCGGGAGGCTGATGCAGAAGAATCTTGAACCCAGGAGGCGGAGGTTACAGTGAGCTGAGATTGCGCCACTGCACTCCAGCCTGGGTGACACAGCAAGACTCCAAAAAAAAAAAAGGATTATATATACACACATATATATATACACACACACACACATATACATATACATATGCATATACATATACATATATATCATAACTAAAAACCCTTTTTTGTAAAATTAAACAGATACAAATAATTGTATAAAATGAATATATAACATGAATTATAAGGCAAATGGCTTTGTAGCTATCACCCAAATTAAAAAATAGAACTTTGTTAGTCATCTTCGAAGACCCCGTAACTTTGTATTTGTAATTCCCCATTCTCTTTCCACTTTTTCTAAAAGTAACCACTATCCTGACTGTAATCACTATTCTTCACTCTTTATCACCAAAGTGTGCAACCTTGAATACTCTGGTTTCCTCCCTCCCTTTCTTCTTTTCATATATATATGTAATATATATGTATATATGTGTATATATGTATGTATATATGCACACACACACACATAAACACATTTTAGTGCCCATGTAGCGAAGGAACTATATGGATATATATAAAGTATATATATATATATAACTATATATAAAGGAACTATAGTTCCTTTATAGTCTCTTTAATGTACAGGTTTTCCTTCCATCTTCCCTTTCTCCCTTGCAATTTATTGTTGAAAAAACTGAGATCTTTGATCTGAGTTTCCCCCAGTCTGGATTATATTTTGCATTCTCAACATATGGCTTAGCATATTCCTCTGTCCCCTTTATTTCCTGTATATTTGTATCTGGATATAAAAACTTAGATAAGAATTTTTTTGCGAAACCATTTCATAGGTGGTGTGTGTCCTTTACTGCTGATGTTAGTAGCCATTGCCACTGAAAGGTTAGATCCAGTAATTCATTAAGATTGCCATGTGATGATACTCTAATTCTTTCTCCCTCTGTCATTTGAAATCTTCTACAAGAAACTTAAGCTCATCTGCTGTTAGGCTACTCTTATGTATAGCTATAATTGAAAAGACAAGATAAATGTATTTTATTCTTTATTTACCAATTTTAAAATAATAAGCTGGTCACTATCATCTTACACTGCTGATCAATTAGGGTACCGCTTTTAAGAAATACTATAATGAACTTATGGTTTAAACATTAGTATGTCGTTGTAATCCTTATTAAGACTTAATTTGACTGTCTGTCTGAGAGGCCTCCTTAATCTGGCCTCTGGATCTTTTGCATATGCCCCCGGTGGTCTTTGATGGCTTTCTTGCTCTCTGGTAGGACATGTTCTGGCTTATCTTGTACATTTCTTGTTCCTGTAATCAGCCATTTGCCAAGGATCACTGACGTCTTTTAGTGGAAATGGTTTCTGAAGACCATAAGCTAGGAGCTACTGGTGTATACTGCTACTGGGTTGGACATTGTTTTTTTTTTAGGCCTGCAGTGGACAGTATTTATGAGGAAAAATGTTACCTAAAATCTACAAAGATATTTTATACTGAGAAATAATACTTAAAAGTCAAACTTATAATACAGGATTTCTTTTTAATAGATTCTGTCTTACATGTGAATCTTCTTCCACATCAGGAATCCCGATTCTCAAATACATGGGATGATTAAAATATCGTATAATTATTCACTTATATTATGCCACATTACTTATGCAACAGGCTCAGAATTATACAGGAATACTATCACCATTAATATAAAAACAGTTAATATTTCTTTATGCAAATGCTCTTCTCATTCTTCCCCATAAAAAAAGTTACAGAATCTCTTTATTGTCATAGCATATAGCTGTGGAATACTATATTATACTTGTTAACATTACTGAGTCTTAGTGTTTACTTTTCTATTTAATGCTCATTACCCATACTTTTGTCAGTTTTTCTTTAATCATTTTGGTTATCTGAAACTTGTTGTCTAGTAGATTCTGCAGGAAAATAATGTGAAAATATTCCCTCAGTTATTGCATGTTGATATTTGTTTCAGGTCATATTTACATGTCAGTTTGATTGGGTATAAAACCCTTTCTTTACATTTACTTTTTTGATATCTTAAATGCTGCTTTATTTCCCTTTGGTGTAAAGCATTGCTGTTGAAAAGTCTGATAAAAATGTAATTTCTTTGTCAATGATGTGGCTTTTTTGCTTTGATACTCAAAGTTTATCTTTTCTTAAATCTCATTAATTTTACTAGACTATTTCTTTGTGTTGGTAATTTCTAGTTCTAATTTTTCAGGTATACTACATGTTTCAGGATTTGCTTTCAGTGTGTAGTTTTGAGTTTTTTAATTACAGAATTTAAAAAATCAAATCATGTTTTTTGGTATTCTGTTTTCTCAATTTGATTTCCTCTTTGGACATTCATATTTATGTATGAGCTTTAACAATGATTGTGTCTGCCTTGCTGGAATGGTGGCTCCTCTACGGACTTTTCAGTATTTGTTACTTATTCTCAAGTTATTTTTATCTGTTTCTTCATAGTTTTTCTTAAATTTTATTTTGTAGAGCAGTTTTAGGTTCATAGCAAATTGAGCATAACGTACAGAGAGGTTTCATATATCCCCTGTCTTCTCCTCCACATATACCTCCCCCAACTATTGACATCCCCCACCAGAGTGGTGCGTTTGTTATAACCTACATTGACACATCATCATTGTCCAAAGTCTATAGTTTACATCAGGATTCACTCTTGGTGTTGTACATCCTCTGAGTTTGGAGAAATGTGTAATGACATGTGTCCACCCTTACAGTATCATACAGAAGAGTTTCACTGCCCTAAAGATCCTTCATGCTTTGCCATTTTTGGGGAAGCCTTTGGAACCACTAGCAACAACTCATCTTTTACTGTTTTTATAGTTTTACCTTCTCCAGAATATCATATATTTGGAATCATGCAGTATGTAGCTTTTTTAGATTGGCTGTTTTAACTCAGTAATATGCATTCACGTCTCTTTTTATGTCTTTTAATGACTTAAAAGCTCATTTCCTTTGTGCTGAAAATATTCTGTTGTCTGAACGTACCACAGTTTATTCATTCACCTACTGGAAGGCATCTCAGTTGCTTCCAAGTTGAGGCATTTATGAATAAAGCTATGAACAAAGGAGTATGATTGCTGGATTCTGTGGTGAGCATGTTTAGTTTTGTAAGAAACTGAGCAGCTGTCTTCCAAAGTGGTTGTGCTATTTTGCATTTCCACCAGCAATAAATGAGAGTTCTTGCTGTTCAACAACCTCGCCAGCATTTGGGGTTGTCAGTGTTTTGGATTTTTCTCACTCTAATAGCTGTGTGGTGGTATTTCATTGTTTTGACTTCATATCTTTTTGAGAGCTTGTTTGGAATTTCTAGTAGGGAAGTACTACTACTCATATACCCTTGACCAAAGAATGGTCCTCCTCTATTGAGGAAGGTCATCCTCTTTTCAGCCCAGTCAACTCTGGCCATCAGTGGGGTGATAGATGTTGCAGCCAGATTGCCCTCAAATCCCTTTATACGTCTGTGATTTTTAAAATTTCTCTCCCTTTTACCTTCTGCATCTTTTATGTCTACTTTCTATTCTTCTTTCTAGTTTAATGTTCTTTTCTGAAATTATTCTTTTATTTCCATTTCTGTTCTGAATTCTATCATCTCATTTTAGTTTTTCCCATTCTGATTTGTATTGATCTTTATGAATTCTATCATTTTTTTCTAAAGAATTCAGCTCATTTTGAAATATTAGATTCTATTTTTCATGTATTTTTGAGTATGCCTTTATGGCATACATTTATTTTAGCAATTCAAGCAATGTGATCTAGAAAAAGTCTTACTCTCTGTGAGCCTCAGTTTTCCCAGTTATAAAATGGTGAGAATAATTCTTAATTCATTTATGATCAACTCCAAATGCCTGACCAAATTTTAAAGTTATGGAGATGTGTAAAGCACTCTACATATATAACACATTATTTTTACGTCTGCAATTTCAAAAGTGTATTTGCTGTCTTCCTGGCAATCAACATTCCTTATGTCTCACTTGGTAAATCCTCAGTTGGTGCTTCCTGGTCATATTGACCTTAGTGCTACAGATTGTGTATGTTCATTTTCCCCTTTTTCTTATATTAACTTAGTATAGCATTAGCCTCATGTCTTTTCTGTTGATTTTTTTAAAAATGAAATTTGTTTTCTTACCCTTTAGAAGGAGGAGTTAAGATAACTTTTATAACTTTACACTCTAAAGCAATTCTTCTGTTTTGTGTAGTATTAAAAAATGTGGCCATTTACTTTCCTTGATCTCCTGGTTCTGTTCTCATCCCCATTTTTTAAAAGATGTATTTATTTAAATGTTCTCATCCCCTTATTTTTTTTTAAATGGAGGGATGAGAATGGAGCTTTTTCCTTTTTCTCTGATAGTCTCATGTTTCTCAATTTTGATTTTATTCCCAACACTTCATCCTTAGTGTTGGGCTTCAGCCGGGAAAGGAGCTTTGGAGATTAGTTTTGACAGTTCATGGGGGAACAGACTGTTCTAGTCTCTGCAGAAATTACTGGACTCACCCACCCCTGGATGATGCAAAACCCACCCAGTTTCAGCTGTGATTCTCACACTGTTCCTCTGAAATTTCCAGTGAATTCTTGTTGGCTGTTTTTGGGCTCTTAGGGCTGTAGGATGCCTCCTTGATCCCCAATCCTTTCCCTGGCACACAGGCTGTGCCTCTTTTGTAGCTAGTGAAGGTTTGTCCACATCTGCGTGTATTTTGGAATGGGTGAGGATACCTTGTCACCTCAGTTTGTTGAAGATGTTGCACATCTGGTTTTGTCTTCTTTTCTAGTTGTCTATTTTTTTTTGTGGAATTTAAATAAATTCAAAAACGATGCTGCCACTGCTTCCATCTTCATTGTATAAAATTTTATGATGTTTAAGAATATTTAATGAGGCCGGGCATGGTGACTCATGCCTGTAATTCCAGCAATTTGGGAGGCCATGGTGGGTGGATCACTTGAGGTCAGGAGTTTGGGACCAGCCTGGCCAATAAGGTGAAACCCCATCTCCACTGAAAATATAAAAATTAGTTGGGTGTGGAGGCGCATGCCTGTAGTCCCAGCTACTTGAGAGGCTGAGGTAGGAGGATGGCTTGAACCTGGGAGGCAGAGGTTGCATTGAGCTGAGATCTCACCACTGCACTACAGCCTGGGCGACTGAGCAAGACTCAGTCTCAAAAAAAAAAAAAAAAAAAAAAAATATATGTATATATATATATACACACACACACACACACACACATATATTTATAATAGCACCTAGTTGAGTCATTCATGGAACTAAACTAGTTTCAACCAACAGATGGTTTTGTAATAAGTATTTTTGTAATATATGAGTACTTAGAAATTGGCTTTAAGTAGGACTGATTTACCTAGCACAGTTATCTATGGTCTCATAAAACTGGCTTAGTTTCATGAAATACTTTGTTTTCTCTCTAGTCAGTCCTTCAACCTCTAGTGCCTTACATTTTTTCAAAGAAGTGAGTGTGGCAATTCTCTGTCTAGGAGCATAGACATCGATGCCCCACAATTACAGTAATCCTCCTATCCAAAATCATGAACCATACTTTATTTTCCAATTCTGTTAACTTCTGTGGTATAATTTTGCTTCTTAAACCCTTCTAACACTACTTTTAGTTTGCTATGTGTAAATATTCTTTGGATGTAAAAACAATATTGAATTCTAAACTTTTGCTCTCTTTTGAAGGTCTCTGCTGAGCTTTTGACATCTTAGTGTCAATGTAGGAGAAAATTCTAGGGGTTGATGAAATGTTAAAAGTAAGAGAATAAAAACATAGTAAGTTGGAAAAATTAGCTGAAAATCATACTTTTAAATACACATTTTTCTAGCTCAGATATTGTGAAAGAAGTCCAAGAGCACTCTTTATGTCGTTTGCCCATCATAGTTTTATTTGTGTGCCCTTAGGGCTCAGATTTTGTTTGGTCTCTAATTTTGTTCTCTACATAAAAGGGACCAAGTCTCATTGGAGGTATTTGACTTCCTGCCTTAGGGTGGGAAAACAAATCAAGATATTTGATTACAATTTCAATTATCCTGTTATCAGGAGGCAAGAATACTTTCAAAAACATAAGGGGCAGTAAAAAACAAAAAGTGAATAAGTCTGCTTTAGGGACTTCCTGGCCAGGCATAGGGCTCATGCCAGTAATCCCAACATTTTGGGAGGCCAATGTGGGAGGATCGCTTGAGGCCAGGGGTTTGAAACCAGCCTGGGCAACATGACAAGACCCCATCTCTATTTAAGAAGGAAAAGAAAAAGGAGACTATAAGCATCAAATAATAATAACAATACTTACACATTTGCATCTGCATAAAGTCATAAATTAGTACTATAAGTAAGACAGGTCACTATTAGGTATATGAATGGTAGTTATTCTCTACCATAAACTTGTATGTACTTGGTTATTTAAAAATTTTTACTGAATTTATAGCAGAAATAATATTGTATGTTGGTATTCTGGTTCTTCTATTAATCTATTTTAACAAAGTATAGATATACTTTTATTTGTGTAAGCAAGAAAAAAATTCTGTACAAAGCAGGAACTCTGTTAGGGAGTACTGATTAGCTCTGGTGATCATCTACAATAACCTAGTAAATGGGTGAAAAATTAATCAGGCCTGTTGATGAAGAAGATGGAGATTTTTAAATTTTTGTCTACAGTAAGTAAATCAGCCTAATCTAAAGAAATTAGCTGTTCATAGAGATTAAGCTCTAGATCAAGCCTGTCCAACTCGCTGCCCGGGACGGCTTTGAATGTGGCCCACAAAAATTCATAAACTTTCTTAAAACATTATGAGACTTTTTTGCAATTTTTTGTAAAGCTCATCAGCTATCTTTAGTGTTAGTGTAGTTTATGTGTGGCTCAAGACAGTTCTTCTTCTTCCAGGAAAGCCAAAAGTTTAGATCTGCCCTAGATGCCCTAGATGGCTCCAGTAATTAGACTAAAAAGGTCTGGTAAGAAATATATACTCTTTTTTTTTTTTATTATTATACTTTAAGTTCTAGGGTACATGTGCACAACATGTAAGTTTGTTCCATATGTATACATGTGCCATGTTGGTGTGCTACACCCATTCACTCGTCATTTACATTACGTATATCTCCTAATGCTATCCTTCCCCTCTCCCCCCACCCCACCACAGGCCCCGGTGTGTGATGTTCCCCTTCCTGTGTCCAAATGTTCTCATTGTTCAACTCCCACCTATGAGTGAGAACATGCAGTGTTTGGTTTATTGTCCTTGTGATAGTTTGCTGAGAATGATGGTTTCCAGCTTCATCCATGTCCCTACAAAGGACATGAACTCATCCTTTTTTATGGCTGCATAGTATTCCATGGTGTATATGTACCACATTTTCTTAATCCAGTCTATCATTGATGGACATTTGGGTTGGTTCCAAGTCTTTGCTATTGTGAATAGTGCTGCAATAAACATACGTGTGCATGTGTCTTTATAGCAGCATGATTTATAATCCTTTGGGTATATCCCCAATAATGGGATGGCTGGGTCAAATGGTATTTCTAGTTCTAGATCCTTGAGGAATCACCACACTGTTTTCCACAGTGGTTGAACTAGTTTACAATCCCACCAACAGTGTAAAAGTGTTCCTATTTCTCCACATCCTCTCCAGCACCTGTTGTTTCCTGGCTTTTGAATGATCGCCATTCTAACTGGTGTGAGATGGTATCTTGTGGTTTTGATTTGCATTTCTCTGATGGCCAGTGATGATGAGCATTTTTTCATGTGTCTGTTGGCTGCATAAATGTCTTCTTTTGAGAAGTGTCTGTTCATAATCCTTTGCCCACTTTTTGATGGGGTTGTTTGTTTTTTTCTTGTAAATTTGTTTGAGTTCTTTGTATATTCTGGATATTAGCCCTTTGTCAGATGAGTAGATTGCAAAAATTTTCTCCCATTCTGTAGGTTGCCTGTTCACTCTGATGGTAGTTTCTTTTGCTGTGCAGAAGCTCTTTAGTTTAATTAGAAATATATACTGTTAAGGCTGAGCGTGGTGGCTCACACATGTAATCCCAGCACTTTGGGAGGCTGAGGCAGGTGGATCACCTGAGTCCAGGAGCTCAAAGACCAGCCTGGCCAACATAGTGAAACTCTGTCTCTACTAAAAATACAAAAATTAGCCGGGCGTGATGGCGGGTGGCTGTAATCCCAGCTACTCGGGAGTCTGAGGCAGGAGAATCACTTGAACCTGGGAGGTGGAGGTTGCATTGAGCTGAGATCACGCCACTGCACTCCAGCCTGGGTGACAGAGTGAGACTCCATAACAACAACGACAACAGTAACAACAATAAAGAAATATCTACTCTTAAAATAATGTCAGGAGACTAGGCCCGTATATCATAGTGACAGACAATAGATCAGGGACCAGACATCCAAAAATTAAAAAATACGTAATTTTCAAAAAAGATGTCAGTTTTCATAAACTTGTGAGCTAAAACATTTATTATATAAAGGGATTCATCCCATGATGCTCAGTGTCATCTGTTTGAATCACCATAGCCTTTATAATCACACCCAAGATACAGACCCTGGGTCCCGTAGCCAATAATTCAGAATCTGCACCTTTGACTTGTGTGAGACCATTATTCTTCCTCTGGGTCTGGCAAGATCAACAGAACTCTAAGAACAACCAAAAATAGGAGCACTAGCAAGGTGTCAAAATAAGGCTAAAAATAAGAAACACAGTGGAATCCGTTTTAGAATTTTGATAACTAGCTTTAATGTAAAGGTATTAAGTTTTGTACTTACTCTTTTTGTACATGAATTGCTGTTTAACGTGCTCAATATATTCAGAAGAATCAACCATACTAAATTTGTAATTACGGTTAAAAGTATTTGAGGGAATTTAATTAATGAAATTTGTAATCAGTGTCTGAGAAAAAATTGGTTCTCAAAGCTTTTATCAGATATATGAATTTAATAAATTGAACTTTAAACCAAATGCCATAATAGTATATATTTCTCTCCTTGAATAAAAACCCCTTTGTCGTAATTGTTGTTGGTTCTCTAGAAAGAAGATGTTAAACTTAAAACCAACATCTACTCATAACATTTAACTTGCTTTTCAAATCCTTTTTCTTCTGGTTTTAAGAGGCTGCAGCAGTGAAATCCAACCAGCATTATGACTCATCATACTGTGACTCCTTATCGTGTCCACCACCATTCCTTGGTTATGTAATTTCAGTCACTGCTGAAATGAAAGCAGAGGACCTCAAGCACAGTGAACAAGTTGGCTGTGCAGGAGCAGAATTGTCTTTTTCAGTATTAGACTTGCAAAATTGCCCGTCTACTTTGTTCATAGGATCTTAGATAATGGCCTGAAGCCCAAAAAAAAGCGTAAAATGAAACTTTTGAAATATTCGTCATAGATATTTGTTGTTTTATCTTTCTTTGCCCCTTCTTTTGGGGTAACTCTTCTTTCTTCTATTTCATCCATGTTCTTCTTGTGGGAGCTACACTTATAGCTCCTTACTTCTCACCTCCAAGAGTGGGCCTGTGTCATGTGAGGCACCACAGTTGTGTACCCTCTTGGTCACAAAAATTCATTGAAGGAGGGAGGGCTCCTATGCACAGTAAAGTTGTAGGAGAAGTTTTCCTCCCAATCCCCAACCTCCACGTGGTCTTGATGATTGAAAAGTGTGATCCTGGATGATGACAATGTGCACGATCTCTGACTCATGCAGAAGCCAATCCATGGTGGAATAAGGGTGATGCAGACAGAGGTAAGGTGAGGGCTGGAGAAGCAGGATGCTGTCAGTATTTCAGTCTCTGCTCCTAGCTCCTGAACTCTCTGGAGCTGTCCTGGTTCTTCTAGCACTATTCCAGTTTGGGGAGTGTGCTAGCTGTTATGTCTCGTATCTAAATCCACCCATCCCATCCTATTTTGTCCTACTTTGTGATAACAGATCCGGACTTTTCAGAATAGATTTTTTCTTTGCCAGGTGGCTTGATGTTAGTCTGTGCCAATAGGTGGTGCTAAAGGGAGATATCAAGATTGGGGAAGGAAGAAGGGGCTTTTCTTCTCCCTCTTCTTGTTGCCCTTCTAACAACAATATGGGGTGGATACTGTTATTCCCATTGTGTGCATGGGAAAGTAAATCTAAGAACAATGAAATAAGTTGCTCATGATCACACAATAGTAAATGGTGAAGGATTCTTTAACCCAAATATGCCTGACATTGTTTAGCTTTTTGCCATTTAGCTGTACTGTTTCCATGGGCAATAAAAGCTTACTGGGAAGATTTTTATTTGTATATATTGTATACAAATGTATTGTATTACTTGTATATATTGTCCATTGCACCCCAAATGGGCGGTGTGCTACAGCTGACTTGTATAAGTTCATAGGAGACACTTTTCCATACCTTTTCCCAGTTTTGATCAGTGCTGTATTGTTGGTAGCTTGAAATTAGCTGGAGCAGGAGTATTTATACTTTGAAAATGAGCAAACACTATAAATCAGTTTTCTTCTCTGTAAAACTGGCTGTTAAGATATACCAACACACCACTGCTTCAAACTCTTGGATTTTTTAATGTACTTAAATATATGGATCAATTATTTTTTCCCCACTCATTTTGCTTTTTTTGTAAATTGAATCGTTTTTATCATTTTTGATTCAATACTTGAAAACTCTTCCAGAATGAATTGTGTGAATTCACATGGTATTCTTATAGATGAGCCATTTTTTTTTAAGGAAAATAAAGTCAAAATATTCATCAAGAGCCATATTTTCTCTTTAAGTACAGTTTCATTACTATTACTTGTTTTGATTCAATTATAAATCATTCTTACTAGTTATATATGAATTTTAGATCATTTTTCCTTAGGTTTGTTAGATAAATTCAGATTTATCTGGATTGCTGTTGCTATCCTTTCTCTTTTTTGCTTTAAGTATTTATGTATATACTTATTTTTAGTGACTAGGATTACATTTACTTTTCCTCACTAATTATTATTTAAGCTTATTAAGTATATAGTTCATACTTTCTCTCATGAGGCTCATGTTCACTCTGGCATTCTTTATTGGCTTATTATATGTTTTGTTTGAGGATTTATTTATTGTCAGGAAAGAAGTCCTATGCTCATAATGGACATCAAGGAGTAAACCTTCTGCAACTCCTTAAATGCCAAAGCTAGACAATAATCTGAGTGAGACAGTTTGTTATTTACAGCACAGCAAGAGCATCAACAAGGCAGTACCAGTTTCTTTGGCACCAAATCCCACAGGCCACGCAACGAGCCCAGTGGGCAGTGGTTGGTGTTGCAGGAGATGAACACAGAGCCAAGGACTCAGCACCTTTTATAGCAAGCAGGAAGCGAGCCAGGTCCTTCTCCCACTTGGGGAGCAACAAGACACAACATAATCACATTGTGGTTGCCTTGACTACTTTATTTGCCTGTGATTAACTATGGAAACTGCTCAACATTAGAGGACAGCGAGGCCTTGGCACGGTAGGCAAGGACATGAAGAGACTCTCAGGGCCCATGGTAGACTGCCTTTCTCAACAGTCTACCCACTGGCCTTATATATTCTGGCCAAACTCAAATTTTTCACATTAGAGATACTATCAACAAAATATTGGTCAGCAGGATGAGGCCCATCTGCTGTATTGGCCTTAGCCATATGCATAGCATCCCTGGCTCAGCCTACTTAATAAGCCCCAGCGGGGACAAGCAGGTCTCATTTCAGATAACCGTTTAGCTCCATTTCCTATGACATAGAGTGTTCTATATGACTCACGTTAATCCAAACACAACACAGGGTGTAGGTGACTATGCACACTCTTCCATATTCAGCAAGGATGCAGTCTAAGGGTGGTCTCTTATCCATTATGATCCATACAAGGGAGTTTGGATTGGCCTGCTGACCTTCTAGGGTTTGTGCTGTTTCATAAGCTATAGTAACTGAGTTTAAGGATGGGTTCCTGTTTACTGCCTCTCTGAATTTCACTACTAGGGAACAGTACCTATACTGCTGTATGGAATGAGGAGTCAGTATGTTCCTGGTATAGCAGCCCTCTTTATTCTGTGTCTTCATAAAATAAATGTAGAGCAAGGGGTGGTGTCAGTGCCAATAATTACAGAAGAAAATAAATGGGACAAAAATTAACCTCTTTCTCCAGTGGCAGATGTTCCATGGTCTACTCTCCTTCACATGTAAACATATGACTCATAAAGGCACAGGTCACTCCAATTCAGGATTTGTTCTTTAACTTGACTGGGATCACCATTACATGGGTTTGGTTAAGCCTAATGGGCACTGTCACGAAGTAGTTACAGACTGGATTGCCGTATGTGGCATAACCCAAAGTTGCTTGGGCCTTAGGAGACACATGTGAGTTCTTATCAGTCACATTAAAATGAGGTGTGACAGTCCATGTGTTTGTCATTTGGGAGAGAAGAGGTCCACATTTGGAGTTGTTGACAAAAGTGTCAAACACAGCAAAAAAAATTACTGGATAGTTATGCCCACATGAATTTTTCTGTTCTCATAGCATGTGGAAGATGACAATAAATCCAGCAGTGGGTCATATTGCTAGCACAGCTGCTGCTTGACTCAAGAAGACCGTATGATTGTTTTGCCAGGTGGGGCTAGATCTAGGGGACAAGTCGGGGACATTAAATGTTCTTTCCTCTCAACATTTCTCAGGGTCTAAGATCTTCCCTCCTTAGGTGCCAGAGTTGTTTTTCTTTCCTCCCTCACAGTCACACAGTTTGTCCTACTAAAATAGCTGCAAATTCTTCCTTTGCTCAGTCCAGTGGGTTGGGTGTCATCGGGGCTGGGGAAATGTAATAGAACTTGTAATGACCCGTGATGTCCCTATCATTGTCCAAGTGGGCCAATGGAGAGGTAATGCAGGGTTTACACATTCTGTCAGCTGCTTATGCTCAGAGTCTGTGAGCTGTCATACCCAATAACTGAAACCAGGTGTAGTTCAGGCAACAGTTCATATGGTTCAGCCACTTCATATGGTTTAATTGCCACCTTAAAATAAAACTTATTGGGCCCCCAGACACTAGAATCAATGAGAAAAAAGAAGTTGGGTATTCTCAGAATCACAGATATGGAGATCTGGTCTCTGCATTCCATTTCCTGTCTTCCCTTTAGTCCTGATTTTCCTAAGCAATAATTTCAAAGGGCTTATTTCTTTGTCAGAAACAGCTGCACTTAATGTCCTTACTGTCTAAGTTGTTGTTTACAATGCTGACAACATGTTCTGTCAAGCAATCTTTTTCAGTCAACTATTTAAATGTCTGTTCTATCTCTTGATGATGCCAGCAGCCTCAGGATTGTAAGGGTCTGAAATGTGTATGGAATACCATGTCCATTTGCCCACTCTTAGGTGCCTTTTGCTGTGAGGATGCCATTGTCTTATTGTGAATATCTTGGCTCTCCCAAAACATGGCATAGCTTTGTCTCCAATGCCACTCTGGTGTGGCCATAGCTGGAAAACTGTCAATGGGCTATTATACGCCAGTGGAGGCAGTGAGTTAGCAGCAGAGTAACTGTGAGTCTCTTGCAATGAGTGGACAGGGGCCTTGAGCTATGTACCCTCACTGGGGTGTAAGACTTTGATCCTCTTGGGGACAGAGAGACTGGACTCATCCCGAGTCTTCCTTCTCTTAAAACTCTATCAAATCAGACTTCAGGAGTGCAGGCTCAGGCAGTGGAGGTACTGAAGGAATAGGTGGTTCTAAGGAAGTCACCCTACTTTTTGACTTCCTCTAGAAGAGTATTATTGATCTCCATGGAGGAAGTCACTCTATACAGGCCTTTTTCACTTCATTGGCTTTGTGGGAGGTCGCCATATGTGGGCTACAGCATAGTCATTAAACAGAAATCCAAAGTAGGAAACCTTATTGTAGGATAAGATTCTTTCTCGGCTGGGCACGGTGGCTCATGCCTGTAATCCCAGCACTTTGGGAGGCCGACACGGGCGGATCACGAGGTCAGGAGATCGAGACCATCCTGGCTAACATGATGAAACCCCGTCTCTACTAAAAATACAAAAAAATTAGCAGGGTGTGGTGGCGGGCGCTTGTAGTCCCAGCTGCTTGGGAGGCTGAGGCAGGAGAATGGCATGAACCCGGGAGGTGGAGCTTGCAGTGAGCTGAGATCACACCACTGCACTCCAGCCTGGGTGACAGAGCGAGACTCTGTCTCAAAAAACAAAAACAAACAAACAAAAAAGAATAAGATTCTTTGTCAATTGAGTAGTCTCCAGAGGCTGGAGGCATGGGGTCAAGTATGAGCTGGTCTAGTTGCTGCCATTTATCTTCTAAGAGCATAATCTCTTTTGCTTCCTCATCACACAGATGTGCTAGCTGTATCTCTAACAGATCCTCACTCCACTGATCAAACTGGCCTTGGATTTCCCTCCTCTCCTTTTTGCTGTAGGTGGATATCTTAGTAATCTGTACTGGGGTGTGATGCACTCTAGAGCTTGTTCTAGTTTCAGATGTTAGAACAGCGAGCAGTTATGCTTTCCTCTCTGACAGTCCAGGGTGCTTTCCTAGGCCACTGTTCCATAGGAGATCAAGAACATCATGGTACTCTTTGGGCAGCTTGTTTTGATCCTACCGCTCAGCCTCTATTCAGTGACTCAACTCCTGTTTGTTAATGAATAAAGAAGGAGCGGGATTGTTTAATCTCCCCACCCCTTGGCCCATCACTTGGATGAGAGCATTTGCTACTGGCTTCTGAAAATATCAAATTTTCTCATGTACCTGAACCTGGCCCATAAGGCCCTTGCCTTTTTTTTTTTTTTCCCCAGAATATCATTGTCTGTCTTGACACCCAACTTGCTATTTGAGAAGAGCTCCAACCTCACAGAAGACAGCAAAGCCATCACTCCATAACTACAAGAATAGACAAGACACTGTGGATCAGAGAAAGACAGCTTATTACTCACAGTAGAGCAAACAGCAGGCACATCGACATAGTAGTGCCAGGTTCCCAGTCTCTGAGTCTCACATGGCATCGTGATGGGCCCACACAAGGGCTAGGCTTGCAGTAGATTGTGACACAAGAAGAACATGGGTCAAAGGCTCAGCACCTTTCGTAGGAAGCAGCAAAAAAATCAGTTTCCCTCCTTTGATGAGCTCGCGGTCTCACAGTGGTCACACTCTGTCATCCTGACCTACTTGATTGCCTGTGTGACTAGTTAGAGTGGTTGCTCTGGGGATAGTCAGGCCTTGCAGTTCAGCACACTTAGCAAGACTGCTTGGGGCACTCAGGGCCCACAGCACATTGCCTGTCCATAACATTTACACATCCATATTTTTGAAAACATGGAATTATTGACAATTGAAAAAAATATCAAATTTTAGAAGGCTTTTTGTATGACATATATAGAGAGTGAATCTGTATGTGATTGTCCCCAGACCAGGTACCAAGAGCAGCACCCATATTGATGAGCAGGTAGGACAGAAGTAGGTAAGAGATGTTCTTAAAAGGAGATCTTACTATCTTTTTGTATATTCTCTTACCGTCTTTCCCACTTGCTGGATGACAAATGTGGAAAAGTTATCTGAATTTTTTTTAATCGTAGGTAGCTTAGAAGCCTTGTTACAGTTATGCCATTGCTTACTTGGACTATTGCAATATCACTTGGCTAACGTTTTTCTAGACCTGCTGCACACAAACTCTGGTTTTATTTTCCCTAGGCACTTCTTTCAGCCACTCTCCCATAGGTTGATTTCCTGTTGTCTTCAAGGGAACCATCCCAAACCTGAACCTTCACTGTCCTCTATGAAGCTAATCAACAACTCTAGCTTCTCTTTAGAACAACAAGAGAGAAACCTTCATTATTCCCAATAGATTTCTATTTCAGTTCATTGAATTAACTAGAAATTAATGCATTTACCTTGTTTTCACTTCCTCAAATTATAATTACCGTCTAAGGCCCGGCACAGGCTTCACTTTGTGAGCATTTCCACAACTAACATGAAAACTCACATTTCTAAGTTACTCTCCTAGCTGACGCTTAGCATAACTTTGCAACTCTATCGCTCCACTTGCCAAGTAGATGGCAAAGTTCCTGCAGATTGTGTATTCTGTTTACCAAGGAACCGCCTAAGTGTGTATTCACTGTTGAATGGATATTTTTTCTTTAAATATTTGAAGAGATTTCTGATGAGATTATCATAATTATTTCTCGGTGATGTCAATTTCATTTAAAAACAAAAGCAAATTCTATCTCACTTTAAGTCGGGTATGTTAGGACAATTTTTGACCTTTGATTTAGTGGATTTTCATATGTTAATTCTCTCTAGGATAGCTGCCTTATAGCACCTTAAATTTTCCCCACATATCTCCTCTGAGGATTAAATCCCCAGTCATTCCAAACTAGGTTCATCTGTTCTTTAATGATTTAATTAATTATGTCATACTCATTCTTGTTTTAGGAGTGACTCTCAAAACTAATAGGTACAGCAAAAAGGAAAGGAGATGAGCTGTGGGAAGAACTCCAAAACTGACTTTTTTTTTTGAGACAGAGTCTCACTCTGTTGCCCAGGTTGGAGTGCAGTGGTGTGACCTTGGCTCACTGCAAGCTCCGCCTCCCGGGTTCAAGCAATTCTCTTGCCTCAGCCTCCTGAGTAGCTGGGACTACAGGGGCCCACAACCATGCCCAGCTAATTTTTATATTTTTGTATTTTTATTTTTTATTTTTTTAGTAGAGACAGGCTTTCACCACGTTGGCCAGGCTGGTCTCGAATGCCTGACCTTGTGATCTGCCTGTCTCAGCCTCCCAAAGTGCTGGGCTTACAGGCATGAGCCACTGTGCCCAGCCCTAAAACTGAATTGAATGTCGCTAAATTAAGATTGTATATTGCAGTAGCTACATGAGTAGTGACTATCATGCTGTGCAATAACCCTGCCTCATTGATTACTTTGACCAATGTTTTTGAAAAAATATGTTCAGTATAAACTCCCTATGTGCATTTTTTTCATGAAATGCAAAAAAAGAATATTTTTACTTTTGTCAAGATTAGGTACCCTTAAACTTCAGAGAGAGAAAAATAGCTTGTTCATGGAGTTCAGAGTTGTCTGATCCCTCAGGAGCCCTGACATTTTTTAAAAAATGATCTTCCAATGCCCTAATGTCTCTAGGACAACAGTAAAAAATATAGACTCTGTATCACCAACAAATCAAAAAATATTTATAGATACTCTGTCCCCACACAGGAGAGAAGAAAAAGGCTATCTGTGGAGATTAAGATTTACTAAAGTGAAGATGAGGAGTGGAGTGGCAAGGAAAGAGATCCTGCCAGTTTGCAATATCTCAGGGAACAAGAATAGGCACCTGCGTGGAGTGCTGAGGGAGGTGGGGTAAGGGCTGGGGAGTATTTCATGGCAACTTCTAAGACATTTCTAGCCCCAGAAGAGGCTGGAATGATCAGAAGAGGGTGAATTGGCTGAAATCAGGTCATCCTTCCTTGAATGTCATAGTACCAATACTATTACATTAATATAAGTTAAATGTTAAAACTGAATTAATTTATATAAATGTCATAACTTATATGAATGCCTCTGACCTCAAGGTGTCAAAGTATTTAAGCAACAAGTAAAACATGACCGTTGACCAATCAGGTCCCTGCTTATGGTGCAGTCAGGTGTTAAGCTTGGAGTTTTGGGATCCTAGAGATGTCAGAGTAGTTGCAAGGGAGGGGAATGGGGATACTTAGAGGGTAGTGGACAGTGGCTCTTTATTAACTTTCATGAGTACATTTCAATATATTATAACACCATACAACTGTACTAGTGTACACTGGCTGAATATTAATAATGTCTGAATCCAAAATTCTCCAGGATTTTTTTTTTTTTAGGTGAAACGAGCCCAAATAATGAAAAAGGTGATAATGGTGATAGTTACTTTCATAGCAACAGTGAGAGCAATGTATATATTCCATAAAGGATGGCTTAAGTTTTGATATATTTAATCAATAGACTATAATGGAGCCGGGCACGATGCTCACACCTGTAATCCCAGCACTTTGGGAGGCCAAGGCAGGTGGATCACCTGAGGTCACGAGTTCAAGACCAGCCTGACCAACATGGCAAAACCCTGTCTCTACTAAAAATACAAAATTAGCTGGACTTCGTGGCTTGCACCTGTAGGTACCAGTATCTTGGGAGGCTGAGGCAGGAGAATCGCTTGAACCCAGGAGGCGGAGGTTGCAGAGAGCTGAGATCATGCCACTGTACTCCAGCCTGGGTGACACAGCAAGACTCCATATTAAAAAAAAAAAAAATATATATATATATATATATGTATATATATATTTGTGTATATATATGTGTATATATGTGTATATATATATAATGCAGCTATTAAAATAGTGGTTATAAAGACTTTGTGATAACACACAAGTGCTTATAATTGTTGAGTTATAACACTGCACATACAGCATGTATTTATTTGAATATGCATATGTAAAAAGAGATACACTAAAGTAGAAATAGTTACGTTACCATTTAGTACCTTTGCTTCCTTTATTTTTCGATGTTTTTTAGTGTGGCCATGTTAATTTAAGGACAAACAATCTAAATTTAAAAAGTAAACTAAAACAATCAAACCCAAACTTAAGCTCACCTTTACTTTCAAACAGACATGCTCTTTTATTCAACATAGTTATGACATTACTGCTGCCATGGACCTCCAACTTGAAAAAACACTAGTTTTGGAGTTGTGGCTCTTTACATAAATGGAGTTATTATGAATATATATATATACACATACCCATATATATATATATATATGAATTTTAAGACATCGACCCAGGTGCTTGTGGGAACTAGCAAATCTGAAACCAGCAGGCTAGAAACTCAGGCATGAATTGATGTTGTATTCTTGAACCCAAATTTCCTCTCCAGGAAACCTCTGTTTTTGCTGTTAAGTTCTTCAAGTGACTGTGTGAGGCCCACCTGCATGACAAGGATAGCCTCCTTTACTTAAGTCAACTGATTGTAGATGTTAACCATATCTACAAAGTACATTCACTGCAGCACCTGGATTAGTGTTTGCTTAAATAACCAGTACTATAGCCTAGCCAGGTTGACACATAAAATCAGCCATCATAAGAACTGACCACTGTCTGTATTTTCAGTTCCTGTACTTATATTTCTGGGATCAAACAACAATTGGAAAAATCCTTGGAATTTAGGATTTAATTGCCTTTCTCAATTCTATACATGGTTGCTATCACTATCACCATCATTTTCCTCCTTAAAATTCACCAATGACTCTCTATGTCCCTTAGAATAAAATGTAGGCTTCTTGTCAACAAGTCCATGCAGCATGTCTTAACTGGCTCCGGTCTTCCTCTTTATCCTCATCTTTACTGTTCTCCCCTTACACATTATGCTTCTTCAGCCAATCTCCCCACTTTTCCCCATTAAGGCATATCAAGCTTATCTTCTCTCCAGACATGAGCCCAAATTACTTGTATGAAATGCTTTGTCCTCAGCACTTTCAACCATGTAATTCAGGCTTTAAAGTCTAGTTGGTATTTCTACATTTGTTAAACTTTGTTGGCATTTTATATGTAGGACCCATCACATTCTGACAAATGTTATGAAATATCTATATTTTTATTTTGGCAGAAAATAAATGGAAGAAATCATGTGAAAAAACAGTCTCATTGCCTTGATATGTACATCTTTCCTGATAAATTGCTTTTGTGGCTTCTCATTTTAGGAACAGTTGGAGGGTAAGAAATAATTTGTTTTCTGAGCATTATGGTTATATTTGGCCACAAGCATTTGCTACTGAACTTTAAGCTGTTTAAAATGGGGTTAAACTGTGTATGTAATAGGAAGGGGAAGATAAATGAATTATTTGCAGCTGCTTGAAGTTTCACGTTGATGAACTTCCAGCAGAAAGAGCTTAAGGCATGTGCTCTCGTGACTGAGAGGCTGCCACAGTGATGGGTATGGTAGAAACTGGAACAAGGTATTGGATACATTTTTACATTTTCATCTCTGGTTGAATATCTTTAATCTAAATATGTGTGGCATTGTAGTATTGCTATTGTTTTAGAAATCCAGTTATCTAGAAGGCAGTCCTAGCTGGTCCAGAATTGAGTAGCATTCATTAATAGTTTAGTTTGGCTTGTGTTATATAAGATTCTAAGCCAGTCCCTGTCTAATCAACATTGTAGCTGTTACTGTTATCATTTTTTATTACTAATCATATGATTATTACATTTCTAATGATAATGTTTTACATAAAAGTTATTTTTAAGGTTCAGAAGTATAACATAGATATCTTAATTTGTATGTAAAGGTTGAAAGACATTTTAAAAGGTGAGGCATGTTTAATTCTGATGAAAAAAGACTGACGGGATATATTTTTAGTTTGTCATGCCCATAAAACTCTAAATGACAGTGTGTTTTGCAATATACATTCACCTTCTTCATTGTGATGTATCTTTTTTGTCTCTGCTTTTTAATTTTTTCTCATATTATTAATCTCTAAATTTGTGTGCTGTTGGATTTTGCAGGAAATTAAAGTTATTTTGTACAGGCCTTCATTTCAGAGGTGAAAAAATTGCAGTTTGAGGAGAGTGTAGGGTCATATCAACATCTGTTAAAAATACATAGTTTAGAACTGGTCAGCAAGATGGTGGAATAGGAAGCTCTAGACCCTGTTCCTTCCTGTGAAGACATAAACTCAACAATAATACACGGACCAGTTCTCTTTGTGAGCAATCCAGAAACAACAGGGTCCTGTGTTCCAGGTGATCTTGAAACCAGCGGCATTATAACTGACAGAAACGTTTGTGGCACTCACTTGCTGTAGTCCCTCACCCTGGCTCACTGTGGCACAACTTGGAGACAATTTTCAATTCCCAGCTTCTTCTTGGTGAGGAAAATAGAAGACTGCATTGTACAGTCAATGTTCAGAGTTTTCCAGAGGCTGCCTGAGGGTCTGATTTCTGTCTTGTATGAATCTAAGTGCAGACAGGAAAGAACATCAGATTGGAGCCACTGAGAACAAAGGCAGTGGTGTGGAGCACTCACTCACCATGCTACCTACTCCTGGCTTAGTGCAGAATATAAGCAGGAGAAATCCCTGATCTCTTGGCTTCTCTCTGGGGAATGAATGCGTTAGAGCGTACATCCAATGTTCTGACTTTTCAGAAGGCTCCCTGATGGACTGGTTTCTGTCTTACCTGACTTGGAGCATTTATGGTATCTGGCATGTTCTAGAAGCCTGGGGAGCTGTAGTAATGAGAAAGCTGGGTACATGCAGCAGTCCCAGAAAACCTGCAGTACCACAGACAGACACCAGAGGGAACAAGAGGTATGAGCTCCTGAAAAAGGAAACAAATTCCTCTAATATGGAATTTATACAAGCAAGTTCATAGGAGGCACATCCACAGAAAATCTTTGAAAGGCCCTCAGAATCTCTAACCAGGATGATTGGTGAAGGTCTTTCCCTGTAAGAAGCCAGATTGTAAAAAATGGAAGAGGTAGCTGTTTTTTTGAAATGTGTGGATTCCAGCACAAAGTTACAAGGCACAGAAAGAAACAGGGAAACATGGCTCAATGAAAGGAATAAAATCTTCAGAAACTGATTTTAAAGAAATGGAAGGGCCTGGCATGGTGGATCATGCCTGTAATCTCAGCACTTTGGGAGGCTGAGGTGGGCGGATCATGAGGTCAGGAGATGGAGACCATCCTGGCCAACACAGTGAAACCCATCTCTACTAAAAATACAAAAAATTAGCCAGGTGTGGTCGTGGGCGCCTGTAATCACAGTTACTTGGTAGGCTGAGGCAGGAGACTGACGTCAACCCAGGAGGTGGAACTTGCAGTGGGCTGAGATCGCACCACTGCACTCCAGCCTGGGCAACAGAGCGAAACTCCATCTCAAAAGAAAAAAGAAATGGAAGTATACGAGTTAACTGACAAAGAATTAAAACTGCCATAGAGATGCTCAATGAGCTCAGGAAAATGACACATCAGCAAATTTACATTAGCTTATTAACAGAGAAAGAGAATGTAAATAAGAACCAAACAAAAATCTTAGAGCTGAAAATTATAACTGAATTGAACTATTCTATAGAGGGGTTCAATAGCAAACTTGAACAAATAATTAATGAATTTGAAGACATCATTTGAAATTATCCAGTTAGAGACACACACACACACAAAAATGAAAATGAGTTAAAGCCTAAGGGACTTGTGAGACACCATCAAGCAGACCAATATATGCAATATGGAAGTCAAAGGAGATGTGAGAGAGAGAAGGGAAGAAAATGTTTTTGAAGAGATAATGGCCAAAGACTTTCCAAATCTAGAAAAGGAAATGAACATTCAAATTCAAGAAGCCCAAGTAGGAGGCACTCCCAAAATTTGACACCAAGACACATTAGAAATGTAAAAAGTGACAGAAAAGGGGGGCAATTTGAAATTTTGAAAACAGAAAGAGAAAACTGACTCATTTTACACCAAGGAGCCTTTTAGAAGACTAGCAGAAAAATTTTCAGTAGAAACCTTGCAATTGAGAATGGGATGACACATTAAAAGTCCTGAAAGAAAACAACTGCCAACCAAGAATACTTTATTCAGCAAAAGTATTCTTTAAAAATGAAGTAATAGAGACTTTCCCACATAAACAAAAGCAGAGGGAATTCATTATCATTAGACCTGCCTTATAAGAAATACTAATGGGAGTCTTTCAAGTTGAAACGAAAAGATGCTAGACAGCAACATGATAGCATATTAAAATATAAGGCTCTCTGGTAAAAGTAAATACATAGGGAGCTGAACAATGAGAACACATGGACACGGGGAGGGGAACAACACACCCTGGGGCCTGTTGGAGGTGCAGAGGATGGGGGAGGCAGAGCATTAGGATAAATAGGTAATGCATGTGGGGCTTAATACATAGGTGATTGATGGGTTGATAGGTGCAGCAAATCACGACTCATGTTTACCTATGTAACAAACCTGTACATCTTGCACGTGTATCCCAGAACTTAAAATAAAATGGAATTAAGTTAGAAAAACCCTCAGAATACTATAATACTATAATAGGGGTGCCTAAATCACTGAAATCTGATAGAGAAGTTAAAAGTATACAAATATGACATTATATTAATAGATACACAATATGAAACAATGTAATTTGTCACATCAGTAACATAGAATGGTGGAGGCAGGAGAGAAAAGCTCAATGTGTTTGTATGCAGTTGGATATGATTTGGCTGTGTGTCCCTACCCAAAACTCATCTTGAATTGTAATCCCCACATGTCAAGGGAGGGACCTGGTGGAAGGTGATTGGATCAGGGGAGCAGTTTCCCCCATGCTGTTCTTGTGATAGAGAGTTCTCACAAGAGCTGATAGTTTTTAAAATGTTTGGCAGTTCTCCCTTCACTTGCTTGCTCACTATCTCCTGCACCTTGTGAAGCAGGTGCTTGCTTCCTCTTCACCTTCTGCCATGACAGTACGTTCCTCAGGCTTCCCCAGCCACGCAGAAGTGTGAGACAATTAAACCTCTTTTGTTTATAAATTACCCAGTCTTGGGTAGTATCTTTACAGCAGTGTGAGAACAGACTAATATACAGTTGAGGTTAAATTGTTATCATGTTAAAACAGCTTCTTATGATCATAAAATGTTTTGTTAGTCTCATGGTAAGACACAAAAAATACCTATAGAATATATATTAAAGAATATAATGGAGTCAAAGCATATCACTGTAAACAAATCAAAACACAAAAGGAAGAGAGCAAGAGAAGAAGAAAAGAACCAAAAAGCTACAAGACAGAAAACAACAAATTGGCAATAGTAAATTTTCTTTATTGGTAATTACTTTAAACAGTTTAATAAATTCCTCAAAGGACATGAAGTGAATAATTTAAAAAATTCAACTGTATGCTACAAGAGCCTCACCTTAGATGTAGGAATGCACATATGCTGAAAGGGATGGAAAAAGGTACTCCATGCAAATGGTACCAAAAAACAACATATTTTTTATGTATATTTATGAACTACAACATGGTGTTTTGATATATGTATACATTGTGAAATTATTAAATCAGGCTAATTTAATTCCATCACTTCATGTACTTATATTTTTATGGTAAGAACATTTAAAATCTCTTAACAATTTCCAAGTGTACAGTACGTTATCATTAATTATAGTCACCCTGCTGTGTAGAAGATTTCTAGAACTATTCCTTCTAACTGGAACTTAGTGCGCTTTATCATCATCTCCCCATTCCCGGCCCCTTTTCCCTTGCACTTGGTATTCATCATTCTACTGTCTGCTTCTATAAGTTTGATTTTTTTTTTTGCATTCCACCTATGAGATTATGCAGTATGTGTTTTTTTCTGTGCTTAGCTTATTTCACTCAGCATATGCCCTTTAGGTTAATCCATGTTGTTGCAAAGGACAGAATTTTCTTCTTCTTAAAGGCTGAATGTTGTTCCATTGTGTATATATACTATATTTTGTTTATTCATCTTTTGGTGGACACTGGTTCCTTATCTTACCTATTGTGTAGATAATGCTGCAATGAACAGGTATGTGCACATATCTCTTCAACATACTGATTTCAGTTTCTTCAAATATATTCCCGGTTGGGAATATTGAATCATATGATCTGTTTTTAATTTTTGCAGGGGTATCCATACCATTTTCCATCATGGCTGCACTAATTTACATTCTCACAAACAGTATGCCTTTTTCCATATCTTCATCAACACTTGTTTGTCTTTTTGATAAAAGTCACTCTAACTGATGTGACTGATAGATTATTGCAGTTTTAATTTGCATTTCCCTGATGACTAGTGATGTTGAACATATTTTCATATACCTTTTGGCCATTCTATCTGTTCTTTTGAAAAATGTCTATTCAGGTCCTTTGGCTGTTCTTAAATTGTGTTATTTTCTTGCTATTTGGATTGTTTGATCCCTTACGCATTTTGGATATTAATCCCTTATCAGATGTATGGTTTACAAATATTTTCTCCCATTCCATAAAAACAGCACTCTTGAGCAACCAGTGGACCAAAGATGAAATCAAAAGAGAAATTAGAAAATATCTTGACACAAACAAAATGAAACACAATATACCAAAGCTTAGTAAATACAGAGAATAAGTACTATGATGGAAGTTTATAATGATAAATGTCTGTATTAAAAAGATGATAGATCTCAGTAAACAATCTAATCTTATAGTGCAAGGAAGTAGAACACAAAGAACAAGCTAAGCCCAAAATTAGCAGAAGGAATAAAAAGATTGGAGAAGAAATAAATAGGGAATAGGAAAGCAATAGAAAAAAAAAATGGATAAAACTAAAAGTTGTTTTTTTGAAAAGATCAACAAAATTGAGAAATCCTTAGCTGGAGTAAGAAAAAAAGAAGACTCAAAATCAGAAATGAAAGAGGAGATGTTAACAACTGATACCATAGAAATAAAAAGGATTATGTATTAGTCTGTTCTCATGCTGCTAATAAAGACATACCCAAGACTGGGTAAGAAAGGAGGTTTAATTGACTCATAGTTCTGCATGGCTGGGGAGGCTTCAGTATACTTATAATCATTGCAGAAGGGGAAGCAAACTTGTCTTTCTTCACATGGTGGCAGCAAGGAGAAGTGCTGAACAAAAGTGGGAAAAGCCCCTTATAAAACCATCAGATCTCATGAGAAACCACTCACTATCATGAGAACAGCATGAGAGTAACTGTCCCCATGATTAAATTACCTCCCACTAAGTCCCTCCTATGAAACATGGGGATTATAAGAACTACAATTCAGGATGAGATTTGGGTGGAGATATAGCCAAACCATATCAGATTACAGATTACCATTTGGTGGAACACTTATGTACCACCAAATTGTATAATCCAGGAGAAATGGATAAATTCCTAGGAATATAAAACTGTCAAGACTGGGCTATGAAGAAATAGAAAATCTGAATAAATCTATAATTTGTAAGGAGGTTGAATCAGTAATCTTCCAACAAAACAAAGCACAGAACCCAGTTGACTTTACTGAATAATTATATCAATCCTTCTCAAACTCTTCCAAAAATTATAGAGGATAGAATATTTCCAAATACACTTTTCAAAGGACAGGATTATCCTGATACCAAAGTCAGGCAAAGACACTACAAGAAATGAAAACTCCAGCCTACTGTCTCTGATGAACATAGATGTAAAAATCCTCATAAAAATTCTAGCAAGCTGAATTCAATAGTACATCAAAAGGATCATGTACCATGACCAAGTGGGATTTTTCCCTGAGATGAAAGGATGGTTCAACATTTAAAAATCAGTCAATATGGTACACCACATGAGCAGAACTAAGGATAAAAATTACATGATAATCTCAATAGATGCAGTAAAAACATTTGAAAATATTCAACACCTTTACAAGATTAATAAAAACATTTGACAAAATAGGAATAAAAATTACCTCAGCATAATAAAGGCAATATATGACAACAGACATATTCAATAGTGAAAAACTAGCAGCTTTTTCTCTAAGATGAGGAAGAAGAAAGGAATGCCCATCCTCACTATTTCTATTTAACATAGTACTGGAGGTCTTAGCTAAACAAAAGAGATAAAAGGCATCTAAATCTGAAAGGAAGATGTAATATTTATTATTTCTATCCACAGGTGATGTCTTATAGTCATATGTAGAAACAACTCTGCATACACACACAAGCTGTTGAATAAATTCAAAGTTGTAAGCTATAAAATCAACATATAAAATAAGCTCTTTTTATATGCTGACATGAACAATCTGAAAAAGAAAATTAAGAAAATAATTCCACTTGCAATATCAAAGAATGATCAGGACTAAACTTGACCAAGGATCGAAATACATATCCACTGAAAAATTAAAAAACATGGCTGGAAGAAATTAAAGATACAAATACATGGAAAGATATCCTGTGTTCATAGATTGAAAGACTTAATATTGTTAAAGCACTCATCCTGCCTAAAGTAATCTACAGAAGTAGTGCATTCCGTATCAAAATTCCAGTGCTTTTTTTTTTTTTTTTCCAGAAATTGGGAAACCTAAAATTCATATGGGACTCCAAAGGGTCCCAGATAGCCAAAACAATCTTGAGAAAGAACAAAACTGGAGGCCTCGTACTTCCTGACTTCAAAATATATTAGAAAGCTATAGTATCAGAACAGTATGCTACTCCCATAAAAACAGACATATAGAGCAATGGAACAGAATCAAGAGCCCAGAAATAAACACATCCATATACAGTCAAATGATCTTTGACAAGTATGCTAAAATCACCAACGGAGAAAGATAGTCTCTTCAACAAATAGTGTTGGGAAAACTGGATATCCATGTTGAAAAGAATGAAATTGATGGATATGTTAATTAGCTTGGTATAATCTTTCTACAATGTATATATAGATTAAAACATCACTTTGTACCCCATGAATATACACTATTATTTGTCAATCAAAAATGAATAAAATTGGACCCTTACACCATATACAAAGTATAGATTCAAAATGGAGTAAAGATGGAAATATAAGTCCTAAAAGTATAAAACTCCTAGAAGAAAACATAGGAAAAAGCTTTATGACATTGGTCTTGGCAAGGATTTCTTGAATGTGACACCAAATGTGAATGTGACACAAAAAGCCCAAGATACAGCACCAAAATGGACAAGTGAGACTACATCAAACTAAAAAGCTTTATGGCAAAGGAAACAGTCCACAGAGTGAAAAGGCAACCTATGGAATGCGAGAAAATATTTGCAAACCATATGTTTAATAAGGGATTAATAATCCAAAATATATAATAAACTCCTAAAACTCAATGTTTAACATCCCTAAGGAATGAAAATCAAAGCTGCAAGATATCACCTCACACCTAAGATGGCCATTATAAAAAAGCAAATAACAAATACCAGGATATGGAGAAATTGAAACCCTTGTGTGCTTTGGGGAATGTAAAATTGTGTAGCTTCTATAAAAAGTGGTGGGGTCTTTCCTCAAAAAAACTAGGACTACCGTAGGATCCAGTCATCCCACTCCAGGTATTCACATAATTCAGAACAAGGCCTCAAATAGGCATTTGTGCTCCCATGCTTACTGCAGCACTATTCACAATGACCAAGAGGTGGAAATAACCTACATGTTTGTAAGTGGATGAATGGATTAAGAATATGTGAAATAGAATCACATAATACAATATTATTTAGTCTTAAGGAAATTCTGTCTCACGCTATATGGATGAACCTTGTGGGTATTATGCTGTGTGAAATAAGTAAGCCACAAAAGGCCAAATACTGCATGATTCCACTTAGATGAGGTTTCTAGAATAGTCAAACTGATAGAAGCAGGAAGTAGAGCAGTGGTTGCCAGGGGTGGGGAGAATGGGGAATTGCTGTTCAATGGATACAGAGTTTCAATCATCTAAAAGGAATCAAGAGGACTGCTGTACAACAATGTGCATATAGTAAACGACACTGTTTTGTCTGTACACTGAAATTTGTTAAAAGGATAGATTTTATGTTAAGTATTTTTTACTGCTTTCTTTTAAAAAAAGAATATAGTATCCAATGGAACTGTCATCATCTACTGCTCCTTCCACCTATCTGTACCAAATTCCGGTGAAAAGTAGAAAATAAATGAACCATGTTAAATTTTAGACCTGAAGATTGCTATGTTAAGTGTGAACTGATTTATTGAAGCTCCTGGTTGAGGAAAACCTGTGATTTATTCAGTGATTCGTGATATTAGTGTTCATAATGTTGATGATTTTTTTCAAGCAGTTTTAGATTTACAGCAATAATGAGAAGAAGGTACAAGGATATCCCATATACCCACTGCCCTCCCCTGCCAGCCTCCTCCTTTATCAACACCCCCCACCTGTGTGGTACATTTGTTACAATTAATGAACATACATTGACATATCGCTATCATCACTCAAAGTTCACAGTTTATATTAGGGCTCACTCTTGGTGGTGTACATTCTATGGGTTTGAATAAATGTATAATGTCATGTGTTCACCATTAAAGTATCATACAGAGTATTTTCACTGCCCAAAAAATCCTCTGTGCTCTGCCTATTCATTCCTCCCTATCCCCAAACCCCAACTACCTCTGAGCTTTTTTACTGTCTCCATCGTTTTGCCTTTTTAAAACAAATTATCTTTGCTTTTGAAGAGACCTAGAATATTAATTACAACATTATATATGGATGTGTATCTATGCAATATAGGGTATCCCTGGGGCAAGGCAATAAGAAGTGGTGAGTAAAAGAATAGAGGGAGCTAGGTCTGATATTAGAAATAGGTGCCCTTCCCTTTTACTTGGATGGAGGAAGGGTGATTGGTTTTGGAACAGGAAGTTCAAGGAAGCTTCACTAGAACTTGCCTTAGCCCTTAGCATTCCCGGCCAGGTATGTTCACTAATCCTTGTTCTGAGGAACAGCAGTGTGGCAGAACAGATGTTGGCACTGGGCCCTAGTAAGTAGGGTTCTTGTCCCTTTTTGACTGGCTGGTGAAGGCACGTGGGAATAGTTTTCAAATATGGTTTTCCTGTCTGTAAAGTTAGGAAACTGATGAATCAGACCTAGATTGATTGCCTGGACTTTTCATCACAGTCTCGATCTCAAATCTGAGGTTCCCTTCTCTGACTGTACATCGATTTTGGCTTTGTATATGTGACCATCGAACTTCTCAGGTCTGTCCCAGACTGAGTCTTTGATCGTTTTTCACTTCTGTGAAACCCAGGAAGCTTTTTCTTTGTTGTGGTCCCTGTGATGCAAGCTCGGTCAAAAGAAGAAAAGAGCAGAGCTGTAATAAGCTAATTTTAGCGGCAGTGCTCCATTTAGCACCAGGCTGTGTGTCCCCCATGAATAGCACATCCCACTGGGTGCTGGTGGCAGGAATGGCCTTTTGCGGAGAAGACCGAGTGGGTCTGAACGAGAAGGGATTTTCCCATTTTGAACTCCTCTCTTCTGAATTTTCACTAGGGTATAATTTGTTAGTATCTGACATTGATCCCCCTGCAGGTCATCATACCCATTCCTTTCTGAGTGTGTCTGGTGGTCATGGGCAGGGAGAGAGGGACCTTGTATGGAGTTTTGCAAACAGGGCTTCTGATCCCATATACTGTAAAATCATTAAAAAAACCACCTATCATGCACATGCTGTAAGATAGGCATTGTGCAAAATGTTTTTCCATACATTCACTCCTTTATTTTGGTCACTAAACTGCATGTTCATTAATTATCTTTTCAACCACAGCTTTTGCCCAACATTATAATGTTGAGACCTATGGCATATCCTATACTCTTTGTTTCCATCTTCCAGATTCTGAGTCCAGCTACCAACTCACTACACCTCTGCTGTCCTGCAGTACTTGTATCTCTAAGACACCTGTGAGACCTTTTCTGTGCTTTCAGTTTTATGTGATGGCTTGACATGCAAGCACAAGTATCTCTAGGAAGGCATTCAGGCCTTGAAGACCCTTTAGGGTGTAGTAACAGGAACTTCCTATTGTGAGTCATGCCTTTCATGTAAGAGCAGTCCTCTTAGGAGCACATTATTGACCTCTGCACCTATTCATCAGTCAGAAAGTGTTTATTTACTGAGTATATCCTCAGGCACTGAGATCATTGTCATTGCAGTGTTATTTTGGATTAAATATACATCTGTATTTTTGAAAATTTTGGCATAGTTTACTTTCCCCTGAAAAAAATAACATCGATAACATTGACTAGCTGATTTAGGAACCTGTTGACTAGTTTGTCCTATAATAGCTTATTTTTCCCCCTTTGAAACTGAAATAGTTGAATTTCTGTAATCTATGGTATTTTTCTTGGGGATCATACATGTAAAGACTAAATTAAAGGTGAAACTAAGTTTAGTTTGTACATTAGATTTAATTAGTATGAAATTAATTTTAATGTACTTTTTTTGGAGACAGAATCTCACTCTATTGCCTCAATTACTCCAAAATTAATTTTCATCAGAGCTTCAATAAACATTTTTTTTTTTTTTGAGACAAGAGTCTTGCTCTGTCTCCCAGGCTGGAGTGCAGTAGCATGATCTCAGCTCACTGCAATCTCTGCCTCCCAGGTTTAAGAGATCCTCCTGCCTTAGCCTCCCGAGTAGCTATGATTACAGATGTGTGCCACCAAGCCTGGATAATTTTTGTATTTTTAGTAGAGAGGGGATTTTGCTATGTTGGCCAGGCTGGTCTCGAACTCCTGATCTCAAGTGATCTCCCCGTCTTGGCCTCTCAAAGTGCTGAGATTACAGGTGTGAGCCACCATGCCTGGCACTGATAGTCTTTTGAGAGAAATGTGTTTGTTCATTAAATGTAGTTCAACCAATTCTGTTTCCTCTCAAAAACACTGAATAATTTGGGGAGAAAAACTAACAAATATGTAACTGCTAGAGAAGTATTAAGTGTGTTGTGTGTGAATTTAAATATCATAGAGAAAGAAAGGTCAGTATAGGTTGAATGAATCTCATTAAATTATAAACAGCCTATTCCTGGCTCTGGTTGGTTTTATAAAAAATGTATTAGTTGAATTTCCCTATACTCAGACCATAGATAGCTCACCAATCTTTGATTTATAAGAATGGCAGAGGTTGTTCCTGGATTCTCCAGATATAAAACATGTCTGTACCTAATCACATTTGGTGGATAACTCACATTTCTGGTTTTTTAAAATGAATTTGTGGAATAAAAATTACCAGGAGAAACACCGAGAATAAAAAATTCTCTTACTCTTAGGAACAAACAGATAAATAGTTCCACTTGCATTTGATTATTCTGTTTTCATTTGCATTCTTCATGACAGTGAGTTCTCCCCCAGTGAACCACTTAAACATCTTGAAATCTATTATGTTTTCCATCAGTTTCTTAACGGCAAAGCTTCATTACCTGAAGTTATACCATCCACTCTCTATGGGAAATGTGGGCAGTGGGAGGACAATTCGAACTCAGAATTAGCTAAATTTTGCATTAGGAAAAATGGAAATCCATTTATGATGTTTTTACTTGAACTTCATTCTGTTAGTAAGCCTTACTCTGAGCCTCTTTATTACACAACATCATGTGCATCGTATTACATGACAGTCATGCAGCTCACTACAGCTCAAAGGTTAGAAGCACGATGGAGTCCTACAAAGGCCTCAGATATGTTATTCTGGGTATAAATGTACGTTACACTGATTGTGAATGCAATGCTTATGTGCTTATTTATTTCTTAAACTAGCATCTTAAAGGTTTATTATGTGGAGCCTTGTCATTTTATACAGAACCGAGGTCAGCGATTCTAAACCTGGACACAGGATAAACTTAGATTCCTGGGCCCCCATCTCTAAAGATTCTGAGTCAGTGGAGCTGGATGGAGCCTGGGCATCTGCATTTTTAACAAGTACTTCAGATTCTTCCAATACAATTGATTCACACTCCTTGAGAAATATTGGCTTAGATTCATGAAAATTTTGAAAGTTGAAATGATTTATCGTAATTTTTTTTCCTTTTGAGATGGAGTCTTGCCTTATCACCTAGGCATGATCTTGGCTCACCACAACCTCCACCTCCTGGGTACAAGCAATTCTCCTGTGTCAGCCTCCCGAGTAGCTGGGATTCTAAGTGTGTGCCACCATGCCTGGCTAATTTTTGTATTTTTAGTAGAGATGGGGTTTCACCATGTCAGCCAAGGTGGTCTCCTGACCTCAGGTGATTCACCTGCCTCGGCCTCCCAAAGTGCTGGGATTACAGACTTGAGACATCATGGCTGGCCAACTTATTGTAATTTATGTAAAAGCAAATGACAACTTATTGGGGCTACATGAGCCTATATTTTTGTGATACATTAAAGATCAAGTTTAGTTCAAGGCTTTTTATTTTTCAGCTTTGAAGTATAGTAAACAAAATAAGAATTAAGATATACAATATGATGTTTTGATATGTACACAGTGTGAAGTGATTATAAAAATCAAACTAATCAACATTTCTGTAGCATCTTATAGTTACCGTGTGTGTGTGTGTGATAATATTTAAGATCTACTCACTTAGCAAATTTCAAGTATACGATGCAGAATTATATAAATACCATGTAATTATTAAATAATTACCATGCTGTACCTTAGATCTTCAAAACTTATCCATCCAGCATAGGTTAAAAAGAGAGTTATGAAAGTTTTTTTTAAATATGGACTATATTAATTTTCAGAGCCCTTCCACTTTGAAAGCTATACTGTTACACTACTTACTTATAACTTTTTTTGCATTCAAGTACTCCTGAACTAAAAATTAGATGCTATCACGTGAGCTTTGCCTATTACAAATTCACATACATTGTTTTTCCTTCTTTGTGAGGTTATTTTGTCAATTAAATGATTTATTAGTGCTGTGTGCGTTATAATAGGGTAGGTTATACTTCAGTAACAGCCTTCAAATCCTTTTTTTTTTTTAAGAACCAATATGCATTTGTTTCCTCCACGTCTTTTCATGGTTTCATAACTCATTTCTTTAGTGCTGAATAGTATTTCATTACATGGGTGTTCTGCAGTTGCTCCATCTACCAACTGAAGAAAATCTTGGTTGCTTCAGCAATTGTGATTAAAGCGGTTATAAACACTTGCATGCTTGTTTTTGTGTAGAAGTGCATTTTCAGCTCCTTTGAGTATATGCCAAGGAGCACAATTCCTGGATTATATGGTAAGAGTAAAATCTCTTTACTTTTAAAGCAATTTTTTTTTTCTCAAGCTACGTGTTCATCCTGAGTTGGTTTGGGGGTTCTGCTCTGTGTTATTCTCACTCAGGAACGCAGTCGCATGGGTGTCTCTCAGCTTACCATGAATTTCCATGATCAGCATAGGGGGAGAAACAGGAAAAGACCTTCAGAGGGTCTTACACCAGCAATCCAATCCTTAGCCTGGAAATGAGCACATCACTTTTGCTCACTGGTATCATGGCCCCACCTTCACAAAAAAGAGCCAGGAAATTGTTTTGCATTTGCCTAGAAGAAATGGTAATTGGATATCAGCAGCACCAGTAACTTTTGCATTTTGCCCATATTTTAAAATAATTTTGCTTGCTCTCCTACCTGTATATGAGGTACAGTCACCCCTCCCTGAGGATCACAGCCCCAAAGTCCCATTTAGTCATGGCATCAAGCTCGAAGTCTGAGATCTCTTGAATAATGCATAGTAGTCTCCAACCAGAGGTAGGGGATGGCAATGGCCTGTACATTAGGTGTGGGTGTAAATCTGGAGATAGAGGCTATTACTGATTATACTTCCTGGGTGCAGCTTCCACTCTATTCATCCCCATAGCCCTTAGCTTTACCCTCTGGAGGTTCTTGTTGTTCTAATATCCATATGGTTCCATATGAAGTAGGCATTGGGTGATGTAGTCTCTTATGCTCTTGGTAGCTTTCTCAGCTCACTTCTTGCCTGTAGATGTTTGGGACTCGTAAGTTCTTTATAGGTTTCATAGTCTTTGATTTTTTTTTTTTTTTGGCAATTCAGTTCTCTCAATAACTTAGCTTTGTATTTATTTTAATTCAGACACCAACATGTGCCAGTAGCCACACCAATAGTTCTTTTCTAGACATTTTTCTAGATTTGTTATACATGTCTGCTTTTGTACCCCATTCTTCTCTGTTACTTAATTGTGGCTACTCTGGGCTTATCAGGTGTCTTTGGCAGAACCATTCATTTAGTCTATTTTTTGCTGCACCATTTTTTTTCCAACTGACAAAATTTCTGGGGGCCAGTGAAATCCATTCAGAGATTTTTGACAGTGGGTGAGGCAGCTAATCCCTTCATTTAATTCTTGCTCTCTGGTGAGAGTTCTAATTAGCGTTTGTTACTCAAAACATTTCTTTATCTTTGGGCTTGGAAGCCGGCTGTCTCTTCCTAACTTAGAAGCTCCTGCATTTGTAGACTCTATTCCCTTAATTTTTGCTTGCAGTGTGACTAACTCGTTCCCAGTTCCATCTCTTTCTTGCAATGTCAAGTGTCACAGGTTGAATTATCCTCCCAAAAAAGGTATGTTGAAGTTCTAACTCCTAGTACTTCAGAATAGGACCTTATTTGGAGATAGATCTTTACAGAGGTAATCAATGTTAAATGAGATCATTAGGATGGGTCCTAACCTAATATGGTTGTTATTCTTTTTTTTTTTTTTTTTTTTTTTTTTTTGAGGCAGAGTCTCATTCTGTCACCAGGCTGGAGTGTAGTGGTGTGATCTTGGCTCACTGCAATCTCTGCCTCCACGGTTCAATTGATTCTCCTGTATCAGCCTCCTGAGTAGCTGGGACTACAGGTGCACGCCACCACGCCCAGCTAATTTTTGTATTTTTAGTAGAGACAGGGTTTCACCATGTTGGCCAGGATAGTCTTGTTCTCTTGGCCTTGTGATCAGCCCACCTCAGCCTCCCAAAGTGCTGGGATTACAGGCATGAGCCACCGTGCCCGGTCTATGGCTGGTATTCTTATAAAAATGGGGAAACTTGGACACAGAGACAAGCATGTGTACAGAGACAGAACACCATGTAAAGATGAAGGCAGAGGAAGAGGTGATGCATCTACAAGCCGAGGAATCCCAAATATTGTCAGCAAACCACCGGGAGGTAGGAGAGAGGCATGGAACAGATTCTCCTCCACAGACCTCAGAAGGAACCAACACTGCAGACACCTTGATCCCAGGCTGCTAACCTCCAGACCCATAAGACAATAAATTTTTGTTGTTTAAGCCACCCAGCTTGTGGTAGTTTGTTATGGCAGCTCTAGGAAACTAACATACCCTGTCAAATGAAGTCAATAGCAGTGATCACATATGACTCTTCTGATTCCAAACTACTTCTAGAGATAAAAGTTCACTAAGTATATTATCTGCTTTCCAAATTATCATAGGTAAATAATTTTTATCAAGTGTGTCACTACTGTATAATATGGATTACCATCTTCCTAGTAACATTTTCTGCTTCATTCAGGATCGGCTAGGTTATGTTGCTGCAACAATGCTAAAATCTCATCACTCAAAAAGTAATGGCCTATTTCTCACCTATGTTGCCTGGAGTTTCTGCTCTCTGCTATCCTCACTCAATGACTAAGGCTCTGATAGCTCTTTTCAACACATAATTCCAGAATCACTACAGGAATCAAAAAGAAAAAGAATATGTAGTCTTCACTGACAATTTAAATGCTGTACCCATTTATAAGATATGGCTAGAACTAGTCACATGTCATCATCTAACCACAAGAACAGCACAATATGCTCAGAGGATGTCTTAGCTCAGGCTGCTGTACCAAATACCGCAGGCTGGGTCACTTAAACATTTTTTTCTTGGAGTTCTGGAGACCGAGGAGTCCAAGATCAGGATGCCTGTGTGATTGGGTTCTGGTGAGATCCCAATTCTTGGCTTGCAGATGGCCATTTTCTCACTGTGTCTTTATATGGCAGAGAGTGTGAGCAAGCTCCTGTGTGTTGTCTTATGAGGGCACTAATCCCATTCACGAGAACTCTACCCTCATGACCCAAGTATCTCCCAAAGGCCCATCTTCTATCAATAATACCATCACACTGCTGGTTAGGATTTAATACATGAATTTTGGGGAGACATAAACATTTAGTCCACGAAAAAGGGAAAGGAGAACAATATATCAGTAACACTGAAAACTACCACCAAAATACTCCCAAAATGTTGCTCTGGAAACTACTAGTGTTTCAGTTTATTCGTTCATTTAACAAGCACTTTGTATCCAACACTGATAAGTGCTGGGGATAAATGAGTACAGTTGAACTCCTCTATTCTTAGGGAGTTTATAGACTGGTAAGAGAGGTGAATATTCATCAAATAATGTTACATGAAATTGCAACAATGGTGATTACTACAAAGAAGAAAGATAAGATATTGGCGTGCTTATAAGGAAAGGATTTGACCTACTTAGTGGAATCTAGAAAACCTGAGGGATGAAGAAGTGAAGAGGAGTAAGAAGAGTTTCCAGAAAGAAGGAACCTCATACACAACGGTCCTGGGCAAGAAGGAGCATCAGGTGGTGCTGAAGCAAAGGGGGTTAGGGACAGAACCTTTAGAGATGAGGTTGGAGCGAGAGCTAGATGACGTATTTGATAAGGACTTCTAGGCCACAAGAAGGAATTTTGTCTTCATCTCAATATAAAGTGGAATCAATTACAGGGCTTTATCAGGAGTTTAGCATGAGGTGGTTCTCTGCAGTTGATAGCTGATGGCTGTACCCTCAGCAGCTAGGTGGCAAGGCTTTCCTTGAAGGAGAACTGGGCAGTTCATCTCCAAGTCTCCCACCCTCAGGCAATATGTGGCAGAGCCAGGACTGGAATCAGATTTGCTGAGCCCAACTTCAGTGCTTGCTTCAACTCACTCCCCAGGAATCTGGGGGTCAAAGCACCAAGGTCAGAGGTGGAAGATAACGCAAAGTATAGTGAAGGATTTTGAAGAATAAGATAATAAGGGAAATGAATACAGTCAACTCTTTTTCCCCAAAACAATATTTTTGACAAATGAACTTTTTTTTCCTCCAGGGCTTTCCCCCCCTCTATATTCTCAGTGTCTGCCCTTTGATCTAAAATAGAGTAAACTTTCGTGCAAGAACATTTGATTTTTTTCTTCAATCTGACTATTCTAACCTATTTAAAATTGATTTATAGTCTTACTGCCTTCAAATTAATTCTAGGCATAAGCCAGGAGAAGGTCATCTTCCTCACGAATTTTGCAGTTTGCCAGAGGTTTTTCACTGCCTGGTTTAAAGGACCAGCTTCAATTTCACTACTTTGTAGCCCCTGCCTCTATGCGTGACTTTGGGCTAATTGCCCTGACCTGGATTACTGTGTACCTTGTCTTGTAGGGGATCATCTACCCTGGATGCCATTCAGACCTTGAAAGCAAAGATGTATAGCCACTGGCTCAGTGTTACACCACTGAGAGTTGCAGGTGGGAGCCAGATTTCCAGAGCCCTCATAGGAGATATTTCCGTTTACAGCTTCAGCCTCATTGCTCCTGGCAGAAAGAACCATGGTTCAAGCATTGCCTCGCCCCTGTGCTGAGCACCACATCCCTGGAATGCCTTGATTTGCTATGAAGAGATTCTGTGAACGGGTTGTCCTATCTCTCTGGGTCCCCGAACAGCTCCCTATCTGCTCCTTCTCACTCTGGTTCTTCAACCGTGATGAACTCTGGGGACTATCATCTTTATATTTTGTAAAACCTCTGGGTTTAGACAACATTGATGTGAAATTTCATTCTGCTTTGAGGTGTCTGCTGATTCGCTATGGAGCTGATCTGCTATAATCTTGTGACGTGTCTTTGTCTTTTTTCTTAGGTATTCCTTAGTCTTCCTAGATAATCAAACATCTTGGATTCATGGCTATAAATCAGTTTTAAATAGGTTATGACTAGTCTGATTGAAGAAAAAAATCAAATGTTATTGCATGAAAGTTTACTCTATTTTAGACCAAAGAGCAGACACTGAGAATATAGAGGGGGGAAAAAAGCCCTGGAGGAAATAAAAGTTCATTTATCGAAGATACTGTTTTGGGGAAAAAGAGTTGACTGTATTCATCTCCCTTATTATCTTATTCTTCAAAATCCTTCACTATACTTTGTGGTATTTTCCATCTCTGATCTTGGTGCTTTGAGGCCCTATCTTTTTGCCTGGAAATATTTATATTGTACCTAGTATTGACAGAAAATTTTTGAAAATTATTTACATATTTCCATCTTTACTGTTTTAAGAATATTGATTAAATAAATACTTTTGGTGATGACTGGGAGTGACACTGAGATAATATATGCCAGTTCCTATAGCTTCCCTTATTTGGAGGACATAGAGATGAAAAATTAAGTATGAGCTCTAGAGCAAGATCACTTGTGTGTGAATCTTCATTCTACCGCTTACTGATTTCATGGACAAGTTATTTATCTTTTCTAAGCCTCGGTTTTATCATCCATAAAGTAGATATAACAGTAAACCATGATGCAGAATTGTCTTAGGATTTTATAAGATAAGGCATGTAAAATATTTAATATGGTTCCTGGAACATAGGAATATTAATATGTACTGCTCTGAGCATACACCACATGCTGGGCATGATGTCTTGTGTACATTACCTCTCATCTGAAAACTTTCAGGCAGCTTTGCTAAAATGTCTATAACATACAGATGAGGAAACTGTATGTGAGTTACTTGCCCATGGTCACAAAGCTACTAATGTGCAGAGCTGAGGTTTGCATTTACGTGTTTCAGACTCCAGGGGGCCAGCCCCGTGCTATAATGCCTCAAGAAGACTTTGTACGGTGCTATAAAATGGATCCACTAAGGGCTTCTGAGATGTGTGAAGCTTGGCTTGCTTTCCAATGGGTGGAATGTGCTCTTCCACATGAGGTGTCTCATGTCAACTCCCTCAGGAACATCCTTTTGTAACCTCTGCCACTGGATTCCTTATACCTCACTGTAGTCTCTTGTTGACTGCCCTTGTTCTCTGTTATTCTGTACCAAGAACAATTATTTTGATAACCCATTAGGTAAATTTCATTTCACATATGTTAAGCACCTACCAGGCATTTTTACATACTTTTTAATCATCAAAAGAACCATATTACTGTTTTCATTTTATTGGTGACAAACTCGATGAGAAGTAGGAAGAAGCAATATGCCAATCCTGGGTCAACTGAGTAATTGGTACCATGACTGTAGTTCCAGAAAGTGGGAATCTGGAATTTGTGATCTGACATTCTTGGAGGCAACGAGGATCCCTTAGTAATTATAATACAAGACACAGGTATACAGTGTGGAAATGGTTACTTTAAAAAATAATTTTAGATTTGGGGGGTATAAGTGTATATTTGTTACTTGGATATATTGCATAATGCTGAGGTTGGGGCTTCTACTGGACTAATTACCTAAATAGTGAACACAGTACCCAATAGGTAGTCTTTCAATCCTTTCCCCCTTTCCACCTGTCGGAGTCCCCAGTGGTATCTATTGTTGTGTCCATGTGTATCCATTGTTTAGCTCCCACTTATAAGTGGGAACATGTGAGATCTGACTTTCTATTTCTGTGTCAATTCACTTAGGATAATGGCTTCCAGCTGCATCTGTGTTTCTGCAAAGGGCATGATTTCATTCTTTTTATGGTTGTATAGTATTCCATGGTGGATATGTACCACATTTCCTTTATTTAATCCACCATTGATGGGCACCTACATTGATTCCATGACTCTATTCGGAATAGTGCTATGATGAACATAAGAGCATTGACGTCTTTTTGGTAGAACAATTTATTTTCCTTTGGGTAGATACCCAGTCATGGGATTGCTGGATTGAAATGGTAGTTCTGTTTTAAGTTCTTTGAGAAATCTCCGAACTGCTCTCCACAGTGGTTGAACCAATTTGTATTCCCACCAACAGTGTATGAGCATTCCCTTTTCTCTGCAGCCTCATCAGCATCTGTTGTTTTTTTTGAATTTTTAATAATAGCCATTCTGACTGGTATGAGATGGTTATTTAAACAATCACTTAAGGTCATCTGCAATGAAGTGCCTGTGAAAGCATAGCTTGGATAGACTTGGACACAGCTCCCACGGTGCAGCGCAGATGCAGAAAGAATAGTGACTAACAGGCTAGCTGCTTCCAGCTGGCTCTGGAGCTTAAGGGAAGATAACTACAAGCTCAAAGTTTAGTTTCTATCATGCTTTCCCCTACCTTTACATTGGACACATACATAATTTAGTCCATTGCTTATAGAATATCAAGGCAAGATTGTGTCTGAAGTAGAGGAAGAATGCATGACACTCAGCGACAGGCACAAGGATTAAGACGACAACCACGAATCTCTCCTTTTTGGAAAGAGGTAAGAGAGTTTCCATTTGTGTAAGGCAAATTTGCATTAAATTAGAGTGCATTGTTTCGCTTTGTTGTTGTTTGGAAGTTCAATGGGGAGAAAGAAGGTGTGAAGGGAGGTTGGGTAGTTAAAGGAACAGATTGTGGCTGGTACTGAAGGTTGGCTCACTCAACACCCATTACTTTTCTTCTACTTTGCTTTCCTCTACCACAGAGGTTGGAAAGTTAAAAAACACCTTCTTAGATTTCTTAGATTGCTTTTCAGTTTACAATACAGGCAAGTGGCTTAGGTTCCACCAAACCAATGAAGCAGTATAAGACTTGAAGGCAGTTGTAAGTCATCAGTAGCCGTGGCCAAGGAGCAAGTGCATTGGGGAAGGTGTCTGAGTGCATAGGGTGCTGCAGCAGAGCTTCTCAAGTTGGTTTTCCAGTGAGACCACTCTGAATACAAGGTGGTGACACTGTGGGAATTGCTAGCCCAGTTCGTCAGTGTTTGCTGCTCTCCTGGATGAGCGATGATGCGTTGTAATGTACGTAGGTGTGCAACCGGCAAGTCTGGTTCTCCAGCACCCATGCAGATTCTGCTAGTGACAAAATTCTGTCTTTTTCAGAATCCCTTTCTGCTTAAACTAACTGGCATGGGTTTTGTCGTTTTTGGCAAAACACTAGTTAATACATTATGTCTTCTTGTTCTCAGTCCTAGTTTTTCCACTTTATTACAGTTTCTTCTTAAGGAGAAAATATATAGTCAAATGAGTTTGATTCATCACATAAGTCTTATTTGGAAAGCCAAATAAAATAGATTCTAAAGTGCATGTGGGCACTTTGTGACAACTGGACAACTGTTTTTTTCCAATAATTTTTCACCCTGAAGGCTTTAAATTGATATGTAGAGTCAAGACAATTCTAAAGAATTGTAGCTACTGATTATTTGTATGATTCTATTGTAGAAGCTAATAAACTATGTTTCGACAATGAAAAATTTGAGTTGTTTCTTCTTTCTTTTTTTTTCTTTATAGCCTGTTGATCCTAGCTACACACCTGTATAGTATGTTACTACATTGAATACCATAGGCCATTGTAATGCAACGGTGTATCTGAACATAGAAAATTTACAGTAAAAATACAGTATAAAAGATTTAAAAGTGTTGCTTACCCTGAACAGAGCCTGCAGGACTGGAAGTTGCTGTGGTTGGGTCAGTGAGTGGGTGATGAGTGAATGTGAAGGCCTAGAACATTACTGCACACTACTGTATACTTTATAAACACTGTACACTTAGGCTACACTAAATTTATTTTTAATGTTCTCCTTTCAATAATAAATTACTCTTAGCTTACTGTAACTTTTTTACTTTATAAACTTTTCAATTTTAACTTTTTGATGCTTTTGTAATAACACTTAGATTAAAACACATTGTGCAGCTATGCAAAATATTTTCTTTATATTATTTCATAAGCATTTTTCTTTTTTTATTATTATACTTTAAGTTCTGGGATACATGTGCAGAACGCGCAGGTTTGTTACATAGGCATACACCGGCCATGGTGGTTTGCTGCATGTTTCCTCTTTAATTAGCTAAAGTCTGCTGTGTTGTTTATTACATTTTGAAGATATTGAATTTACGGATTACTCAGGGATTTTAGAATTGCTAATTATTCCCAGGATTGTTACTAATGGTTTTAATTTTCTTAGTTAAAAAAATACTGATTATCTGACTAGCCATAATGTCTTTGTGGCTACTTTTAGAATAAGCTAGAGTAATGGATATGTGGAGAGTGAAGTTTCTCTCTCTGCTGGAGAAACCAACTGTGTTTGAGTTCCATGATGGATTAGTGTCATAATTCATATGGGCTCCGTGCTGAGGCCTACTGAGACCTCAGAAACAAAGACTCACAAGGAAGAGGAAGTAAGTTGGTCTACATGGGACATGAGCTACTTCTTAAGGGAGTAACAGAAGAGTATGGTCAAATCATTTTGGTTTTGACATCTAAGAATGTCTAATTTGGTAGATGGAGCCTGGAAGCCCCATCAGGTGGTAGGAAATACTTGAAGTTCAGGTGGCTGGTGTGGTCTAGTTAGATTATGGGAAGACCTTAGTTACTCTCTAGGATTATTTAATGAAGGATCTAGATCTTAAAGGAAGGGAATGATCAGAGACAGTTCAGGACATAGGAGCCCTAACAGATGGGCTGAGATTAGGGAAGAGTTAAAATACCAGACATAAACCAAAGTTCTGACCGGGGAAGCTGAGGCTGATGCTCACAGGCAGTTATCAGGCCAGTTTGACAAGAGTGTGTGGGTGCATCCATGTGCAGAGGAGAATGGCAGAGGAGCGGGTGAAGGAGGAGATGAGTAGCAAAGCAAGCTATGATTTGCAAGTTTATCTTTGGCACATGAGACTCTAAACTCATGGCAGTGAGACAGCCTCTAAACTCCTACTAATTAGTGCAAAGCTGTTGGTTTACTTCTTGCCACAACCACTATTAATTCAGGAACCAACAAAGTGAGTTATAGTAGCAGCATACATGGACCTAGTAAGGGAGGCTATGCAGGAAGTGACTGACAGATGGATAATAGAGGGGGTGGAAGACACTCTGAAATTGAAAACAATAAAATTAATTTGCGTGTCCTCTATGAGTGAGACATTTGCAGTCGTTTTTGGGCCAATTTATGTTTGCCATCACATTTTAATCGTGGCAGCTACAGCCAATTTAATTAGTAAGTTTTTGGGAGTAATTTAACATTTCATTGAATGAAAGACCATTCTGAGGGGAAAAGAGGTATCCTCTCTAACAGTCACAGCTTTGCAAAAGCAAATCAGTTAGTAAACATTCAACAACAGGGAAATTGTTGCTCCATATTTTTAAGTGACAATTTAATTAGGTATCTAAAATGGAAAAATAGAAACACTGTTTGCTATCAAGAGTGGTGATGAATAAGTCGGGCTTAAATTTTGGCATTGTCTTTTATTCCTCCTTCTCAGTAGTTCTTCAGTTCCAGTTTGTTATAGTTGATCTTTTTCACTCTTGTTTTCACTTTAGTTTTCCCTCCACCATCCCCACTTCCTATTTCCGTGGTTGCCATTGTATCCAAAGCTCTCATCACCTGGTTTCCCTTTTTTGTGAAATCATTTCTTTCTCCTACCAATCTACCCTACACAAAGCTGTCAATTTAAGCTTCAAGAAGAACTGTTTTGTTCTTGGTATTCCTTTATTTTAAAAAAACACTCCTACTGAAACAGGAGAGTTCCTTGACCCCCTTCGCAGGATGTGCAACAGGGGTGTGGCTTGTCTGTTTGGCTGCTGAGTGTTCAAACCCCTTACATGAGGGGGATCACACAGATGGGCAGGTGCAGGAGCCGGGGCAAGTGCTTTTGGGCTTCAGCCCCATGGTAGCATCTAGGGGTGGGTCCACTGTGACTCCCCAGTGGATGTGCCATAGTGCTCTTTTAGCTCTGCTATCACAGACAGCTTAAGTGTTAACCAGCTTAGTACCCTCTTGGTACCCAGGTTCTTGTCTGGCGTCCAGGAAGAATCAGGTCACACAGATAAATTGAAGGATAGTAAATGCAGGGGATTTTATTGGGCGGTGGAGGTGACTCTCAGCAGGAGGGATGAGGAGCTGGAAAGAGGATGGAGTGGGAAGATGATCTTCCCCTGGAGTTCAGTCATCCCACGACCCATCCCCTCTCCAACTGTCCCCAGATGAACTCCTCTTGATGTTCATATGCTCCTTTTCTTCTCTCCTCTGCTGCACCACTCTGCCACTCTTCTGCTCTTCCGTTCCTCTTCTCTTCTCTTCTGCTTGTCTGCTTGTGGAGTCTGGGGTTTGGGGTCTATATGGGTACAGAATAGGGGAGCATGGCAGGCCAAAAGGGAACATTTGGGTGCAAAAATAGTGACGTCTATTCACGTTTAGGTCCATGGGTTTCCAGTCTTGAGGATGGGGCCTTTGCTAGGCAACTGTCCTCTTCTACCCAGTATTCCCTACCTCCTGTCCGTATCAATACCTTTCTTTAATTAGTCCCACATTTCTTAGGCTTGTATTTAAGGCCCTCCACAAGTCTGTTCTTTGCCTATCTCTGTCTGAGTTGTCTTTCGTGTATCTGAGCCCTTTGTTCAAGGTTTACTTATCGTCTCCTGAAGATGTGTATGTATCTTTCCATTTTCTCTGTAATTGGTCCACACCAGTCAACCTACCTAAGAACTTATTATTTATTCTTCTTGTACATTTATATACATTTATATACATTCTTTCCATTTTCTCTGTAATTGGTCCACACCAGTCAACCTACCTAAGAACTTATTATTTATTCTTCTTGTACATTTATATACATTTAAAGGAGATTCCTAGTTTAATCTCAGGACAAAGACTCTTAAAATTCAGACAGAAGTTCCCCCACTTCCATGCTCAGGGCTTCTCACTAAAACTAAGTGGCACCCTGAGTAAACTGTCTGCTTGTCACACTTACCGTCTGTCCTGCTTCCATTTTTCCATTGACTCAATGATGAACCTTAGACTAAAAAAGAAAAACAAAAAAACTTTTCTTTCTCAAACTTCCAAAGCCCAATTCGAGGTCCACCATGGCCAGTGTGTTTCTGCATGTATTAGTAACACCTATCACTTACAGGGATTAGGTGCCCCTTCTGCATAACATAATTCCCTGTTAACATCTCTACCATTGTGTTTTACAACACCTTAGACCAGAATCCAAGTAAAGCAGGGAAGCTATGAGCAGCCTCAGATTTTACCCTGCATTTGTCATTGAGGCAAATTCAGTGCATCCCCTAAACTGATCCAGCTCAACATTACGTTAATGATAAGTGGATAATTTACTATAGATTTGACAGAGAACTGGAGTGTGAGTGAGGCCAACTTTGCAATGTTCCCATTCTGCATCTCTTCCTCTTTCCTGTTAGGTAACTGATGGTTTCTTACAAATCTCCTCTACTGAACACAGCAATAAAACTCTCATTTCTAAGTTGCATGTTCCAGTCAAAAATAGAAGAATGACAACATAAAACTTTGAAGTGCTGGTTACTCTTTTGTTCACAAAGAGTGATGTTGGGTTATATATAATGAGGAGTACATTAGCTTCAAATACTATGGGATTCCATAAATATCAGGAGAATTGTTTGTGATAAACATAAAAGAAAAACCCTGTTTTGTATCTGTACTAGTTTCAAGTATGTAGCTAGACTGTCTTCTGCTATATTAAAGTGATAAGATGTTATTTTATGACCCTAAAATATGTATATCCCAAGTTACAAGCTATGTTCAATTCCAGTGGGATTTCTGTTAAGGGAAGACAGAATATCAAATGTTTTCTCTTTTTTTTTAAGCTTTGAAAATTAACACCAGTATTAAACCACACAAAGATAGTGAATCATAGGGGTGAATAAGCAAGATACTGGTTGTATCTCTATGTGTGTGTTCCCTAAATATTTCTGTGGCATTTTCAAACTTTAAAAAATTATTGTTAATTAGTATTAATTCTTCAAAAAGCATACTGCCGGAAATAATTTGCTTTGATTGTAGATGGATCAAGAAGTGTTCTTTTCCATGTTCAACCTAGAATAGGAGATTAGATCCTTCTAATCTGAAAAATTATGAGCAATCATACATATTATGTCTAGGTAGGAGAAAGGAAAATAAATCCCATAATTAAATCATTACAACACAAATGGTCTTAGTTCTTCTCCTACCTACTTTAAGTGTAATTACTCAGCATAGTAACTTCAAGAGACACTTACCACATGGGGCAGGGAACTGCTTAGCAACATATTCATGAATAATCGATTTTTTTTTTTAGGTTTGTGCTTGAAAAGGAATAAAAAGGCAAAAGGAAGCCAGGCTGCAGAAAATAGTTCTGAGAGTGGTCTGAAAGATGCTTTATGAATTCTGTAGTTTGTTTAGGGTGGCTAGTTTCTGTAGAATTTAAAATGAGTGAAAAGAGAGAGCCATGGATTCACCTAACCTAAGTCAGTGCTACCCACAGCATCATTCCCACTTTGGTGATGAATGTTTCAAGAGTCACTTTTTTAAAGGAGACTAGGCAATAGTTTAAAGACTATTACCTCTCAGAAGTTTCCAGCTCCTTGTAACCTCATTTCATAACCTTTATTAGACCCCTATATGATTCCTGGAAAATCATCTCTAGCCTCAGGGCTCCCTTTCCCCTCAGGCCATGTTTAAACCATTTGTATAATTATTTAGCTAATTTCTCTGAGGTTTTGTCCTCAAACACTTCTCTTCCTCCCCTTGCTTATTCCTTGTCATTTCTTGAATTCATATGTACAATTAATATGGGTTCTACAGTGTAAAAATGACATAAACTATACATTTCATTAATGATCCAGAATAACATCAGTTAAAACCTATTGGGGGGACACATATTTAGGGGGTAGCTGGGGCGGCCAGTTGGTTGATGGTCCATCATGCAAAAGCTTTATAGTAATCAGGTCACCCTGGACCAAGGACAAGTTCTTAGTATATGAGCAGGAAAGAGTTGACGCATAGACACCCTGCCAAATATAGCTGTAAAAGTGACCTTTGCTGGGATGTCTGTCCAAGTCATGTATTTGTAGGTCTCTGAGTGCTCATGGTGATGATGGTGTGTCTGTCATGTTCCTGGACATAGGACATGTCTGTTAGTCATTTTAGTATCTCTTTGCAACATTATGTTTCTGTTTCTGATTCAGAATTTGCTTCTTCAAAGTAATACTGGTCCAGTCATCTTAGTAACAGTGAGAGGGGTCGATAGGTGTGTTAACAAGGGCAAGTAACCTAAGTTCTTTAAGCCTCAGTTTTGTTGTCTGTATAATGGGCATTATGATGCCCATATCACTGTCATTTTACATCAACCAGACGTCAGTCAATCTCTCTCTCATCCTCAAATCTCTTTTTCTTCCTCTCTCTTTGCAATAATTCCACATAACTCTCTCCTTAATCTATGGGCAGTGCTTTATATATGCATTATTTGAAGTCAGGGAAAAAGATTATTTTCCAAACCTTCTGAAGCTATTGTTATTCCTAGGGTGTGGGGGGCCTGTCTAAAAGTGATTTGAGTCACCCCAAATCAATGTGTCAAGCACTATTCTAGGGGCTCAATCTCAATCCTACAAAAGAAATATCTGGCCAGTCAGCCAGAGATCTGTTTCTCAGTCCCTCTTCCCTTCAAATGGGATTGGCCAAGATACCCCAGGATGACCCCAAAGGCACAAGTCCAGGGGCTTTTCAGGGTCTGTGGTCATCCTCTCATGAAGGGTAGAAGATTAGAGAGTGCCCTGAGCTGGGAAGAAATGATCTGGGGCTTGGAGTGCCCTGCCCTGTGTCTCTGCCTACCTACTCCAGACACCAGGGATTAACTTTGAAAATTTTAAGAGGCCAGGCAACATGGCTCATGCCTGTAATCCCAGCACTTTGGGAGGCTGAGGTGGGCAGATCACTTGAGGTCAGGAGTTCGAAACCAGCCTGGCCAACATGATGAAACCCCGTCTCTACTAAAATACAATAAATAAATAAATTAGCCTGGCATGGTGGTGGGCACCTGTAATCCCAGCTACTTGGGAGGCTGAGGCAGGAGAATTGCTTGAACCCGGGAGGCAGAGGTTGCAGTGAACTGAGATCGCACCACTCTACTCCAGCCTGGGCAATAGAATGAGACTCTGTCTCAAAAAAAAAAAAAAAAAAAAAAAAAAAAAAAAAAAAAAAAAAATTAAGAAAGACACTACAAATTGTGGGAATTTCTAATTTATGAGCCCTAGGGAAGGAACCTCTTCTGCCATAGCTGAAGGGCAATTCTATACTGTCTGAATCTGAATCTATGGTAACTTTTAGATTTAAAAATTCTAGCCATCTTCCATCAGGAATTCAAAAAGCTCCCTGCCTGGGGACTGTGCATTTTCAGACTAAACTCTTCTCTATTCATTAATTGTACACCCAATATAAGTTACATGACAGGTGCTAGGAAATTATTCAAACCTGTACAAATCCATGAAATCCCAGAGAGAAGAAGTAAATCGAATTTCTTCATAACTAACGTAAGACTCAAAGCCTTTCTCTGTCCTACAAGGTTTTCCAACTTAGGAAATATATGAGTTTAACAATAGAAGTTCTTGTATTAGTCATGTCAGATCCTCCATAACTTATATTGTCAAGAAGAGGTTTTATGGGGACATTTCTACAGGTACGTAAAGCATCAGGCTATTCACAACATAAACAGATGCTGGCACCATCTGTTGGTTGATTGCTTATCACTCACAGAATGACCTGCTCTTTTTTTTTTTCTCTCTCAATCATTTACTTTTCTAAAATTATCAGCCAAAAATTAACAGAAAAACAACAATATTGCTTGCTTAGGCATTTTCCTGTCATCCTCTTACCTCTCTCTTTAGGAACTTATGTTTCTTCTCATTTTGCTTTCTATCTTTTCCTCTTCCTTATTCTCAGTGAAATTGTCCATCCCTGTTTTTCTATTTATCTGTCTATCAATCAATCAGTCATCTATCCATCTATACTTGAAATAGATTTAAGGGGCCTAAATGCTGTTTTGTTACATGGATATACTGTGCAATAGTGAAGCGTGGGCTTTTAGAGTAACCATCACCCAAATAATGTACGTTGTACCATTAAGTAATTTCTTATTCCTCACTTCCCTGCTGCCTTCCCACTCTTCCTAGCCCCCAGTGTCTATCATTCCACTCTATGGGTCCACATGTACACATTGTTTAGCTCCCACTTATAAGTGAGAACATGTGGTATTTGAGTTTCTGTTTCTGAGTTATTTCACTTCACATCATTGGCCAGCCATATTGATGATTTACAACATTTCTAGGGTATTTGATGTTTCCCCAAGTGTCAGCTCTCTTTATACTGGTGAATCGAAATACCACCATCTTAACTTTCAAGCAGTTAAAAAGCCCACAAAATCATTATTTCTATATAGAGTGGGATTGATTTTTGGCTTCCTTGGCTTTTGGCTTTTACCTCAAAATTCTCTCTGATTTGGTGTTTTTGGAGTTGAGGCAGAAGCCTCAATTCCAACATGGCTTACAAAGGTCTGCAATGAGACTGAATGCCAATATTAAGATATTTCTATAATAAAGTTTATAAAGATCCTCCAATAATAAAATGCCAGCAACATAGAATTTTCCTAAATCTGAATGTCAAAGTCCCACATCAAATTCTTATGCCTTTGTGAGTTAAAAGTCTAAAATTTATTTTTGAGAAATCATTCTTATAAAGGTCTTATACTTCCTAGCCTACCACAGAAGTTCCTGAATATCTGGGGAGATGCAATTTCTTCTGTATCTCCATCCTAATAATGTGCCTGCTTTGGCGTTGGTCTCGTTCCTTCAGGACCTCAAAGTTGTATTGGTTCAATGAATGCTAAATGTCCCAGGAGCCTGACCTTTTAAGAGTTCAAAGTGTTCATGGGACACGTATGGTTAGCCCAGCACTGATTATACCCATTAAATTAAGAAGCTTGTCCCTTGTGCCTAAAACAATTGTCCCAGGTGTTAGTATGATCTCAGGACCCAGTACTTAGTCTTGCCAAACACTGTAGGAGCAGTTCAACAGTGCAGCAAGAAGGAGGAGCTCCCACCTCAGGATATGTCCATCTTTTCCAGTTGTCTGCCAGTTGCCAGTTGTCTGACCTGTGAATAGAAACTCAACTGAGAGTACTCTCCATTCTTCCAACTGGCTGTTTGCCTGAAGCTGATAATGGATGATGATAGTAACTCAGATAAAGCTCCCAATAAATCTTCATTATCCTCATATCATTTGTTAATGTCTTGATGTGTGCCAGGAGCTTCTCTGAGTGCCTTACGTATACGAAGTTATATAATAACTGTCATTACCCCAATATATAGCACCTTTCTTTTGAAACAATTTTAAGGAATTTGAGAAATAAAACCAAATGTAAAGATTAAGTCCAAAATATCACCTTTATTGAAAAAAAAAAAAAAAAAGAGAAAGAGACTAGTTTAGAGGAATGTACCTTAGTATAAAAATTGAGTGGACCTCCTTTCTGAATTCTGGAATTGGGCTGATACAGCAACCCAGTTCCAGGGGTGTGGTGGGAGGCAGACCTCTTCCCTTTGGGCAAGTCCCTGCAAATTAAAGCATGTCTTCCCTAGAGGAGGGAATTATGGGATGCAGCTGAGTCAAGCATGTCCTGCTTTTCTGAAATTAACCAGTCACACTGATGGCTTCACTCCCTGAGGTGAAGTAAGTAGATGGAGTTATGCTAATTGAGCTCTCTTTATAAGACAGACACATCAGGAATGGGCATGAAACATTCTCCATAGTATGATAAGTAAACATTTTGGAAGTTTTTCTTTTATAATGCTTTTGTTTTGAATTATGTAAGTAAAGTGGGAAATCATTGTGGAGTCTTAATGAGGGTCTTTTAGCAAGACAGTGACACGATGACTTGTCTTAGATAATTTTGGTAGCTGTGGTGAAGATTTGAAAGGAGACACGAGCTGGAACAGCAATTTCAGAGTCTCTGAGAGGCCAGGTGTAATGGTTCACACTTGTAATCCTGGCACTTTGGGAAGCCAAGATGGGAGGATTGCTTATGGCTAGGAGCTTAAGACTACCTGAGCAGCAGAGCAAGACTCTGTCTCTCCGCCCCCCCAAAAAAAATTCTGGGCATGATGGCATGACTGTGGTCCCAGCTATTTGGGAAGCTGAGTGGAAGGATCTTGAGCTGAAGAGTTAAGGTTGCAGTGAACTATGATCATACCACTGCACTCCAGCCTGGGTGACACAGCAAGAACCTATCTTAAAAAAAAAAAAAAAAGAAAAAAAAGAAAGAAAAAAGAACTGTTGCATGAAAGGATATGAGTAGGACAGTGGCCACTGGGAGAATGAGAATACAGATGTGAGAATTTTTATACCATTGAGAATGCTAAAACTTGGCAGTAGTAATCAGTTGTAGTAGAGAAGATAATGGGATAGGCCAAAGTGGTTCTGAGATTTAGGACAGACATCAGGAGAGTGTATGATTTGGTCCTAGAACCATAATATTCTCTTACATGAAGACTCACTTTTGGTGAAGATAGAAATGATCCCTGTGAAGGGTGGGGTTGGGTTGTCTTGTTTTTATTCTATAGATGGGACAACTGAACCATACTGTAGTTGCCTTTTCTGTTAAAATTTACAGGTGGATTCTAGCATTATCATGGTTTACCCAGTGCTTTCTCATTTTTCTAGAGTATTTTCTACACAGAAGGTGACATGTTGCCTGCATTAAAATATTTCACTCTACTGGTCATGTTGCTTTCATTGGAGGAGGTAGGGCTAGGATTTAATGTGGAAAAACCTGACTTATAGCCAACTGTATGCATAGGCCTTGCTCAAACTTCTTGCTAAGAATCATCCCTTTTTATCAAGTCCAAAAGTGACTCAGAGACCCTTGGCAGTTACAGGAAAAAATACTTTAAATTTAGGAAAAATGAAATAGGATGATCTTCCCAACTGTAACTATGGCATCTCTTCTCCTCCCCTCTGCCCAGCCATTCTGGGATTTTCCATTGAAGAAAAGCAGGGAGAAGAGAATAGTCTAAAGTCATCTATACTGTAACAGAAATGGATTCATTCATTCACTCATTCATTCACCAAATATTTAGGTGCCTTCTATGTATCAGACAGTGCTTTAGACATTGGGGGTATATCAGTGATCAAAACAAAGCTCCCCATTCTGATAAAACTTATGTTCTAGTAGGGAGAAACAGCAGGTTGCTAAGAATGGTTCTTCATTTATGCAAAAAAGCCACAATCTGCAAACCTCGTCTTAAATTGTTTTTAAGACTGAAAATGAAAAAGTGGAACATTAATTTTTAAAATTACTCTTATTTTTATTTAAGATGTGGGTCTCACTATGATTGTTGCCCAGCCTGGTCTTGAACTCCTGAAGGGCTCAAGCAATGCTCCTGCCTCAGCCTCCGAAGTAGGTGGGATTACATGCATGCACCACTGTGCCCAGGGCAACACTAATATTGAAAAATATTATTCTTGTTTAGATTGATCCCTTTAAATTGTAAGGTGACACTATCTTTTAGGCACCTAGGGGGACACATCCTTTTAGAAAATGCTTGTGTTTTGTTACAAACATATCCCCAGCAGTAGCTTCGGAGAGAAAATATAGTGAGAGAGGTATTTCCTCTTTTTTACCCTGTGGCTTTTATCCCTCCTTAGGAGATAAAACTAAATAATAAATGCCAGATAGTGGATATAATTCTATTGGCTGTGTTGTTGTCACTGCTCTGAGTTACAGAAGATAACAGTGCTTTTCGGGACCATCTAAATTGCAGCACCTAAACTTTTAGAGTGCAGAGTCTCTAGATTTCAATCACAGATGCGAAATGTTTTCAGTCCTGCTCCTCAGTTAAACTCTCAGAAACACAGACAGTTCCTGACTTAAAATGGCTCAATTTATGGTTTTTTGACTTTACAACTCATAAAACCATTCTGTTTTTCATTTTCAGTCGAATATTCAATAAATTACATAAGATATTCAACACTTTATTATAAGATAGGCTTTGTGCCAGATGATTTGGCCTAACTGTAGGCTAATGTTAAGTATTCTGAGCACTTTTAAGGTAGGTTAGGCTAAGCTGTAGTGTTCAGGAGGTTGGATGATTTTCATATATTTCAAAATTGCAAAATTTTCAACTTAGAATGGGATTACTGGGGCATAACTTCATTGTAAGGTGAGGAACATCTGTAATGAAAGATGGACAGATGCAGATAGGACAGCATCTGGAATTCTTGCTTTTCTTGTTCTCTCCTATACATGGATGGAGATAGTCAAAAGTATTTAGGTACTGCCTCATTAGTTAACAAATGAAACTAACTTATCTTGCAGAATTTGATGTTAATTATAAGCTTATTGATGTTAATTAAGGCTTATTGGAGGTCTCCTTTAACAGGAGCTTCATGTCATCTTTTTGGTCTGCACTGTCCATTCAATTTGCCTATTTGCCTGAAGGTGGTGATAGGGGATGATGGTGATAACTCTGATAAGGCTCCTGATAAATCATCCTTAACTTCACAGTAGCCCTTATTGAATCCTTAATGCATACCAGGGACTTTTCTGAGAGCCTTACTTGAGTAATATTATTACCTCTATTTTAAAGATGAGAAAATATAACAAAATTTAAGCAAATTATTAAAGATCACCAAATTAAAAACTGAAGGAGCCAGGATTTTTAGACATGGGGTCTAGCTACAGAGCCCATTCTCTCCTAACATCTGTATTATATGGCTACTTGCTGAAAATTCAGAATCAGTATTAGAAATTATAATATGTTTAAATATACAAATTGGTAGTATAGTGGGGACACAAATTTGTTCACATTTCACTCAAATGTTCAGAGGAATAATTTAATTTTTAATTAACAGATCTGCCGCCTTTTGTAGTGAGAAATATTTTAGTTTGATATACTTGGATGCAATAACTTAAATAGTATCTTTTCATATATTAACAGTTTCGATAAAATACTGATAATCTCAGAATTTTCTTTCTTTCCCTGCTTCTTTCAAGGCATCTGGGGATATGTGGAAGGGATATAGTTTAAGAAATCTCATGACGGACTTATTTCTGTTCTGGTGAACAAATTTGCAATGGACTTTTGCTTTCAACCTAAAAACCAAAACAATCTGAGTAAGTTACATAATTATAATTAAAAAGCCAAGGGCACAAAGGAACCTAAATAAATTGGACTTCAGAAAGTGGCAAACCCTTCATAAGAAAGAGTTGATTTACAGTGGCTCTTAATCCTGACTGAGACAGAGGGAGGAGGAGGAGGAGGGATCTGCCATAGAGAAGATAAGAAAAAACAGACTAATTTTAACAAAATTTTAACAGCTGTGTGTGGGCTGGTGTGACAGATTAGAATCCAGAAAAGCCCCAGATTCAGATGAGACTGAACTACCACCCCCTCCAACCCCACTCTTTCTCATTGGTCTTCACTGAGTGCTGTGAGTAGGTCCTCAAAACTGGGGACAGGGAGAGGTGAAAACAATACTGTGAGGTACTTCAGAATTTCAGGAAATCTGCAGAATGAGTATAAAGAAGGCAACACCTAGGTACATCATAGACCAACTGCTAGAAACCAAAGATAAAATGCAGATTTTAAAAGCAGCTATGAGGGAGAAAATATTTTGCATACAGAGGGACAATTGCTAGTGATTTCTCACCAGAAATAATACACATCAAAAGAAAAATAAATTGAACCTTTTACATACTGACAAAACATCCTCTGTCAGCCTAAAATATTATATTCAGTGAATTAATATTCAAATATGAAACTTAAAGTATTCATAGACAGGCAAAAGCTGAAATAATTCATCTCCAGCACACATGCATTATAAGAAGTGCAAAAGAAGTATTTCAGACTGATGGGAAATGATTTCATATAGACAAGTCGGAATCCCAGATCTGCAGGAAGGAATGAAAAGCATCAGAAAAAGTAAATACCTGGGTAATATAATGGAACTATGTTTTAATTACTCCCTTTTATAGACATACATACACAAATAAGTTTATTTTGAAAATATTATTTAGGAAAAGTAAGGTATTGTGAAGTTTATAACATATAGAAGTAAAACATAAAACAAGATAGCACAAAGAGTGACAAAAGATAAATGGAATTATACTGTTGTAAGGTTACATTTTATATAAAGTTGTATAATATATAATTTATTTGCAGGAAGACTATATAATGAAATTATCTAAACATTATTATTTGAAATTAGACTATATAAATTAAACAGGCTGTAATATCCAGAACTAATTTGTAAGATGCCATGAAAGAAGTGCTTAGAGGGCAAGTTATGGCAATTAAATATTTATTTGGGAAACTCCGTAAGACTAAAGCATAAGTTCAATGGTCTAAGCTTCTACCTTAAAAAATTAAAAACAATGGATAAACTAAACCCAAGTTAAATTCAAATGAAACAAAAAAATAAGAGCAGAAATCAATGAAATAGAAAACAGACAAACAATAGAAAAAACCTACATAGTCAAAGTTGAATATTAAAGATTAGTAAAATTAAACCTCTGGAAAAAATAGAGAATAGGAAAAAATACAAATTATCAATATTAAAACTGAAAGAGATATTACTACAGATTTTACTAATGTTAAAAAACAATATTTTGAGCAACTTCTACCAATAAATTTGACAATGTAGATTAAAAAGGACAAATTCTTAAAAAACATGAATTATCAAAAATGATCAAAAGAATAAATAGAAAAATCTCCAAAATTTCTGTATCATTTAAGAAATTGAATGTGTAATCAATAACCATTCTACAAAGAAAACTCCGGGCTCAGATATCATTATTAGTGAATTCTATCAAACTGTTAATGAAGAAACATACTCATGAGAAAATAAGTAGAAGAAAACACTTCCCAACTCATTTCGTAAAACAAGCATAATGCAGATAATAAAATCTGTCAAAAATAATACACCAAAAATAAGAAAACAATATCTTGCATGAATATACACAAACATCTTTATCAAAATATTAGCAAATTAAATCTAACAATGTTTTTAAAAGATAGTAAATAATAATCAAATGGGTTGATTCCAAGAAAGCAAGGTTGATTTTATGTTAAAAAAGAAATCAATGTAAATACCACATTAAAAGAATAAACGAGAAAAATAATAGTTATCTCAACAGATGCCGCAAAAGCATTTGACAAAATTCAATACTTCTGAGCACACTAGGAATTGAAAAAAATTTTCTGCAATCTGATAAAGGGCATCCTCAAAGCAAAACAAAAGCACTAAAACCTAACATCACACTTACTTGACAGAACACTAAATTCATTCTTGCGTCTAAGCACAAGACAAGAGTGTCAGCTTTCCCTATTTAACATTATGTTGGAGGCAAGAAAAATTAAAACAAAAGGTGTAATGATTGGAAAAGATAAAGTAGGGACATAATTGCATACATAGAAAACACTATGGGATTAAATCCTCTAAAACTCTGCTGAACTAATAAGTGAATTTAGCATAGTGAACATGCTAAACTTTTTTGTTCATGGGAAGCATGTGTACATAGTAAACACTATGAACAAAAATTCTATTAAAACTAATAAGTGAATGTTAGAGTCATAAAATACAAGGTTAATATGGAAAAAATCAACAATTTGAAAATGACAATAATACAATTCATAATAGTATCCAAAGATATTAAATAGCTAGGAATATATTTATGACAGATGTGTAAGGCCTTCACATGGTACTTAAAAAACACTGCTTAAGTAGTCTGGGTGCAGTGGCTCACAGCTGTAATCCCAGCACTTTGGGAGGCCGAGATATGGGGATCACCTAAGGTCAGTAGTTCAAGACCAGTCTGGGTAACATGGTGAAACACTGTCTCTACTAAAAATACAAACATTAGCCAGGCTTGGTGGCATGTGTCTCTAATCCCAGCTACTTGTAGGAGACTGAGGCGGGAGAATTGCTTAAACCTGGGAGGTGGAGGTTGCAGTGAGCTGAGATTGTGCCACTTCACTCCAACCTGGGTGACAGAGCGAGACTCTGTCTCAAAAACAAAACAAAACAAACAAACACTGCTGAGAAAAATAAGTACAAAATAAAAGGAAAACTATTCCATATTCATAAATTGAGTTGACTCAATATTATTCAAGTATCCATTCTCCCTAAGCTAATGTATAGATTCAATGCAATCCCTTTCAGAATTCTAACAGTATTTTTTTGAGTCTAATTCTAACAGTATTTTTTTGACTTTAACGTTTATACAAAATATACAAAGAACATAGAATACCAACACAATTTTGAATAAAGAACAAAGTTGAAGGGCTTACACCATTTGATGTCACAACTTACTATATAGTAATCAAGTCAATGCAGAGCTGGGCTCAGGGTAGTTAGTATACCAATGGAATAGAATAGAAACTCCAGACCTGGGCCTACACATATGCAGTCAATTGATTCTTTATGTGAAGTCAATTGATTCTTTATCAAAGTGCCCCATTCAATGGTGAAAGAAAAATCACTTCAATAAATGTTGCTGAAACAACTGACCATCTGCACAGAAAAGAAAAATCGCCTTCTATTTTATTCCATACGTAAAAATCATGATAGACCTAAACACAATCCTTATCATAAAACTTCTAGAAGAAAGTATAGGAGAATATCTTTGCAACTTTGGGGTAGGGAGAAATTGCTTGGATTGGAAACAAAAGCACTAAGTATATTTTAAAATTTGATGCATTCTATTAAACACCCCCAGACTTCAGGGGAAGCCACTTCCAGGTTCTTCTCTGCCAACCCCTACTCTGCATCATGTGAACTGCAGTCACTTGTTCTCAAAGGCTTTCAACACAGAGATCCTCTCAGCAGCTGTGGGCCTGCCTATTGTCCCAGCCCTGCCATGGAGTGGGGTGAACAGGCACTGCCTACCAAGGGCAAGACCAAAGCTCTGAGGGAGAGAGAGGAGCAGGAGAGAATGGAAAGTGAGAGACTATAAATTTGGAAAATCGAAAAAGATGAAACTTTCATTAAAAAGATGCTATTATGGACATGAATAGAAAAGCCACAGACTAAGAAAACTTTGGAACACATATCTGATGAAGGACTTGTATCCAGAATCTATAATAAACTATTAAAAGTGCTCAAAGAGATGAACATTCCAATTAAAAATGGGAAAAATGCTTGAGCAGACACTTCATGAAAGAAATATATGAATGGCCCACAAACACAGAAAAAGGTAAGACATATAGTTACCAGGGAATGCAAATTAAAATAACAATAAGAAACCATTGCACACATATTGAAGGGTTGCAATAAAAAAAGACCAAGTGGTGAAGATGAAGCGTAACTGGTATGTAAAATGGTATAGTCACTGTGAAAAACTATGTTTATGAACTCAGCAATCCCAGACGTAGGTATTTAAGAGAATGAATAGATGTGTTCACAAAAGACTTGTACAATAATGTTTATAGCAGTTTTATTCATAATCTCAAATCAGAAACAACATGCATGTCTATCAGCAGGAGAATGGGTAACTAAACTATGGTCTCTTTACACAATGGAATACTCCTCAGTAATGAAAAGAAATGAATTACTGAAACACACAATATCATGGATGAACCTTAAAAACATTGTTAAGCAAAAACAGACCCCACTCAAAAATGCTGTTATGATTCCCATTTATGTGAGATATCAAATTAGACATATTAATCTGTTGTGATAGAAAATAGAAAGTGGTTTATGGAAGCTGGGTGCAGGAATTGACTGGAAAAGGGGCAGAGGATAACTTTCCGGGATGTTGTAAATACTTTTGTTTCAGGTAGTTGATGTATAGGTATATACAATACTTACAAGTTATCAAACAGAATACCTAAGATCTATGCAATTTACCTTTGGTTAATTAAACCTCAATTAGAAAAAGATACATGAAAAGGAAAAGAATCGTCTCAATGGATGATCACATAGGGTATGGTAGGAAAGAAAGGAAAAACCGTAGAAAATAGGTGATATGGAAGAGAAAGGTTACTGCAAGGGAAGAAAAGATAAGATGAAGTTTAAAATTTAAACCTCATTTTCTAATTTTCTAGGTTTCATTAAGATTGTAGTATTAATATATTTTCTGGAAATTCTTGTCCACAGGTTAACCACTGTCGTCTCCTCATCTTTCCTTTATTCACTATGATGGATGTAGCTCACGGAACAGTGGTAGCGATGCCAACTTCTGGGGCCAAATCTATTCCCAAATTCAAACACCAAAGATGTTTGTGTATCGAGACTGTTTTGTGATTCATCCAACTTCAATTTTACCAGTTCCATTAAGGGAAATATTAGTTCATTCTGGATGTAGGTTTGAGTTTCTGTTGGGGGCTGATTTACTTACAGAATGAATATACTGTGCTCCTTATCTTGCACATGCACAGCCTATGATAATGTAAAGTTGTAGGATAGGAACTGAAGCCATAGCTGGGGGGGAAAAAAAAAAGGTTGGTTTGTTATATAGCTCAGTTAAACTTTAAAGGGAAAATAAAAAATACTGTATCAGCTGGAGGAGATGGGGAGGAGAAAGATGAAGAGGAGGATGGAAGAAAAGGAAGGAAAGAAGGAAGGGAGGAAGGAAAGAAGGAAGAGAGGGAGGAAGGGAGGGAAAAAAAAGAAGCTGCCTGGTAGGTGGATGGTGATGGAGTCCTTGTGTTCCTAGACCAAACTGAGGGTCAGGCTGCTATTTCTTGTGGCCCAATAACAAGATCCAGATGAACTGGGGAGGAGAAGAGTTTTTATTTCTGCAACCAGCTGCAGGGAGAAGGCCTGGAAATAATTGCCAGACCAAGTCAAAATTACAAAGTTTTCCAGAGCTTACAACATACCTTCTAACCTATATGTTACCTATATTTCTACATTTAAGTATGCATTCATCTAAAGACATAAGTGATTCACTTCTTTTCATCTGTAACTGATGTCTGAGTCCTGAAGACCTTCCTCTGCAGCTTCAGTAAATTTACTTAATCTAAATGGGTTCAGTTGCTGGAGTGATTAGCCTTATCTTGCCTCTTGCTAGATCACAAACGTTTCGGAAGTTCCTTCAGATCCCCAATAAACTTGTTTGTGGAGGCCTGGGAAGTTTCTTCAGGCCCCCAGTAAAACTTGTTTAATCCTAAATGGGTACTGTTAAGAATTCCTTCATTATTTGGTCATGCTTTAAGGCCCAGGAAAGGCCCAGGCAAAGCTCTTGGTGGGCTTTTGTTACATCCCAGCCTTTGTATAAGGGCACCGACTTTCAATATTTAACTCAACCACTCAGTCAGTTCTGAAACAGTTGTTATGGAGGCCTGTGTTAGTGAGACCTGCCTCACTTGAACTGACACGATGTCCTCTGAATCTTGACTGGACTCTTCGGATGAATGCCGGATCTGGGCTTCTCCTGGTGACCTTTGCACACTGTTTCTACTTGGCTTTGTAGTGGTGTGACTCTGCAAAGCACATTTTTCTTTTTTTAATATGGGCAATAGAGGAAGACTGGAAGGCAGGAGAAGGGACTTACTCTGTCCTGCTTGCCTCGTGTCCTTGCCACAGTGCCCCAGGAATGGCCTCTAAACTGAGCAGTGGTAGGTAGTTCCGCTTGTGAGTTTCTTTCCACACTTCCAGAACCAGTCGCATCAGTACCACTTCCCCGAGGTCAGGATCCTGGCTCCTGAGTTCCTCTCTGAGCTTCTAGTTCTAATCACTCCAGTGTTTCCCCTTTATTCTCCCAGCCCTATGGGGGTAGCTGCTTCCCGTAGTTAATATCGTTGTGTGGCCTCTGTGTTTGTTCCCCCTTTGCCTTCTCAGATCTTTAATACCCATTCAGCCAACTTATCTCTGTTAAAATCTTTCTGTTTTAACAATAGTATAGTTTATGTTCCTGACTAGATCTGGCTGAAAAGTTGCATATACATAAAAGCATTAGAGAAAATCACATTCATAGATTTGAAAATATGAAAATCATTTTAATATAGTACAGCTATAGAGGAAATTTGATTTACCAGAGTTCCTTTTGGTGATAGCATTTTGGGGAAAGAAATATACTGTAAAGTCTATTTGGCATGATAGATTAAGTCCTGAAGTAAATTTTGGTGCTGAAGTTTGCTGATAAACTTTATTTTAATAAGGATCGCTGCTGTTGATGAGAAGTCATTTTGTTTAATGATGACTCTGATGGATTTGCATGTGCATGAGGAGAATAGCTCTGTATATCAGAGGAGGAAGAAGAGAGGAGTGGCCTTACTAAAGAGTCTTGGGAGGGAAGAGGGAGAAAGAGAAACACCGAGATGGCAACTGGGTGGCAAGTGACCTAGAAGCATAGAAACATCTAATGATAAATTTTGAGCTATTAGTTGAGGGATGTCTGTGTGACCTCCTTCCAAATTTTCTCAATGCAATTGCTAATGAAGTAGATGTGGCCATCGGTCGCTTGTGTTTCAGAGTACTTTTTTGTGAGGAAACATCCAGTGCTAAACTCAACATCTAAATTTGCGGGGAGGCTGAACTGGAGAAAATGGACAACTCAATTGTTCTAGTCTAGAGCTCTGGCTGAAGCAGTGGTCAATGCTTGGACTGTGGATTTAATGACACAGCATTGATCCCAATTCTACCACTTATTAACTGTGTGGGTTGGGATATGTTGCCCAACCTCTGTGAGCCTCATTATTTTTTCTAATCTGTAAAATGGGATAATAATAATACCAAATTAATATGGTAGTTGTGTCACATAAAAGAAATACATGTACTGTAAAGTGCTTGTTATAGTGCCTGACATATAATAAGTGCTCCAAAATATTATTTTGTATATAGTATTTTGAGCCCAACTTAAATGTCATTTCTTCAGTAAAGCCTTCTGTCACCTCCCTTCCCCCATCTCTGATCAGAATACTTGAGTCTTTTGATTCATTTACTATCTATTATAGGTCTTTGTCACACTAAATTATAATTGCCATTTGTCTAACTGTTTTTTTTTTTTTTTTTTTTTTTTTTTTTTTATTATACTTTAAGTTCTAGGGTACATGTGCATAACGTGCAGGTTTGTTACATATGTATACTTATGCCATGTTGGTGTGCTGCACCCATCAACTCGTCAGCACCCATCAATTCATCATTTATATCATGTATAACTCCCCAATGCAATCCCTCACTCCTCCCCCCTCCCCCCTCCCCATGATAGACCCCAGTGTGTGATGTTCCCCTTCCCGAGTCCAAGTGATCTCATTGTTCAGTTCCCACCTATGAGTGAGAACATGCGGTGTTTGGTTTTCTGTTCTTGTGATAGTTTGCTAAGAATGATGGTTTCCAGCTGCATCCATGTCCCTACAAAGGACGCAAACTCATCCTTTTTTATGGCTGCATAGTATTCCATGGTGTATATGTGCCACATTTTCTTAATCCAGTCTGTCACAGATGGACATTTGGGTTGATTCCAAGTCTTTGCTATTGTGAATAGTGCCGCAATAAACATACGTGTACATGTGTCTTTGTAGTAGACTAATTTATAATCCTTTGGGTATATACCCAGTAGTGGGATGGCTGGGTCATATGGTACATCTAGTTCTAGATCCTTGAGGAATTGCCATACTGTTTTCCATAATGGTTGAACTAGTTTACAATCCCACCAACAGTGTAAAAGTGTTCCTATTTCTCCACATCCTCTCCAACACCTGTTGTTTCCTGACTTCTTAATGATTGCCATTCTAACTGGTGTGAGATGGTATCTCATTGTGGTTTTGATTTGCATTTCTCTGATGGCCAGTGATGATGAGCATTTTTTCGTGTGTCTGTTGGCTGTATGAATATCTTCTTTTGAGAAATGTCTGTTCATATCCTTTCCCCACTTTTTGATGGGGTTGTTTGTTTTTTTCTCGTATATTTGTTTGAGTTCTTTGTAGATTCTGGATATTAGCCCTTTGTCAGATGAGTAGGTTGCAAAAATTTTCTCCCATTCTGTAGGTTGCCTGTTCACTCTGATGGTAGTTTCTTTTGCTGTGCAAAAGCTCTTTAGTTTAATTAGATCCCATTTGTCAATTTTGGCTTTTGCTGCCGTTGCTTTTGGTGTTTTAGACATGAAGTCCTTGCCCATGCCTATGTCCTGAATGGTACTACCTAGATTTTCTTCTAGGGTTTTTATGGTATTAGGTCTAACATTTAAGTCTCTAATCCATCTTGAATTAATCTTCGTATAAGGGGTAAGGAAAGGATCCAGTTTCAGCTTTCTACTTATGGCTAGCCAATTTTCCCAGCACCATTTATTAAATAGGGAATCCTTTCCCCATTTCTTGTTTCTCTCAGGTTTGTCAAAGATCAGATGGCTGTAGATGTGCGGTATTATTTCTGAGGACTCTGTTCTGTTCCATTGGTCTATATCTCTGTTTTGGTACCAGTACCATGCTGTTTTGGTTACTGTAGCCTTGTAGTATAGTTTGAAGTCAGGTAGCGTGACGCCTCCAGCTTTGTCCTTTTGACTTAGGATTGTCTTGGCAATGCGGGCTCTTTTTTGGTTCCATATGAACTTTAAAGCAGTTTTTTCCAATTCTGTGAAGAAACTCATTGGTAGCTTGATGGGGATGGCATTGAATCTATAAATAACCTTGGGGAGTATGGCCATTTTCACGATATTGATTCTTCCTATCCATGAGCATGGTATGTTCTTCCATTTGTTTGTGTCCTCTTTGATTTCACTGAGCAGTGGTTTGTAGTTCTCCTTGAAGAGGTCCTTTACATCCCTTGTAAGCTGGATTCCTAGGTATTTTATTCTCTTTGAAGCAATTGTGAATGGAAGTTCATTCCTGATTTGGCTCTCTGCTTGTCTATTACTGGTGTATAAGAATGCTTGTGATTTTTGCACATTAATTTTGTATCCTGAGACTTTGCTGAAGTTGCTTATCAGCTTAAGGAGATTTTGGGCTGAGACGATGGGGTTTTCTAAATATACAATCATGTCATCTGCAAACAGGGACAATTTGACTTCTTCTTTTCCTAACTGGATACCCTTGATTTCTTTCTCTTGCCTGATTGCCCTAGCCAGAACTTCCAACACTATGTTGAATAGGAGTGGTGAGAGAGAGGGCATCCCTGTCTTGTGCCAGTTTTCAAAGGGAATTTTTCCAGTTTTTGCCCATTCAGTATGATATTAGCTGTGGGTTTGTCATAAATAGCTCTTATTATTTTGAGGTACGTTCCATCAATACCGAATTTATTGAGCGTTTTTAGCATGAAGGGCTGTTGAATTTTGTCAAAAGCCTTTTCTGCATCTATTGAGACAATCATGTGGTTCTTGTCTTTGGTTCTGTTTATATGCTGGATTACGTTTATTGATTTGCGAACGTTGAACCAGCCTTGCATCCCAGGGATGAAGCCCACTTGATCATGGTGGATAAGCTTTTTGATGTGCTGCTGAATCCGGTTTGCCAGTATTTTATTGAGGATTTTTGCATCAATGTTCATCAGGGATATTGGTCTAAAATTCTCTTTTTTTGTTGTGTCTCTGCCAGGCTTTGGTATGAGGATGATGTTGGCCTCATAAAATGAGTTAGGGAGGATTCCCTCTTTTTCTATTGATTGGAATAGTTTCAGAAGGAATGGTACCAGCTCCTCCTTGTACCTCTGGTAGAATTCAGCTGTGAATCCATCTGGTCCTGGACTTTTTTTGGTGGGTAGGCTATTAATTGTTGCCTCAATTTCAGAGCCTGCTATTGGTCTATTCAGGGATTCAACTTCTTCCTGGTTTAGCCTTGGGAGAGTGTAAGTGTCCAGGAAATTATCCATTTCTTCTAGATTTTCTAGTTGATTTGCGTAGAGGCGTTTATAGTATTCTCTGATGGTAGTTTGTATTTCTGTGGGGTCAGTGGTGATATCCCCTTTATCATTTTTTATTGCATCTATTTGATTCCTCTCTCTTTTTTTCTTTATTAGCCTTGCTAGCGGTCTGTCAATTTTGTTGATCTTTTCAAAAAACCAACTCCTGGATTCATTGATTTTTTGGAGGGTTTTTTGTGTCTCTATCTCCTTCAGTTCTGCTCTGATCTTAGTTATTTCTTGCCTTCTGCTAGCTTTTGAATGTGTTTGCTCTTGCCTCTCTAGTTCTTTTAATTGTGATGTTAGAGTGTCAATTTTAGATCTTTCCTGTTTTCTCTTGTGGGCATTTAGTGCTATAAATTTCCCTCTACACACTGCTTTAAATGTGTCCCAGAGATTCTGGTATGTTGTATCTTTGTTCTCATTGGTTTCAAAGAACATCTTTATTTCCGCTTTCATTTCGTTATGTACCCAGTAGTCATTCAGGAGCAGGTTGTTCAGTTTCCATGTAGTTGAGCGGTTTTGATTGAGTTTCTTAGTCCTGAGTTCTAGTTTGATTGCACTGTGGTCTGAGAGACAGTTTGTTATAATTTCTGTTCTTTTACATTTGCTGAGGAGTACTTTACTTCCAATTATGTGGTCAATTTTGGAATAAGTGCGATGTGGTGCTGAGAAGAATGTATATTCTGTTGATTTGGGGTGGAGAGTTCTATAGATGTCTATTAGGTCTGCTTGGTGCAGAGATGAGTTCAATTCCTGGATATCCTTGTTAACTTTCTGTCTCGTTGATCTGTCTAATGTTGACAGCGGAGTGTTGAAGTCCCCCATTATTATTGTATGGGAGTCTAAGTCTCTTTGTAAGTCTCTAAGGACTTGCTTTATGAATCTGGGTGCTCCTGTATTGGGTGCATATATATTTAGGAGAGTTAGCTCTTCCTGTTGAATTGATCCCTTTACCATTATGTAATGGCCTTCTTTGTCTCTTTTGATCTTTGATGGTTTAAAGTCTGTTTTATCAGAGACTAGGATTGCAACCCCTGCTTTTTTTTGTTCTCCATTTGCTTGGTAGATCTTCCTCCATCCCTTTATTTTGAGCCTATGTATGTCTCTGCATGTGAGATGGGTCTCCTGAATACAGCAGACTGATGGGTCTTGACTCTTTATCCAGTTTGCCAGTCTGTGTCTTTTAATTGGAGCATTTAGTCCATTAACATTTAAGGTTAATATTGTTATGTGTGAACTTGATCCTGCCATTATGATATTAACTGGTTATTTTGCTCGTTAGTTGATGCAGTTTCTTCCTAGCCTCGATGGTCTTTACATTTTGCCATGTTTTTGCAATGGCTGGTACCGGTTGTTCCTTTCCATGTTTAGGGCTTCCTTCAGGGTCTCTTGTAAGGCAGGCCTGGTGGTGACAAAATCTCTAAGCATTTGCTTATCTGTAAAGGATTTTATTTCTCCTTCACTGATGAAACTTAGTTTGGCTGGATATGAGATTCTGGGTTTAAAATTCTTTTCTTTAAGAACGTTGAATATTGGCCCCCACTCTCTTCTGGCTTGTAGAGTTCCTGCCGAGAGATCTGCTGTTAGTCTGATGGGCTTCCCTTTGTGGGTGACCCGACCTTTCTCTCTGGCTGCCCTTAAGATTTTTTCCTTCATTTCAACTTTGGTGAATCTGGCAATTATGTGTCTTGGAGTTGCTCTTCTGGAGGAGTATCTTTGTGGTGTTCTCTGTATTTCCTGAATTTGAATGTTGGCCTGCCCTACTAGGTTGGGGAAGTTCTCCTGGATGATATCCTGAAGAGTGTTTTCCAACTTGGTTCCATTTTCCCCCTCACTTTCAGGCACCCCAATCAGACGTAGATTTGGTCTTTTTACGTAATCCCATACTTCTTGCAGGCTTTGCTCATTTCTTTTTCTTCTTTTTTCTTTTGGTTTCTCTTCTCGCTTCATTTCATTCATTTGATCTTCAATCGCTGATACTCTTTCTTCCAGTTGATCGAGTCGGTTACTGAAGCTTGTGCATTTGTCACGTATTTCTCGTGTCATGGTTTTCATCTCTGTCATTTCGTTTATGATCTTCTCTGCATTAATGAGTCTAGCTGTCAATTCTTCCACTCTTTTTTCAAGATTTTTAGTTTCTTTGCGCTGGGTACGTAATTCCTCCTTTAGCTCTGATAAGTTTGATGGACTGAAGCCTTCTTCTCTCCTCTCGTCCAAGTCATTCTCTGACCAGCTTTGATCCGTTGCTGGTGATGGGCTGCGCTCCTTTGCAGGGGGAGATGCACTCTTATTTTTTGAATTTCCAGCTTTTCTGCCCTGCTTCTTCCCCATCTTTGTGGGTTTATCTGTCTCTGGTCTTTGATGGTGGTGACGTACTGATGGGGTTTTGGTATAGGTGTCCTTCCTGTTTGATAGTTTTCCTTCTGACAGTCAGAAGGACTCTCTGTTGGTCTGTTGGAGATTGCTTGAGGTCCACTCCAGACCCTGTTTGCCTGGGTATCAGCAGCAGAGGTTGCCGAAGATAGAATATTGCTGAACAGCGAGTGTACCTGTCTGATTCTTCCTTTGGAAGTGTCCTCTCAGGGGTGTACTCCACCCTGTGAGGTGTGGGGTGTCAGACTGCCCCTAGTGGGGGATTTCTCCCAGCTAGGCTACTCAGGGGTCAGGGACACACCTGAGCAGGCAGTCTGTCCGTTCTCAGATCTCAACCTCCGCGTTGGGAGATCCGCGGCTCTCCCCAAAGCTGTCAGACAGAGTCGTTCGCGTCTGCACCGGCTCCCGCTACTTTCCCTGTTGGTCTTCAGCTGTGCGCTGTCCCCAGAGGTGGAGACTACAGAGACAGGCAGGCTTCCTTGAGCTGCTGTGAGCTCCACCCAGTTCGAGCTTCCCAGCGGCTTTGTTTACCTACTTAAGCCTCAGCAATGGCGGGCGCCCCTCCCCCAGCCTCGCTGCTGCCTTGCGGATAGATCGCGGCAGACTGCTGTGTTAGCAGTGAGGGAGGCTTCGTGGGCGTGGGACCCTCCCGGCCAGGTGTGGGATATATTCTCCTGGAATGCCTGTATGCTTACAGCGCAGTATTGGGGTGGGAGTTACCCGATTTTCCAGGTGTTGTGTGTCTCAGTTCCCCTGGCTAGGAAAACGGATCCCCTTCCCCCTTGCGCTTCCAGGTGAGGCGATGCCTCGCCCTGCTTCAGCTCTCGCTGGTCAGGCTGCAGCAGCTGACCAGCACCGATTGTCCGGCACTCCCTAGTGAGATGACCCCAGTACCTCAGTTGAAAATGCAGAAATCACCGGTCTTCTGTGTCGCTCACGCTGGGAGTTGGAGACTGGAGCTGTTCCTATTCGGCCATCTTGCTCCGCCCCCTCCTGTCTAACTGTTTTTCCTATAGACCCTGAGCCGCCTGTGGTCAAAACTCATGTATTTGTTCTCTTAACACTGACAATTAGTTCCTGTAATATAATGGAAAGGCTAAAGACTGTTTAGTGAATGGGTGAATTTTGAAGATTTGTTTCCTAGGAAAGTTTCTGAAAAAAAGAACCTTTACTTAGTCAAAGACTTGTTGATGACATCACACAGGAAGGGAGGAACCTCTTCTCCTTTAGTAAGGAGTAGCATGGACGTGCTCCACTGCTTTACATTCCCTCCCAAAGTCAGGGTAAGATGAGGAAATCTGGGAAGCTTCACGAAGCACGTGGCTATTGAAATTGCTACAAGATGAGAACTCTGACATCAGCATGGATACATATGGAATTCCACGCAGTGACAACATTTAAGGCATGTAAAGGTAAAATTAGATGAGGTAGGTTGAAGATTGGTAAGAGAATGGCTGTGATGGGATGTGATATGGTTTAGCTCTGTGTCCCCACCCAAATCTCACATTGAATTGTAATAATCAATGTCAAGCATGGACCAGGTCGAAGTAATTGAATCATGGGGGCAGTTTCCCCCATGCTGTTCTCATGATAGTGAGTTCTCATAAGATCTGATGGTTTTATAAACACCTGGCATTTCCCCTGCTGGCACTCATTCTCTCTCCTGCTGCCCTGTGAAGAGGTGCCTTCTGCCATGACTGAAGTTTCCTGTGTCCTCCCCAGCCATGTGGAACTGTGAGTCAATTAAACTTCTTTTGTTACAAATTGCCCTTTCATGGGTATTTCTTCATAGCAGTGTGAGAACAGACTAATACAGAGTGGCAGTGCGGAAGTGTCATTATCATGGAAGATAGTGCTAGGAGTATAAAGGGCACCATATTCTGGAAAATTTTGAATACCCACCCAAGAGGTTTGAATTTTATTTTCCATGTTTCAGGGAGTTGCTGATTGCTTTCCAACAGGTCCATGCCATGATATAAAGTGTTTCAAAAAGACCACGTTGGGAGCAGTGTTTGGTATTGATCAGAAAAGGGACAGAAAGAAGAAAGGAGCTCATTCTCTGCCACAGGGGATGAGGAAGGTGGGCAGGAGCTGAACCAGTAGCAAGGAGAGTGGAAAGGCCAGGGTACATGCCTCCAAAACTAAAGAGATTGAGATGGCAGGATTTGGAAGGGTTACAGAGAGGTACAAAGTGAAGATGACAGATTTTGGGTATGAGAAACTGGGAGGAGAATGGCACTTTTAGTAATAATAGGGAACACAGAAGGAAAAATAAACTAAACAGAGTAACTTTCCCTTTGGATATGTTGCTCTTGTGCCATCAGTTATATACATACGTGGTGAGGTCTTGCAAATTGTGGAAATGATTGAGTGTTTAGTCTGGCCATTTCACTTGGAGGACATGTACACTGATGGTTGAAACTGTGAGAATGGGTGACTGAAAATGGTGATGTTGGAACTTTGGTAAATAAAATCTAAAGTTTTTTAAATTAGATGAAAAAGCATGGAGAAATTTCTTGGGAAGAATTATTTCTGGATGACATCATCAGTGTTTTTTTTTTTCCTGTAAGATGGAAGGAGAGGGTGGTTGGCTCAATTTCCTGTGCATATTGAGACATAATTTTCATTTTTCTTTCCTGTCCATGCAATAAAAGTTTTCATTAAGTAGCATTACTATCATCTTGATATTAAGTAGGAGAGAAGAGAAAGATACTTTATTTGTTTTGAGATTTGAGAGAGAAAAAATATATTGTAGAAAAGCTGGGATTGGAGGGAATGTCTTAAATTATTAGCCAGAACTATTTCTAAGTATTTATCAAAATAACTGTCAAACATTATTCTTTAATCCTGTGCAAAACCATCTTGTTTTCCTACAAAATGGCAGGAAAACATTTGTTTTTCTACAAAATGGTCACTGAACCATACTGTTTTCTCCAGGCAAACAATGAGTAAAAATTTGTCATTGTTTTCACTGTTGATGCTGATCCACAGGAGATACCTCGCATGCTATTAGCAAGTCCCTGAGTATTTGTATTTGTTTCTTGATTCTTCCCCACCCATTGCTGTTTTCAAAGCCCGAAGTGCTGGAAGATAGTTGAACAGCTGTTGTCTTTAAAATAATCTTACTGTTGTTCCTTTCACTCTGAGCTCTTGATTTCCTCGCACGAATGTTTAGAAGGAAAGAACTTTCCTTTCCTTCATAATTAAAAATTAGTAGGTATGGCAGATACAACCTAAGGTGGCCTCCAGTGAGTCATGCTTTTGTATAATTCCCTCCCTTGAGTACAGATGGAAGCTGTGACCTGCTTTTTAACCAATAGAATATGGCAAAGGTGATGGGAGGTCACTCCCATAATTATGTGATATTATGTAAAACTCCACCTTAAGCAGGCTGGAGAACACTTCCCTTGCTGGCCTTGAAGAAGCAAATAGCCATTGTGTGAACTGCCTAAGAGGAGGACCACATTGCAGGGAACTGCAGCTGGCCTCCAAGAGCTAAGGGCCTCAGTCCTACAACCACAAGGAACTGAACGCTTCGAACAACCACAGAAGCTTGGAAGGACAATCAAAAGTTTCAGATGAGAATGTAGCCTGGCTGGCAACTTTATTGTAGCCTTGGAATACCAGAGGAGAGGATCCAGTTAAGCCATGCCTGGATTCTCAACCTACAGAAATTGTGAGATAAAAATGTGTGTTGTTTAAAGCTACTAGGTCTATGGTGATTTATTATGCAGCAATTGAAAACTAATGCAGCAGGGAAAGTACTGGTTTAGTGGTCAAGGCCCCCAGGTAAAATACTCCAATGTGTAACCAACTAGAGAATGAATCTGAAATATTTCTGTTATTTTAAGAAATAACTGCAATGTCCCATAGCTTATCACTTCAATCAGCATTACTTCGGGAACAATGAGTTTCTTCTGGTTGTACCTGCCCTACTGTGCGAGATGGGTGACTTATTGAAAGGAAACAAAAAGGTAGATGGGTCCTCTTCTTCTGTGTGTGTCTGATATTCTTGGCTGGCCTGAGATTCAACATGTATTCTCCCAGGCCTCCTCATATTCTGTTTCCAATAATGGGATCTTTTTATTTAGTGCCTGAAGATGGAGTAACACCAAATGAGGAAGGGCATCAGTCCCGCCTCCAACTCTTTTTCACCTTTCACTCTATTTCTTTTCATTTCTCGGAACTTTAACAGGCTTGGTTGTTGTATTCTAAGAACAGTCAGTGTTAATTGGTGGTATAAACATTAACTGCAGAACAGAAGCTCCAAAGCTCCGCTACTCGTGAACATTCATTATATCTAATTATATTGACAATCATAAAGCTATGGGCCAGGACCAAAGAAGGTCACCTCTGCCACCACTAACAGATGACATTGGTTTCTTGGGAAGTGTCACTATGGAATTGGGAATAAATGGCCTCATAAACCTTGTGATTTACCTGTTGGATTTAACTTCTTTTGGAGGTAGAGGGCATTCGTATTATCATATTTATTTTGCAGGTGAAGTTCTGAGGCCAAGAAAGGGTGGCTAATTTCTCCACTGGTGGTGAGTCCAACCCCTTCTTCATCCACTAACTGTATTTGACTTGAGTAAACCATGTACTTCTGCTGGGTTTGTTGCTTTGTCTGCTAAGTGAACATAAGCAACTTTGCTTGCGAGAGATGAGATTTGGCCAGATGTTCTGTTGGCTCTTTCAAAGGTGTAAGATCTACAATTCTAAATTGGAATCAACCACAGTTTCTCCAGTGGCTTAAAACTTCCAAAGAGTACCTAAAATAGAATCATGTCATAAATAATTCTTAAAATTGATAGCAAAAGTCAATAACTGAACAACAGAAAACACAGTCCAATTAGAAAAATGAACAAGAAAACAGGAAAACCATTTCACCAAAGAGGATGTACAAATGCAAATCAGCTGAAAAGATGCTCAATGTCATTAGCCACCAGGGAAATGAAAACTATAACCACAATGAGATATCAGTACATGCCTATCGGAATGACTAAAATAATAAAAAAAGGACACCACCAAATGCTGGCAAAGGATGTGCAGAATCTGGATCACTCACACATTGCTGGTGGAAACTAAAAGTGGTACAACTACTCTACTCTGGTAAACGCTTTGGCAGTTTCTTGTAAACTAAACATTCAATTACCATACAATTGAGTATCAGCAATAGTATTTTTGAGCATTCACTCTAGAAAAAAATCACTCAGCAATAAAATGGAATGACGTATTGAAACATACAATCAATTGGATCAGTCTTGACGAAATTATGCCAATAAAGCCAATCCCAAAATGTTACATACTGTATAATTCCATTTATATAACATTCTTTGATAAAATTACAGCAATGGAGGACAGATTAGTGGTGGGAAAAAGTGGGGGTTAGGTGGGTGTGGTTTTAAAAGACCAATACAGTGATCCCTCTGGTGATGGAACTATTCTGTGTCTTGACCACGGTGGTGGCTCTATGAGCCTACATTTGTGATAAAATTGTATAGAACTTGATACACATACAAACACCCAACTGAGTTCTAAGAAAACTGTGAACATCTGAGTAAGAATAGTAGTGTTAATTTCAACATCCTGGTTACATTGTAGTTGTTGAAAGATCTTACCATTGATGAAAGCTGGGTACAGGGTACACCAAACTTCTTTGTATTATTGTCAAAATTGCATGTAAATCTACACTTATAGGTTTAATTTAAAAGACTTAGAATTATATGAAACCATTGGGAAAAAGTGAAAGCATTAACAGACATTTAGTAAGCACTTACTATATGTCTCTTTGTTAACCGTTGCCTCTGTCCTAAGGATCTTTTCAGTTTGGTGATAGAATCATGGAACTGTCAAAGAATTTTATAAAATAATATAGTGCTTCGAGATAATGTCCTTTGACCAACTTGGCCAATTTGGACAACTGGAAGGAATAAATATTCCTTCGTTGTCCTCAGTTAATGTAACAATGATAAATACTGGCTCAAATAATCTTTTGACATTTTATTGATGGCATAACTGGCTGAGCACCAGGGTAAAATATAATAGAGAATACTTCAATCTAATTAAAAAATTGACATCCTTAACAAAAAGTAGAAGAGAAATCCTTTTATAGTGCAATATTCCACCCCTCATGTTTTCAGCCTGTGACTGTACCAAACCACATCTTATGACAGAGGGTGAAGGGCATATCTGAGAGACAGAAGCAGACTTCACTGTCACCTTTGCTAGGAACTCGAACTGCTGGTTCTGGGAGGTCGCCTGACCTTTTAAGCAACTTGATACATACACATTAAGATTTATGGAGATCTTAAAACAACAACAACAACAACATGTAGTTCTGTCTTCAGAAATAGCATTTGATGAACATTTTGGATTGCTGAAAAATGCTTTTAGAGTTTACATTTTTTTCTTCTATTAGATGCTACTGAAATGTTCTAAACAAACTTCTGAAATGATCATTTCAATCTGATGATTAATAGAAACATTCCTTTGTGCCAATATGTTATTCTCTGTTCAAAGAACTATGCTATTATTAACTATATCTAACACAATTTAGAGTCAACATTTGCTGAAAACAAAATTAATTGTGATGTACTTCATGCTGCTTCACATTTTGCATAATAGTTGTCAAAATGGCAACACATTTCTCCTGAGAACAAACTTGCTGTGCACTTTATTTTCCCAGTGATTTTATCTTCAGAGATTTCTAAGGTTGTTTATCGTGTGACTATGGTAGCAACAGGTGTTGATGTTAAGGGCTTGGGCTTAGCTGCCAGCCTCCACCATTGTATGTCATGCACTGGATAACTTAAGGAGTATTTTATTGCTTTTCTTAAGAAATGAGCTGTGAAAATTAGTTTGAGAATTGATACGCACAGGTACAGTGCTTTCGAGTCTATGTGTGCCCTCTGCACACAGTCTCATTTATCATATCCAGCAAAATCAAGAATGATGACATTGTTGGCATCCACGGAGTACTTTATATCCAGAAATCGCAAATTTCTTTCTTATCTGACCTTGCATAAATGCAGAATTTGGCACTGTTATGGCGTTTCTTTTGGACTGTCATGACTTTAATCACTTTTTCTTATTTATACTTTGTTTTGTTTTGTTGGGTTCTCTTTTTATTTGTATTACTAAAGGTCAATGCTCCCTGGGTCCTTTATCTCCCACCACTTAAAACCTAGTGAATGGAATTTCTAGGATGGGACATATCTTGATAATTTTATTTGGATAGTGAGGATGTGGGACGTTGAGGGTTAAATGAGGAATGCAACTCAAAGTGCTGCTGATGTGTATAACTCAGACTTTTTTTGCCTCTCACAAAATGTTGAATCCTGGGATGGATTGGCTTTCAGCCAGGTTCTAGCAATTCATGCACCTTTCTTATTCCTTTTCACTCTTCCCCCCCCCCCCCCCCCCCCCCCGGCCCAGGGTTAAGCTATTAAACATGGTAGCACTTATTTTTTTCTGGCTTGATGCCTGGAGTTTTTTCTGGAAGAGAAATTATCTCTTTGTCCAGTTGTTTCTTGCTTTTAGCTCAGGGACTTTGACAACTGGCACCCAGGAGCCTTTTTTGACTGCCAACTAATCAAAAAAGACAGTGCTGGGGAGGGGGGCTGCCCCCATCCCTGCTCCCCCTCTGTGTCCCACTTTGAATTGAGTGTCTGTTAGGTGTTGAAAGACATTATGGAAATATACTGCCTGACAAAGGAAGTAGATGGCCAGGAAGTAAATTTGGGAATGTTCAGTTATTTGGTGAATCAAATGAGCAACAGAACATCAAAAGCCTCAAGCAGGTGAAAGCACCTATGAATCAGAGCTGGGGAAGTTCAATTGCTTCTATTTCTCTGAAGAAGAGGGATGAAAGGAGCTCAAAACACCATCTCTTGTAGCGCAGAGCCAAGAACTAAAGCAATACTGCACAGAACAAATGAGACAGAAAAGGCATGGAACAAAAAGACACAGATTGTAGGTTCATGGTTTGCAGAAAGAAGATAAGGGGAAGAGAAACCAGAATAAATTTCGACTTGTCAAAGGGAAAGAGCAAACCAAGAAAGGAATTTGTATTTAGAAAGTTTCCAGGGAAAAGAGCTGCTGAGAAGCAACATTTACAAATGAGAAGATGGATGAGACTACGGGGGCTTAGATATCAAATTAATGTGTAAGTCAGGAAAGCATAAGGACTTATAAAATATGTATTGATAGAGTACAAAAGGACTCCCTTGGAAGCATCTGGCACTTAATTATTAAATCAAAAAGACGTAAATCCAAGGATGCTGAAAAAATGAAAGAAACGTGATCTTTTTGTTCAAATAGACAAAAATCACTTTTTAACTAGCCTGTATGCACAGGCAATTTCAGAACAATGGGGAACAGCAGATAAAAAATGTTACAAGAAGAAAAGCAGCCCTGAGGACATATCACTTATATTTTTAAAAGAGGTTAAGAGGCCAAACCTTCAAATGATAGTAAAAAGTTGAGCACTGATAAGCTGATCAGGACAAACTAAGTTATGAATATAGCATCTTTATAATGTGCAAAGAAAGTCTAATATATTTTATCTTCATAGAATTGTAAAATCTTTTGTTCATATAGTGACTCTGAGTAGGCATAGCTAAATTTAACATGATAATATTTAGTCTTATTAATCAAATTAGTATATATTTTCCTGGCTTTGTCCAGGCTCTGAAAAGTAGACAGTGAACTGAGTGCAAGCACATGATAAGAGTGAGTGTCTAACTCTCTTGCGGGAAGAGGTAGTTGTCACAATGATGAATTTCAGGTCTGTTCTTAGTAATTTCATTAATAATCTGGACAAAATAGAGTATGAGTTTTGGACAGACCTGAACTTTAGTGCAAGCATGGGCCCTGGCTAACCTTGGGGAAGTTTTATAATGTCTCCGAGTCAGTCTCTTCATTATAAAGTAGAGATAACGATAGCTATCTGATAACACAGGCCACCATGAAATGTTACAAATATAACAGAAGGACGTCAGTAAAATGCCTAATACAGTAGGCACTCCATGTACACACACACTTCCTCTTCTACCTGTTCTTCTGGGCTTGGCCTGCCCTTGCTGGGTATGTCACATTGTTTTTCTGTGTATTATTACTTTCTTCTCTTTATACAGGCTATCATGTCTTTGTTCGTAGTCATCCCCAGCTGCTTCTCTGTTCCACCTACACTGCCTAGAATATTAGTACAGTTCACTGCTCTTATATATGCATTTCTGTGTATTCTTCAGGGTTAGTTTTATAACTGCCTGTCATTGAGCACCTCTGAAATGCATTCAGGAGTTTAGATTTGATATTAAGGCACTGGTTCTCAACCCTGGCTGCACATCAGAATCAGCTGGGAGCTTTACAAAAATCCTGAAACCCAGGCTGTACTCCAGACCAATTATATGAGACTCTCGGGGTATCAGTCCTCAGCATTAGGATCCTCTTACAGCTCTCCGGGTGATTTCAACATACAGTTAAGGTTGAGACTTACTGTTCTAGTATGTTAGTGAGGTACTCTATGTAGATGCCATCTGCAAAATTAATGTGAATGCCTTTCATTTCATTACTGATTTGATTATGGGTCAAGATAGTATCTGGGTTTGTGCCAGCCCTCATTGGGGGGGGAAATCTTAGGTCTAAACCCTGCACCCCCACACTAATTCTGCTTCACTCTTATCCCCCTACCATGCTAATGTAAAAGGAAAATCACTTTTATAATACAAAAAAGTAAAGGAGAATCTAGTATCATTTCTTCATTTTAGAGCTGAGGAAACTGAAGCACAAAGAGGAGAAGCAACTTACCTCAAACCCCAAGTTGTTATTGGAGCCAATATGCAAATGACAGTGTTTGTATTTGGCATCAAGGGAGAAACTGTACATTGTCTAGGCATGTTTTGATTTGTAACAAATAGAGTAAGCTCTGTCTTTTATAATGTAAAACTTTGTAGATTGATAATTATAGAGGTTTGCATTCAATGGTAGGTTGTATGTATAGATGTTTAATGGACACATTAATAAATTAATCCAGAAATAAGTCACTGAATTAATTTCAACAGCGAGTGAGTTTTAAAATTCCAAAGACAATGGAATTAAATTCCAACAGAATTAAAACAGATGAGTTGGGCCCTGGGACCTCGTATTGGTAGCAGAAGAGGGGACTTTGGCTTGCCATGTTTGCTTCTGAAAATAAGAAAGAACACTCAGCTTATCTGCATTTTTCTGCAGGGAGTACCAAACTCTCTGTCAAAGAAAAATTGCACTAGATAGGGTTAAAGAGGCAAAGAAGACTTTATTCAGGACTGCAATCAGGGAGAGAGATTGAACTCAACTCAGCTGAAACAAAAGGCAGGTGAGATTTTAAGCACTAGCCTGAGCTAGTGACAGCATAGCACAGCATTATTTGTGTGGAGGTTGGTCTACGCGATTAGGCCATATGTGTTCGCTAATTGGTGCTAATAGAAGTTAGGTTGCTGCTCTCCCATAGAACATGGGAGATAGGGATGCTGTCTTCCTTAATGATTGCATTTCAAAGGAATGGCTCCCAGATTTTTGAGAAGTTCCTGTGTTGTAAAACCAGCAAGAGTTTGGGAGATTTATGTCTCAAGGGGACAGAGAAACAAAATACAATTACAAACTTTCTTAAGTAAATGTAGGAGAAGGCAGTTAGGGGTCTGCAGTCAGGGGGAAAAAAACTGTCTAAAGTTTACTCAAGCTGAGAGGAAATGTTAAGGCTGTTTGGTCACCCCAGTGAGCCTTCCTTTCTGATTATCTCCAGGGATGTGCTAAGTCCTGGTGGGTGAAAAGAGCCCGGTGCTCAGATCAACAGCCCGGGCCCAGCATCAGCTAAAGCATCAGAAACTTTCTACCACAGAACCTATCACTGGGCCTGGAGATTCTGAGCCCTTTGCTACACATTAAAATCCTCTAGGGAAGGTTTAAACATTGTCACATTGTCACTGCATGGACCCCAGCTCTTGAGAGTAGGACCGTAGTTGATCTGGGATGGCTCAGATACTGGATTGTTTTAAAGCTCTCCAAGCAATTACAGCTTGTAGTCAGGGTTGAAAACCAAGGATGGAGATGAAACCTCTCATTTAATCTGTGAGAGAACACTGGGACCAGACAGGTGGGGCTTTTTGCCCATTCGTTAGGGGCATACACAGGACCAGTGCTCAGATCTCTACTTCTAGATTAGTGCTTGACACTTACATTTTCTTTGCATTTTGTCCTGACCTGCAGGACAGTCGAACGGACCCTGGAAGGGGGAGTGGGAATGGAGGAGACAAGAAAACATGAGAAATGGAGACAAGACAAATAGCCTGATCAAGTCTCGTTTATTGAATGTAGGGTCATGCCTTATATAGGCTGGCAGGGGAAGAGGTTGGGCCAGGGCGGTGACGGGGGGGCCGGTCTTCTCAAATTACAATTGCGCATGCGCCGTGGGTTTGTACTTTTCCCGGGCGTGGGATCGCGCCTGCGCCCTAGGCTGCATATCTTCCTGGGCGGGAAAATGTTTGCGCGCACGGGAAAGGTTGGCGCACGCGGGAACAGTTTAGGCATGCGCGGGAAAATCTTAGGTGCGCGCGGGAAAAGCTTTGGGCGTGCACGGGAACAGTTTAGGTGCGCGTGGGAAGGGTTTGTAATAAAGAACCCGGAAATGTGCCATCTTGTCTCTGCTTTGCGGAGATCAAGCAACAGAGGTCGGCTAATTCCGGGCCTCATGGCTCAGGACAGGTCCCCCTTTTTTATATATAATTACGGCTAGAAGATTGTCCCTCGGGAACTGCGCCTGTCTTAGGTTGGAGTAATGCATCTCATCACTGGTACCCGTCATGGGATTAGGCAGTAGCTTATGACGGCCCTCCTGTCTTAGGTTAGTGAGAGATGACACTCTCTTACCCGTCATTGGCTGTCCAGTTCAGCACATAGGGAAGGTGGTCATAATGGGTGTGAGTATGAACCACCGCGATCTTCTTGTTCTAGGCGATGATAATGGACCTGTATAGGCTTCGCTTGGATAGCCTTGACTTGTTGCTGAATGAATATCATGAGCTTATTGAAGACCAAAGGTCCTACAGAGAGTAAGAGCAATAGGCAAAGCAGGGGGCCCAGGAATGGCATAAGATAGGGAAGGAGTCCATGGAACCCAGTCCAAAATGGGTTATCGGTTATTTCTTTTCGTCGTTTTTCTAGGTCTTCTTGTAGACGCCTGATTTTGTCCCTGACGATCCCGGATTTGTTGGCATAGAAACAGCACTTCTCCTGTAAAGCCAAGCAGATGCCTCCCTGTTCTGCAGTTAGTAAATCTAGGCCTCTTCTATTTTGGAGCACTACTTCTGCCAGAGAATCTACCTGATCTTGTAAATCTTGTATAGTACTCGAAATGGCCTGCATATCTGAGATCAGTTGGCGAGACAATTTGGTGTATTGAGTAACAGAAACCCCTAGGCCTGTAGCCCCAGTTGCTCCGGCAGTAGTTATGCCTAATCCTGCAAGTAAGGGGATAAACCCCTAGGCCTGTAGCCCCAGTTGCTATGGCAGTAGTGATGCCTAATCCTGCAAGTAAGGGGATAAACCCCTAGGCCTGTAGCCCCAGTTGCTACGGCAGTAGTGATGCCTAATCCTGCAAGTAAGGGGATAAACCCCTAGGCCTGTAGCCCCAGTTGCTACGGCAGTACTTATGCCTAGTCCTGCAAGTAAGGGGACAAACCCCTAGGCCTGTAGCCCCAGTTGCTATGGCAGTAGTTATGCCTAATCCTGCAAGTAAGGGGATAAACCCCTAGGCCTGTAGCCCCAGTTGCTACAGCAGTAGTGATGCCTAATCCTGCAGGTAAGGGGATAAATTGTATTGCCCTTTTGTTTCTTCCTAAAAAGTGATCTATAGCTGGGATAGGTACAGGTTCATCTCCAGCGATAATGTCTATGTCTGGCAAAAGTGTGGCTAAGACACAGCGTCCTGTCCAGTTAGTAGGTAAATAGGTATAAGCCCTATTATTACCGCATATAAAAACTGAGCTGTTTGGGGCACACAGCGATTGGGAAATATTTACTATGGTGGAACAATTATTGAATTGATTGAATCCTACATCAAGGTCGTAAGTGTTATTAAGGGGAGGGGAGTAGATGCAAGAGGAACTAGGAAATTCTAAAGGCTGTACTTTAAGGGGAGGAATTATGGTGCAAGGGGTATTGGATGTATAATTTAAGTCATTGCTGGGTATGGCAAGAGGAATGGGATCTCCTGATTGCAGACACAGCCAGCAGTCATTAGCCAGACTAGAGTTGGAATTGTTAAGCAGGTTATGAGTAGCAGTGAGGAGGGCAAAGGTCTGGGCATCAACTTTCTCTTTCCCTCGGGCTTTGGGCAACACCAAGGGGTGGTAGTGAATTTCTGGGTACAGGGACCTTTGCAACTCTTCAAGTTTTTTGTATACCCTAATTTCTCGGACCTTGTCTTGTGGTCCTCCTCCGTCAGAGATATGAAGAGGGGGGTGAATATTCCAGCAGACAGGCTGTCCTACAATTCCAGTACAGCCAGCTGATATAAGGTTATTGGTATTTCCTACAACTGTAGGGACACTACTGGCCCCTATAGTGGGGGTTCTAGATCTTGTTAAGATAGCAGTGTAGTATGTTTTACCGCCAGAGGTACATTCTAAATAAGTAGTGTAGCAGGAACTATGCATAGCAGTCTCAAATGTGTCACAAGGGCAGGTTGTGGTATCCCCTCCGCTAAATATTCTTGGGGTTGACACACACCTCCACTTAAGAGAGTCACTAGACAGGTATGCTGTGTAAGCGGAGCAGGACACAGCTGAGATGTACGTATTTGGAAGGGAGGTCACATATCCCCCCAAACAATCACAGGGCTTACCGTATCATTGTCGTATATATTTACAGGCCTCATGGGGATTACCAAAGCCGGCATATACCTGGAGTGCTTGGCAAATCAGCACCATGGTCCAGAGGGGCTTGTAGTTGAAGTTCATCTCTGCAATAGAGGAAAAGAGTACTCTCAGGGAGAAAATTACTCCCTGGATTGGGTATTGTTAGGTACCTGTCTTACCAGTCGCTCTGGTAGCCATCTGGCTGCATCATGAGTTTGAGAAAAAACACAAACTGAGCCTCTTCCCCAGATTAACACTGGGTCTGGACCATGCCATGTGTTGTCTAAGGGGTCTTTCCACTTAACCATGGCAAATTGTTTTTTGGACTCGGAATGCCAAAATCGATCGGCTGCTGATCTGTTCAGGTTATCCAAATTTAAAAAATTTAAAATAAAAAGTGTGTGATTAAGGATATTTCTAGGGGTGCCCTTAGTAGGGTACCATTCTCCCTTTTTTATTTTGTCAATGGTGGTTTTTAAGGATGGGTGTGCTCTTTCAACTATTCCTTGTCCTTGAGGGTTATATGGAATTCCAGTAATGTGTTTTATTTGTAATTTAAGACAAAAGTCTCGAAAGGCTTTGGATGTATAGCCAGGACCATTGTCTGTTTTTAGTTGTTTAGGCTTTCCAACTATGGAAAAACAGTGTAGTAAATGAGCTATAACATGTTTGGTAGCTTCTCCTGTTTGTAAGGTGGCTAGTATAAATCCACTAAATGTATCTATACATACATGGACGTATTTTAAGTTACCGAATTCTGAATAATGAGTGACATCCATTTGCCAGATCATGTTAGGAACTAGTCCTCTTGGGTTAATTCCTAAGTGAGGGACTGGCAGGTATGTTATACAGGTCTGACATTGTTTAACTATTTGTCTTGCTTGTTCTCTAGTTATTTTAAACATCAGTCTCAAAGTTTGAGCATTAAGATGGTGTAAGGCATGAGTAGCCTGTGCTTGGGCTAGGTTTATATTTGTAGCTATGGCTACCGTCTTGGTTGCCATATCAGCCAGTTGGTTGCCCTGGGATAGAGGTCCTGGTAATCCTGAATGAGCTCTAATGTGTCCAAGAAAGAAGGGTGTTGTTCTATTATGTATTAATTGTTGGCATTGTAAAAATAACTCGGCTATATGTGACACATGCTTAATTTGTGCTACTGTCTCAAGTAGAGGTATTGAGTGAACTAAGTATGCACTGTCAGTATAAATATTAAGGGCCTGATTAGGGAAGGCTGACAGCACTGCGATTAGGGCCTGCAATTCTACTAGCTGAGCCGAAGTATGGCTGGTTTTGAATTTAACAGTGGTGTCAGCAAAGGTATATGCAGCAGTTCCTGTGGATGACCCATCAGTAAATACTAATAAGGCATTGTCTAAAGGTGTTTTACTGATGACATGAGGGAAGACAAAAGCATGTAGCTTACAAAATTGAATAAGCCTGTTTGGCGGGTAATGGTTATCTAAGTTGCCGGCATAAGAGGCGCAAGCAATCGGCCATGTTTCAGTGTTTTGCATTAGCCAGTGGATTTGTGGCTTAGAATAAGGTTGTATGATTGTAAAAGGTTCAATTCCAAAAAATTTTTTGCTATTGTCTCTACCTAAAATGATTAAATCTGCTATGGCATCATAATAGGGGAGTAATACCTTTTTGGGTGATGAAGGCAAGTGGACCCACATAATAGGGTTATTTTGCCAGAATAAACCAGTAGGTGTTAGTGTTGTGTTAAAGATTAAAAAGATTAATGACTGTGAATAGTCTATGTTAGTAACAAATTGTTCAGCAGTGGCCGCCTCTATGTTATTAAGTGATAAAAGAGCTTCTTTTGATAACGACCTAAGGGACTTAGGGTTGGGGTCACCTCTCAGGGTATCGAATAAAGGTTTTAAGTCTCCTGTGGTAAGTTTTAAGTATGGCTGGAGCCAATTTATGTCTCCAAGGAGCTTTTGGAAATCATTGAGGGTTTGTAACTGATCTTTACAGATAACGGCTTTTTGATTTGTAATTTTAGGTCCATTTATTTGAAAACCTAAATATGTATAAGGGTCTTGTAGTTGTATTTTTTCTGGAGCTATTTGTAACCCCACTGTGGTTAGTTCCTGTTTGAGTTGGGCAAAACACTGTGAGACTTGTTCTCCTACTTGTCCTGCTATAAGAATGTCATCCATATAGTGTATAATATACATTTGTTTCCATGTCTCTCTAACTGAGTGTATGGCTGTAGCCACATATTTTTGACACAAGGTGGGACTGTTGGCCATACCTTGAGGTAACACTTTCCATTGGTATCGCTTCATTGGTTCTTTGAAATTTATAGATGGTAAGCTAAAGGCGAATCATTTTTGGTCAGTAGGATGAAGGGGAATTGTAAAAAAGCAATCTTTAAGGTCTATGATAATTTTAAAATATCCTTGAGGGATTGCTACCGGAGAGGGTAGCCCTGGCTGTAAGGCGCCCATAAGGACCATAGTAGCATTTACTGCTCTTAAATCTTGTAAGAGTCTCCATTTTCCAGATTTCTTTTTTATGACGAATATGGGGGTGTTCCAAGGAGAGTTGCTTTCTATAATGTGTCCTGCCTCCAATTGTTCCTGCACTAACTGTTGGGCAGCAGCAAACTTCTCATTGGTTAATGGCCATTGATCAACCCAAATGGGTTCATCTGACTTCCAAGTGATTGGATCAGCAAATTTTTGGGGTGCAGGCATGTCAATGGCCACAGTTAAAAATTTCCAAGCCCCCTTTTATCCAATTTTCCTATGGCTGGGATTGGCTGTAAAATGCCATCTTCTCTTTTTCCTAACCCTTTTCCAGGGTGGTAGCCCTGAGCCAACATTTGTGCAGTGACTATATCATTTGGGCTACACATCATGACCCTCATTTGGGAGAGAAGATCTCTACCCCAAAGGTTAACAGGCAAATCAGGGATAACAAATGGTTTAATGAGACCAGAATTATTTTCTTGATCTCTCCAGGTGAGATATTTGGAACTTTGTCTAGGGTTATTACTTTGCCCGATTCCTCGTAAATTTGTTAAGGTCTCTGAAGTGGGCCAACTGGAGGGCCAATCTTGTTGTTTAATAATTGTTACATCGGCCCCTGTGTCTATCAGTCCTGTAAATAGCTTTCTGTCTAGCCACAAGGTGAGAGAGGGTTTTTGATTAGTAATGGGCTGTACCCAGTAGATGTCTGAGGATCTGAATCCTCCCTTTCCCCTTAGGGGCGATTGGACTTTATTAGCTGTTTTTAGCAATGGTAACAGGAGTAACTGTGCTATTCTATCCCCTTGAGGAATGATAATGATGTTGTCAATAGCCTTGGGCATGATTTTGATTTCTCCTATATAATCACTATCAACTATTCCCGGAAAGACCTGTAGGCCTCTCATGGTGACGCTGCTTCTCCCTAGGATTAATCCAAACAAGTTTGAGGGTAGGGGTCCATATATACCCGTACTTAGGGCTTGGGGTCCCATTTCAGGGGTTAATACTGTCTGGGAGGTGGAACAGAGGTCCAATCCTGCGCTTCCTGGGGTTGCTCCACTAAGCTGTGAAACGGATTGTTGTTGGTTGGTACAAAACTGACCGCCCCATAAGCTTGTTTCGGGGCCTGGGGCCGGCCCCTCAATCTATTTCCCTGTTGAGGTGTTAGGGGATTTCCTTGATTGTCAATTTTAGATTTACATTCGTTGGACCAATGTTTTCCTCTTTTACACGTAGGGCAGAGGCCTGGAGCTTTTGCCTCTAAGGTCTTAGCTAGCTCTCCCTTACAATCCCTAGCGAAGTGTCCCATTTTTCCACACTTGAAGCACCCCTTGCTATTCTTATTTTTACTGGCGAGGAAGTCTTTTACGGTTTGTCCTCTAAAGGCAGCAGCCATAGCCAAACCCTGTTGATATGAGGGCCCTATGTCTGAACAGAGGCGGACGTAACCTGTTAAGTCTGTTTTCTTTCTATAAGGTCTGATTGCTGCCTGACAAGCTGGGTTAGCGTTTTCGTAAGCTAGCTGTTTTACATAATCCACCCCTGCCTCGGCATTTCCAGATATTCTGCTGGCCGTGGTTAAAGGTCTATGTACAAAGTCTGCAAAAGGCTCATCAGGTCCTTGTTTGACCCCCGTGAGCGAGGCTCCTGGATCCCCCTTAACAGGAAGTTTTCTCCAGGCTTTGGTAGCCGCTGCTTGGATTTGAGAAAACAGTCCAGGATCGTACTGCATCTGAGCATCGGTTTCTGTGTAATTACCCGAGCCAGTTAGCATATCAAAATCCCAACCATTTCCAGCTTGTTGGTTTCTCTTGGCCGTATCTCTACAATTTTTATAACATTCTGACTTCCAAATCAGATGGTCGCCTCCGGAAAGAACTGCTCTAACTAAGGTATTCCAATCTATGGGAGTGAGCCAATTTTCGGCCACAGATTCGACTATGGCCAGGGTGTATGGGGCAGTAGCTCCGTATTGCGAGACAGCAGTTTTTAGTTCTTTTATTACAGTAAATTCAAACCCATTGTGGTGTCTCCAGGCTCGACCCTGCGCATCTGTAGTTTCCGTTACTGGAAAAACATCTCGAGGAGAGGAATCCTCCCTATCCCTACTACCAAGCGACCTTCCTTTTGGGACATGCTGTCCGGGTCTCTGAGGGTGAGAGGGTTTCTCTATTCCTTTAGGGTATTGAACGCTCTCACGTCCTGTCCTTAATTTCTGCAATCTAGTGATTAAAGACTGATGTAGTTCTTCGAGCTTTATTTGCTCTTCAAGTTGTGCAATTTTTTCTCTAAGCTCCTCTTTTGGGTCTATTACTGCCATAACTGCGGGGGCAGAAGCCTTATTATAGGGAGGGGGATAAGTAAGAGTTTGTGGCCAGTCAGAATTATGATATTTTGCTGCCCCTTCCTCTAAATTATCCCAGTTTACTTCTGAAGGGTTAAGGTTATTTTTAGTTTTGCTTTCATTAGTTGTGGGTAAAACTGGGTATTTTTTAGCCTTTTCCTTATTTGATGTTTCTATATTTGTTATTGAGGGGACCCCAGCCTCTTCCTCATCGCTTTGTAGCGATATAAGGTCTATTTCTTTATTAGGTATGGATTTTTCGAGGTCGGTTTGGGAGCTGCCTCTTAATATTTCCTCAGTCTGAGTAACCACCGCCATTACCTCAGGATCTTTTTCTTTTTCCTTTTTATCTATTATATCTCTGATTAGATTCCAATAAGAAAAAGCTGTCACCAGAACCTTCTCTGGTCCAAAAGTACTATAATAATCTTGAAAACAGTCTCCCACTCTACGCCACCTCTTTACGTCAATGGTCCCCTCTTGTGGAAACCAAGGGCAGGTTTCTTTTACAAAATCAAAAAATTTAAACAAATCATTACTTTTAACCTTTACTCCTCGTGTTTTTAAAGCCTCTTTTAATTGCCCTACATAAATTTGATGCTGGCTTAATTCTTGTCCCATAATCAGACACTATTACTCACCTCTGGTTCCAACACGGCAGGCTCCCGCGATGTCCGGAGGAATTTCTTCCACTTTCACTTTCGGCCGACTTTAGTGCCTTCTTCCTCACTTTTTCCCCCATGTCCAGGTCCCTGTTCGGGCGCCAGGTGTCCCGACCTGCAGGACAGTCGAACGGACCCTGGAAGGGGGAGTGGGAATGGAGGAGACAAGAAAACACGAGAAATGGAGACAAGACAAATAGCCTGATCAAGTCTCGTTTATTGAATGTAGGGTCATGCCTTATATAGGCTGGCAGGGGAAGAGGTTGGGCCAGGGCGGTGACGGGGGGCCGGGTCTTCTCAAATTACAATCGCGCATGCGCCGTGCGTTTGTACTTTTCCCGGGCGTGGGATCGTGCCTGCGCCCTAGGCTGCATATCTTCCTGGGCGGGAAAATGTTTGTGCGCGCGGGAAAAGTTGGCGCACGCGGGAACAGTTTAGGCGCGCGCAGGAAAAACTTAGGCGCACGCGGGAAAAGCTTTGGGTGCGCGCGGGAACAGTTTAGGCGCGCGCGGGAAGGGTTTGTAATAAAGAACCCGGAAATGTGCCATCTTGTCTCCGCTTTGTGGAGGTCAAGCAACAGAGGTCGGCTAATTCCGGGCCTCATGGCTCCGGACAGCATTTACTACATGTAGATTTGCAGTGAATATCAAAGTTTATTACATTTAATTTCCCTTTAATTTGTGTCAGATTAATAGTTTTGGAATAAAACCTTGGAGCACCTTTTAGTGGTAGGGGTTGTGAGAGGCAGTTTATAAGGTGTCTGTGAGTAAGGTCTTTGGTTTCTGTGCCTCAGTTTCTCATTTTAAAACTGAGACTATATATATATAGAGAGAGAGTACATATACATAGAAAATATCAAAGACTGTCTTCTAGCATCCAATTTTGCTAATGAGAAGTCTGATGCTATTTTGATTACAAAATTTTTGTTGTTACAATTGTTCTATTGTTGAAAGTAATTTTCTATATTATATATATATAATCACTATTTGATTTACAATTTGATTTAAAATTTTCGGGGCAGAAATCTTGTTTGTTACTCAGCTCCCGGTCATGCTTCCCTCCATGGGGTAGCAGACAGGGCCTGAAAACAATTTCAGCAGGTCTCCACCTGAATGGTCTAGTTGTTGTTTCTAGAGACAATATTGAGCAATGGGGAATGGACAAAAGCAAGGGTGTCTTTCTTCCTTAGGGATTTGTAGATATTCCTTGGAGAGAAGAGGATGCCTGGCTTTGTATGCAGTCTATTCTGGATAGTAATCTTTTTCCTTTTAAAGATGTTGGAGACATTGCTTCCCAGTTTTCTTATTGATTGATTGATTGATCGATTGATTGAGTCGGAGTTTTGCTCTTGTTGCCCAGGCTGGAGTACAATGGCACAATCTTGGCTCACTACGACCTCTACCTCCCTGCTTAAAGTGATTCTCCTGCCTCAGCCTCCCAAGTAGCTGGGATTACATGCATGCACCACCACGCCTGGCTAATTTTTTATTTTTAGTAGAGATGGAGTTTTGCCATGTTGATCAGGCTGGTCTTGAACTCCTGACCTCAGGTGACCCACCCACCTTGGCATCCCAAAGTGCTTGGATTACAGGTGTGAGCCACTGCGCCCATCTCCAGTTGTCTTTTATCTTTTTGCATCATTTTCTTTGATAGAAGATTTAAATTTTGATAAGGCTAAATCTTCCTCTGTGGTATCTAGCTAGGGTTTGTGCCTCATGCTGGAAGGCTGTTCTTGCTTCAATACTATTAAGTGTTTTATATTTTCTTCTATAACTTTTATTTTAAAAAAGTTTAGCTCTTTTACTCATAATACATCTGGAATTTATTTGTATTCATGGTGTCAGGCAGCACTCGAACTTCATACTTTCCAAGTGGATAATGATAACCAGTATTCACCATAGTATTTATGCAGTCATTTTTCCTTTTATTTAAATATCACTTTTATCATAAATTTGCATTTGTATATGGTTTATTTTTCTATTCTATGTGCTGCTCCATTTATGTCAGCTTATCTCGGACCAGTATGACATTATTTTCCTTTGATAAATTCATAGGATATTTTGATATTTATTAATATAACTCCCCTCTCTTCACACCACATGCAGGATTCTTTAAAAAGTTTCTTATCCTTTCTTGCCTATTTTCTTTTCCATGTGGATTTTAGAATCAGCTTAAGTTCCTTAAATAATCCAGTTGTAATGTTTACTGAGGATTGCTTTGAATTTATAGTTTTAAGTGGAGATATTTTGTAATTTGAAATATTGAAGCTCCTTGTCTAGGATCATGGCATGTTTTCCTGTTTAATTAGTTTGTTAAAGTCCTTATATACTTCACAATTTTTTCATTAGGTTATTATAATTTTTCATATGTATTTGATTTTGAAGATCTTGCTTCACTGTCTTCTAGCATCCAATTTTGCTAATGAGAAGTCTGATGCTATTTTGATTACAAATTTTTTGTTTTTACAATTCTTCTATTGTTGAAAGTAATTTCCTTTTATTGTTTTTGATCACTCTTTCTGCATAAATGCGTGCAAATAAGGGGTGATCTAATGTCCCTATGCATTCTCTAAATGCATTTCCTGAATTAAAATTGTGATGATTTATCCAGATGCCTTTCTTCTCCCCTTATTGCTTTTCATCTGACTTATCACATAATTCGTTAAAGCTGGACACACATATGACAGTTTGATGGTCTTTTCCAGGTCTATAATTCATATACTGGCAACTGTGCACTAATGATTTGCCACAAAGAAGATAGATGGATCTCACAGTTGCTGGCATATCATGGATGAATAGCACATATTTTTTTAATGGAAGATTGAATGAGGTTGATAATATCTTTTAAATTAATTAATTAATCAATGAATTATTTTTAAGAGACAGGGTCTCACTCTGTTGCCCAGGCTGGAGTGTAGTGATGTGATCCTAGCTCACTGCAGCCTGGGCTCAAGCAATTCTCCTGCTTCAGCCTCCAGAGATAATATCTTTATAATTCAACAGGAGAGGGAATACTTTTGCCTGTCAGCTTATTTCTAAAATTACCATTACTTTACATACAATTGTATTTTACATATAGTCATAGACATATGTAAAGGAAGGAACTTTAGTCATTACCTATAATACTGTAGGCAATCTGAGACTCGTTTCACTGTACTTTTCACTGTTAGGGAAACACACCCACAGAGCTTCAGTGATATTATCTAATGACACTAGTCCTTGTACCCAGGCATTGTGATTTTCATTTCTGAGATTCATTCTACTCACTGTTTAAGAATATCACATGCCTAGGTTTTCCGGATGCATGGGTTGGGACATTCACACAGGAAAAGGGGGATTCTCCCGTTTCCTCTCTGCACTTTTATATTTAGCCTCATAATATTTAACTCATAATTGCCTGGCGATTGGACCATAAATTAAGGTCATTCACCTTAGTTATGTAAACCCCCAACACAGCCTTAAAACATATTGTAGCTTATATATATTTATTATAAAATATTTTGAAAATCATTTGCATTGAAATATATTATTTTATTATTTTCATAAAGTTATGAGAAATATAGACTCTGAGATGAAGATGACCTCATATTTCACATAGGCAGGTATCCTGATCAGTGATATTATCCATAGACCTTCCAAAAATATGTCACCAGCAATTTTCTCAGTTTCTTAGATAGATTATTTTAAAGGACTTACTTAGGATAGTAACTCTTTGCCCTTCCTAGTTTCTAAAATGCTAGGAAGGAAAGAGAAGAAAACTAATACATACTGGGTGCTTACTATGTGCCAGACATTATACTGGTGCTCTTATATATCTACTTCTGCCCTATTTTACAAAAAATACTGTTTTCATTTCATTTTAATACAGACATATTGTAAAGCACTTGAGCCCCCACAGGAAGTCTGTTGCTCTTAGAATATTTCCAACTAGATTCTTTCTTCTAGTTCTCTGTTCCCCACATCTCTCACTGCCCTTGGTGAGTGTATCTAAGCAGTGTTTATTTAAGTGTGTATTTTAAAAAAGGGAATGCATTTGGCATGTATCACTATAGGCTTATGCATAATTAATTCTGAATGAGCTGAAAATGGAGCTTAAGATGGATGAAACTTTTAACATTTAGAGTATTAGCTAAAATGGGTATTTTTAAAATTACGGCTTTTCATGAAGCCAAGCAAGCCTCTGAGTATAGAGTCATAGAAAGAAATGGACTTAGGAATCAGGCAGGGTTTTTATTTCCAGCTATCCTCGTAGCTGTGGGACTGGAGTTAACCTTTACAGCATTGGTTTTCTCATTTTTAAAAGGAAAATAATATTATGTCATAGAGCTTTTTTGAGAATTAAAGAAAATAAGGTATGTAAATATGTAATACGCATGGTTTATTCTATTTTGACACCTTGAAAATGACTATTATTAAATGTTCCGTGGAACATCTTGAAGTTTTGTACTTGAGGCTATTGTCTTGAGCTCAAAATATTAAAATTGTTGCTTGGGTAGTTCTGCTCTAAAGTTAAATTACATGTTTCCTCTTTTACTGATTTAGAGCATCTTTTAGTATTTCCTAGAGGCATGTTCCAGAGCTTGGCATTATAGTTAGACTTTTTTTTCTCTGAGAGATATATCTTATTCTAAAAAATAATCTGGAATTATATCCTTGTCTATACAACTCAATTTCACTCATTTTAGAAAAAAAAAAATCTTCCCTTTCACTCTCTGTAAATACGGCACATTTAATAGAAAAATAGAGGCAATTAGGTAAGCACTCCTTCAGCTTTCCAGCACCTGTTTTGCCAGCCCATCTTTTTCTGTTCTCACCGGGTGTACTTTCTTCTCTTTACAATGGGGACAAGGGGGTTTGTTCTTGCTGTTCAGGACAGCCTCTCCACAGCCTCTGCCTTCTTCTTCATGGATTTATTAATGCAGTGGTATCTGCTTCCTCTTCCATCACCAATTTCTGTCTATTTGATCCTTCCTATCAACATACAATTATGCTTCAGTAATATTTGTATGAATATTTTGACTCCACATCTTCCTCCTGCAACTGCTTTCTTTCACCTCAAACTCCTCTGTAGACTTGACTCTTCTTTTTCTGCTTGCCTTCTTCCACAAATCAGCCCAAGGAGGCTTTTCCTTCCAGCTCTCCCTGAAACTGGCTATTGTGAAGGACACCAGCTATCTCAGCATGCCAAACCCTGTGGGTAATTCTCTGTCCTTATCCAGCCTGGTGTCTCAGCAGCATTGACATTGTGGGCCATGACCTGCTTTTCAAAGCACTTTCTAACTACCTGTCCTTTTGTGACTCAACATTTTTCTATTTTCCTTCCAGCTTACTGGCTTCTCTCTCATTCTTTTTTACTGCGTTTCTCTTTCTATACCAAACTACTAAAGTTTTGAATACTTCAGACATCTTTTTTTTCCCCTATGACTCACATCAAGTGTCCAGACAACCACTTGTAGCTAGCCTCTCTCTTACTCTTAAAATCTCTCTCTCCCCACTTCTCATTTCTCTTTCCTCTCTTTAAGCTAATAAGCTTTTATTGAGTACCTCTGTTTCTTCCTGGACTCTGGGCTAGGCACTGGAGTTACCAAGGTGAATAATACACATTCTCTGTCTTCAAGCAATGCATAGTCTACTAGCAGTCTATATTCTTTCTAGAAAGTATGAAGAATTAGAGTTGCTGTGATGAGGCTATTGGTCGTGACAGAATGGGTACAAAGCACAGAGTGGGTGGGGTGATGGGAATCATGGAGAATTTCCTCTCTGATATATAGGAATGGCTCACACCATTCTTATTCCAAACCCATAACAACCTGCATGGAAGAAAATAAATTGAAGATCACACCTAAGTTTTTAAAATGTGATCTTTCAGGTGCCAAAAAAATGCAACTGTTTTAAACCACCTGAGTTTTAAAACATGAATAATAAGCCAGTAATGTTATAAATAGTATAAATTCCCTTTATTTTTAAGTTTAATTTTTATTTTTATCAAAGTGGCACATATCCATCATTTTAAAAGTCAGATGGTTCTAAAAGGTCAATTGCGAAAAACACAGTTCTCTGTTTTTCACTTCTCTATCCATTTTTCCTAAAGATAACCACTTTCAACCAGTTTAGCTACTTTTTTGGGTATTTATAGCCATGTTGTAAAATAACTGATGTTTTTACATTGATTTTTTTTTCCTGTTTAAATATCCTATGTGCTGGATAAAGAGAATCCTCTTACTTGCTCCTCCAGTCCACACACATATTCTTCCCTAATTCTTCCAGGGATAACTTCTAGTTTTTTCTTATTCAGATTTTAGTTTATTGTGACTGACATTTCTTCACAACTAAGACCTGTAGTATACTATTATTGCATTTCCTTTCTTGTATATTTTCCTTGATTTTAATAATTACATTTTGGTTTATTATCTAATACAAATTTTGGCTGACTGCCATGGTTACTACTTGAGACCGTGGTTACAGCAGTTACTACTGTTACTGTTTGAGACTGTCACTACAGCACTTACTACTGTTACTGTTTGAGACCGTCATTACAGCAGTTACTACTGTTACTGTTTGAGACCGTCACTACAGCACTTACTACTGTTACTGTTTGAGACTGTCACTACAGTGGTTACTACTGTTACTGTTTGAGACTGTCACTACAGCGGTTACTACTGTTACTGTTTGAGACTGTCACTACAGCACTTACTACTGTTACTGTTTGAGACCGTCATTACAGCAGTTACTACTGTTACTGTTTGAGACTGTCACTACAGCACTTACTACTGTTACTGTTTGAGACTGTCACTACAGCGGTTACTACTGTTACTGTTTGAGACTGTCACTACAGCGGTTACTACTGTTACTGTTTGAGACTGTCACTACAGCGGTTACTACTGTTACTGTTTGAGACTGTCACTACAGTGGTTACTACTGTTACTGTTTGAGACTGTCACTACAGTGGTTACTACTGTTACTGCTTGAGACCATCATTACAGCAGTTACTACTGTTACTGCTTGAGACTGTCATTACCACTGAACAAAGGGACAAATGTAGAAATGAAAACTTAAGACAAAAGAAACTGTTTTGAGGAAAGGCAACATGGGCGCAGAGAGCTCCCTGCTTCTAGTGAGCAAAGGCAGCCCTTCGCATTTATTGGGTAACAAGAGCAGGGAGGAGGAGGTAACGATTTGTTCACTGCTTAATTGATCACAGGTTCATATTGCTACTAACAGGCTTCAATTATGCCTAATCATAGGAAACACTTGTGCCTGGGTGGTGACTGCCCTCAGCAGTTCTTCTCGGTGGCATATGCAGTTTGTCAGTTTGCCAACATTCTGCATTTATGAGAAACAGTTTGCTACTTACATAGCCTCCAGTGGTATACTGAGTTGATCACGACCCTCCCTCTTTCAGCCTCCAACAACAAATTCACCTTAGGACTCTGCTAGAAATATAATTCCCCACTTTGTGTGTTCAAAGACACGATATATTCCTATAAATTTAATCTTCTTGCTGACTTCATCTTTGGAGTTCTCTATATCTGCTGGAATCAGGACCGGGCCATCTCCAGGCAGTCGCATAGCTTTTGTCCTGGGATGTCCCTGCACCATCATCCTGGGGTAGCCTTGGTCTCTCTCCTTTGTACTGGTGTCCCTGGTTTCTGCATCTCACATTGTTTTCTTTCTTTGTTTATATCCCTGTTAAGGCAGAACACACCCATCAGTAGCTTTTTGAGAGAGGATGCATGAATAAATTGTCTGAGACTTTTGCTTTTTTCAGCCCCCACAATTACTAATTTTCCTTTGTAGGGAAAATTAGATTGGGATTACTTTTTCTTGAGAATATTTAAATCATCGTCCCATTGTCTCCTAGCTTTCAAGATTGTGTTGAGTCATTCTGATTCCTCTTTGCCTAGGACCTTTTAAAGAATGAACTCTGGGGAATCTTCTTTCTCCCTTTACTCTGGAATTTCATTGGGAAGGTCATTCTTTGGGTTTTCTCTTGTCTCTTGTGCTGGGCACTCAGTAGGCTTTTCAATCTGAAAATTTTTTGTCTTTCAGTTCTGGAATTTTTTCCTGAATCATTTATTTGATTTATATGTTTATTGATTTTCTTTTTTCTGTTTTTGGAATTCCTATTATTTACATGTTTGTCCTCCTTGGCTAATTCCCTGATTTTCTTACTGCTTCTCTTCTGTTGTATTTCCAAGCTCTCCTTTTGAGCTACTTTCTGAGTAATTTCTGCAACTTTACTTTCTACCTTCTCTGTAAGGCTTTTTGTCGCCTTCTGTGATTGCATTTTTAAATTCCGAAAGCTCTCTTTTGTCCCAGAATGTTCCATATTTGTAATATCCTATTCTTTTTTTCATGGTTGTTTTATCTTCTTTCAATCTGTCTGAAAAATACGGATTTTTGATTTGTTTTCTTCTCTCTGCAATGTCTATGTTTCTTACTATTTCTTTTCCTGGATAGATTTGATCATTTTCTTTTTTGTTTTCTCTTTAGTTGATTGTATTTCCTTGTGGATGATTTTCAGTGACCTGTATGAAAGGTACAAGTCTGGTTGACTCTGTTCTGGGATCTGAGTTGGGAAAGCGGATGGGACTATCACCATTCCATGAGTAGATTTTTCACTTAATCTAGCAATGTTCGGTTTGGCAGCCCCGCTCCTATGCCTAGTGCCCCCTAGAACTCCTCAATTCATGCTATTCAGAGAGAACATTTTCTAACTTTTTTTGAGATTGGAGACGGTATCTAACTTCTTTTTCAACAGATTTTCAACCAATCGCCTCTGCCTTCACCCTTCTTTAAGAGGTACCAGGTAACTTTAATTTGTGAACACTTCTGGAATTTGAGGTATGCACTGGCTAGCTTTTGGGCCTCCCTCCCCAGGCAGCCTGGGTTTTCGATTTTTCAGGTTTGTTCAATCATTTACCACTTACCCATCTGATTTCTAGCTTCTCAAATTGTGTTGCTGTTGTTCCCTCTCTTGTTCCATTTGTCCTTGAGGATTTATGCCTTTAAAAATGCTATACTTTTATTTTAGAGGAGTTTAGAGAAGGAACTCAGGTTAAAAATGTGTGTTTAGTCTTCCTTTTTAAAACTGAAGCCCATCAATTTGTTTATGTAATCAGTTAAGGGGAGTTTTAAAAGAGGGGCAGAAATGGCACACCAAATAGAGCAGTGAAAGTAAAACTGAGGCAGAAAGGAGGAAGCAGTCACCAAGAGGACATACAAACGTGCGGAGAAGAAATGAGACCTAGACTGAGGAAGGGCAGAGCAGAGATATTCATGTCCAAAACATTGACTTGATTCATTCATTTCTTTATTCATATATTCTCTCATGCAATGAAAGTTCCTCTTGAGCCTTTGTGTTAGGAACTCTGATAGATGTTGCAGATACCAAATATATGAGCTGCAGGTAAATCAGCAATTGTTACTAATTGCTAACAGTTATTGAGCCCCTAAAGGGCTTATAGTCTGGTATCTTCAGATTATTTCAACTCAAAAATATTGATTCAGAATCTAGTGAGAGTCAGGCATTCTTCTATGTGATAAAATACTATTAATTTTATTCTGTAACAACCTCTAATGTGTTGATTTGGAGATTACTCACTTTTCACATCTCTTTTGGTGTTCTTTATAGTTAAAACCAAAACAGATTCTAACAATAATGTTTGTGAAATCCATTCATAGGTGAATATATAGTGTTATGCATTTGTATTCTTGTGCTAATATGCTTGTATCTGTAGTGTGACCATAAAGTAATAGCTGTGTCTTTTGTTACTTACAGACCTCTATCTCTTAACTTGCAATTACTTACACAGTATTTGAATATTTTCAAGAGCAACTAGTTAGACTTCATTAAAAGACTTTTACATACTGAAGTATTCATATGGCTAAATCATTGGAGATTTAGAACAACTTATGGATATAAAATTAGGTAACAATTAAAAGAGATTACATATATTGAATGTCTAGTATGTGTCAGACACTCTTCTAAGTGTTGTACCTGTACTAACTCATTTATTCCTCAAAGTAAAGGAGGTTCTATCTTTATCCCCATTTTAGAGCTAAGAAAACTGAGATGGATTAAAAGACAATTGGAGAAGACATTTGTAGAGTACCTATATAATTTCCTCTGCTGGAATCGATCCATCTTTTTTGACTGTTGACCTCATGGATGGTCACCAAATGATCATCTGAAAGACCTCCTCAAGAAAAGATCCCAGAAAACTGCAATGGTATCCAGGGAGGCTGGCAGGCTTGCTAGGTTTTTGTTTACTCATTTGTTTGTTGGTTTTAGGGTTAGATTCATACTGATGACTGAGTAGGCTTGATAAGCATAGGAGGACTAAAAAAATTATGAACCTTTGAAATGTTTAGAACATTTAAAGAATAATTTAGTGTGTCGGAGATTCTCGGCCCATTATTCAAAACAACTTATCAGTGGATTTTAAGGGGGAAGGATCTGTTTGCATTGGTATTATACAAGAAGTCATCTAAACAATTGTTGCTGGTGCTCAAAATATCTGTTTAAACTTGATTTATATATTAGTTACTACCATATTCTACTATCAGTTTCTCATAAAGCTGATTAGTGATCATGATTACAAATGAAGATCTAGACCCTACTGCTACTGATTTTGGCTTCATTTGGTTGTATTATTACTATTTATAGTAATTAATGGTCATGCAGGCCACTAGCTGGTGATAGTCCATTCAAGTGGCTAAGAAAATCACAATGGCAAATGCATTGCTTTCTGGATAAATGAGGCCATACAACTGAGTCATTAGTTATAGCGTCCTAGATAACATATGGTTCCAAGGAATCTCTGTTTAACCTCTAGTTTCAAAAGATTATTCAGAATTCTTTCCTTCCTCAGTGGCTACTCTATAGAATAAAAACTAGTCTGAGTTTGAAACATAAATCCATAGCTTATTTGGTGCATAAAAATGTGTTGAAATATTTATTAATGAGGGGGTTTCTGCACTGGTGGGTAATGTTTTTTGTATACTCTTAGAAATCTGTCATTCTCTTATATACTAATCTCTGTGTGTATTTAAAGTGATCATCTTAGGCTTGCTGGGGTTAAGATCACTTACATTGGTATTTTCATCTGTAAACACCAATAGTAAACTATCCCTATTTGGGAGTCAGTGTTTAAGTAGCCTAATAATTAGACCACACTAAAAAGGATCTAGGATTTTGTATATGCCACCGCATCTAAGCTCTATAACCTTTCTTACATAAACCAGGTCAGTTTGTATATCTCCCATTTTTTTTAAACTAACTTTGTGACCTCAAACAAGTTTCCTAGCCGTTCAAGGCCTCACTTTTATCATGTGTTAAATTGAGATGATAGGATTATGTGAGAATGAAGCAAAGTAGAATTAAGGCAAGTAAAACATTGTTGGGCCATAGGAATCACTTAATAAACATTACTTCTGTATTATTCCCAATTTAAAAAGTGACAATTTACTTTCAACTGACATGTTTAGTTTGAACATGAAAATACACAAAAATAGTCCCATCTTTAATATTCACCTTGAAGTGCATTCTGGATGTTTATTCTGTGCTTTCATGCCAGTTCTCTGTGGTAAGAGGCCGAGATGATTCAACCTGAAAAAAACAGCCTTGAGGGTTTGTGGAATCCATTATTAATGATTCAAGCTCCTATCATTACACAGTTGCAGAAATAGCAAAAGTTGTCATTACGTGAAAACATTCCTCTGTTGAACTGAAATCGTATGAGTCCTGTTTCTTGCATCTTCTTGAACCCAACACAAGCAACCATCCCCATCCATTGTAAAAATATCTTTGTAGAAGAGCCTTGTTGAATGTCAGATACTGTCAGCGTCTGGAAATTCAAATGCAGATCAGTAGAAATCAATTGCAAAATGAAAAATCTCCTATCTTAGTGGAAGGAGTTAGAGTTTATGAAATCAATAAAAGTGGTTGGTCAAATCAAAAGTAATTGATAGTTGAAAATATAGTAGACTTAGGCTATTTGACAGCTGAAGAGAAATGAAGATGAAGCAATGGATTAAAATAATTATTTGAATACAAAATAATTAAAAGACCCTTGAGAAAACTGAAGGAGCTCTCAATTTTTTTTCATGAAACGTGTCTCTTTATTATCAACTTAGAAGAGTCAAGTATAAAATAATTAGTACTTTTGTTTGAAAAAAATCACGCTCAAACACTTGATTTGTTTCTAAGAATTAGTGCATAGTTATAGTTACAGTAAAATAAATGGGTTAAATATAAGAGATAATAAAGGAATTTCTATAATTTGAGTTCCTTTTTTTTCCAGTAAATCTTATTAATGTCTTTGTTTTCAATGGATTCACATTTAACAAAGACCTTTGTGAAATATCTCTTAGGTAAAGCAGACATCCAATACAAGCTTCTTACGTATTTCTTGGAGGCTATCTGCATAGTCAGAAATTATGCACCCCAAAATTCTTCCACATGGTTTACTTAAACAATTGCTAAGGGTGAAAAAACATTCAGTTTTTTCTTGTGCTTCTGGATTCTTAAGTATCATCTTCCTGTGCTTTCAATTTAAATTATCCTCAGATAGTTTTTCACCCCTGCCTGAACGTGCCAATTAATATTCTGGCCATTATTATGTCACTTGCCTCAGAAGGAAGTTTCTGTCAAGCCCAAATTAAGTTACCGAAGATATGAAATTAAACAAAACAAAACAAAATCATGGCTTAAAAAATATAAACCTTAAACAGTAAATTCCTGCTGAGGGCAGAAATAAAATGTGCTCTATTCGAGATCAAATTTTGGTATTACTTTGCAAGAATTTCAATTCCCAGTAGAGCTCTAGTCAAGCGTATGAAATAAATCATTTCAGAATTTCAATGTTAATTCCTCTAGCACATACTGAGGAAAGGGGGAAAAAAAAAACTTATCACAAAGTTTCTGTTTAGGTGATTCCATAGAAAGTTGATGAAGGCAGAAACATTTCATAGCCATGTTCTTTTTTGGGAGCTTGGAAATGTTTGTGCATGGAATGCAATTGGTAATTAATCAAGGAAGTGATGTCTCATTAGGTTTCTAAAACTCACTGCTCAGCCTGTATGCTCAATGCAGTCCTATCTGTTTCCTTCCAGAACCTGACTCCATAAACCTCTCTAACCACTTTGTCTTTCCCAGTTTCTGCTCTAGCCACCACTTTTCTTCCTTTTCTTCCCAGGTTCTCTCTCTTAGTCATTTCATCCACGCCCATAATTTTAACTCACACATCTAGGCAGATGGCTCTCAGATTTGTATTTATAGCACCGTCTTACCTTCCAAGCTCAATCTCACATTTCTAACTATCTGCTAGACATTTGCACCTAAATGTACCACCAAACTCAAAATGTCTGAAATTTAACTCATTTTCTTACTTCCACCTCCTCCTAATTTTCCTCTTTTTGTAGATGGTAACCTCCAACTGTACACTCTCAAAACTTACAAAATATACCTGGATCTTCTCTTCCCTTTCTTTATATTCCCATTGTCACCAAATCCCATCAATCCACTCTTTAAATCGACTCAATTCCACAAACCCATCTATCAGACACTTCTTAGAGCCACAGTTCTATGCTAGAAACTAAGGGGTAAATAACGAACTTAACAACAAAACATAAATCCTGTGCTCAGGGACCTTGCAATCTAGCAGTTGAAATAAGATGTGGGCCCAAATTATTCTCAGAGCAACCAGATTAATTTTCCTCTCATACCTACAATAATAGCTTTGGTTAGTTGATTAGTTTACTGTGTACCAACTACTATTTTAAACACATTTCATCCATTATTTCACTACTCCCCACAACAATTCTGTAAAATAGATATTAATGTTATTCCCCTTACAGATGAGAAAGTGGAGGCATAGAGAGATTTAAATATTTTTTCCCAGGACACAGAGTTTATAAATGAAAGATCCAAGGACTGAACCCTGGAGTCTGACTCCAGAGACCAGTCTCTGAACTCCTGCTCCCTGGTGCCTGCTCCCACACCTCTTCACCCTGTCCTTCCCCAGTCACAGCTGACAGAGAAGGTCCCTGACCCCAAAAAGCTATACTGTTGGCTGGACAGTTACTTATTATTTATGTGACTTGGTTTGAATAATGGACTGGACGTTGTTGAGGTTTTTCTCTTGAGACTTTGAAATAGAAAACAGCAACTATTGCCATTTACTTTTATGCTTGAGATGTTGGACTTCTGTTTTCTAATTCTGTTATACTTGACATGCTTTTGAATTGAAAACTTAATTGAGATTAAAATAACTGTTGACTCATACCATTTAATGTAAAATGATTTGTGGATGCTTTTAAATAACCTTTAAATTTAATTTAAATATTTATGTCAGTGTCTGTTTTTCTCTCCAAACTTTCTGCCTTCTTTTTTTTTTGTAGTTTTTTTTTTGTTTTCTGTAAAACTTTTTAACCTTCTTAATATCCTTTTTTCATTCCTCTTTTGTTTTCCCTCTGGTAGCTTGTCAATTTTAGAGTTTTAGTTTTAGCTAGTATCTAAAATTTAATATTTGAGATGTTTGTTTTGACACATCTGTGTTATTTTCTTACCAATCCGGATTTACTGGCCCAGAATAGAACCCTTCCTGGGTTACTCAGTTACCGTCACTACTTATTTTATTTTACTTTTCTCTTTTTCTTTTTTATGTTTCCGCAAACTTCTACCAATTACTTATGCCACAATTATTCTTATTAGAGGCACTTTACATTTGTCTAGATTATTTGGGCTAATTCCAATTTCTTTTATATGCTTTTAAATACAATTTTCTATTTATTCAGTATTTCACTATTTTGTACTTTTTGAAGATTCTTGAAAGAGAATATTAGCCACTTTCAATAATTATGAATTTAAAATTAATTTTCAATAAAGTTTAATTCAAAATCCAATTTAAATTTAATCAAAATATAATTTAAAATTAAAAATTTAAATTATAAGTATCTGAATATTTGAATCAATAGCATATGAATATAATTATTTGAATAGCTGAATTAATGTTTTAAGTTACATTTTAAATTAATATTAAACAGTGTCTGAAAGGAATTAGAATTATCTCAAATAATCCTGTATTAACATTTATTATATTTCATTCAGTCTTTAAAAACAAGGAAACTCTGTAATATATAATAACACAGATGAAACTTGAGGACATTATCCTAAGTGAAATAAGTTAGGCATAGAAAGCCAAATACTGCATATTTCCACCTATTTGAGGCATATAAAAGTGCTCAAAATTTATAGAATCGAAGAGTGAAATAGTGGTTTCCAGGGGCTGTGGAAAGGGGAAATAGGGAGTTATCAATTAAGGGGCATAACGTTTCAGTTACGCAAGATGAATAAGCTCTAGAAATCTGCTACACAACTTTGTACCTGTAGTTAAGAATCATGTATTGTAGACTTAAAAACTTAACTATTCTTGTCACAATAAAACAAAATTTAAAAAATAAACTAAAAATTGAATGAAATAATGAATTTTTGATTCTTACTAATGAAATATGCTTTTTTTGAAATTGACGTTTTTTTGAAATCTGATAAAATAGCCACCCGATAAAACAGCTTTCTGAAAATGTATTTTAGATTTAAATTGGCCTACATACTAAAATCTAAAGGTTAAATCTCAGTCCCATTTCCCTCGTCGCTTTGGTGGCATTTATCATAGTTGATTGATTATTTTACTTCTTAAAACATGGTTACATGTTTTCTGGGATACCATGAACTTACCTGGTTTCTCCTACATCCTGATTTCCTTCTCTGGCTTTGCATCTTCTTGACACCCTGGATGCTGGAGTCTTTTCTCTTCTCCCTAAACAGATTTTTTCTTTGGGATCTCAAATAGTCCCATAAATACTCCCTCATGCTGTTCTCTCCTGCGCTGAGTCAGGGTCATGCTCATGGCCCTGACGGGTAGATCCAATTGTTTTCACTTAGTTTCATAATAGGCATTTCAAATTGAACATGCTGAAAAGAAAACAATTAATTCTACTGTCCCGCTCTTGTCCAAGTCATACCAACTCTCATCTGCAGCCCTGCTACAGCCACCCTACTGGTCCCTGTTCCTACTCTTGCCCTTCTCAGGTCGATTCTCCACAACACAGCCATAGAATCTTTTCAAAGCATGCCTCAGGTTCAGTATTCCTCAGTATCTTTGCATCTGTGTGTTTGCATTTCTCAACAGTGTGTATGTTACCTGGCCCCTGCCTACCTCTTTATTCCTGTCCCCTTTCTTTACCGTGCTCCTCATTGGGTTTCGGCCACACATCAGTGTTTCTATTGTTTCTTGAACATGCCAAGCTCATTTGCATTTTCGAGCCATTCTACTTGCTCTCCCCTCTGCCCATAACACGATTCTCACTAAAACTCTGTTTCACATTATTTTTTTACTCAGATGTCATGTCCTTGAGGAGAACTTCCCTGATCATCACATATATAATAGGACTCACTCTGTGCTGTCACTTGGTATGCCTTGAACCTGTTTCATTTCTTTGTAAGTCATTAATCACTACCTGACATTATCATTTATATTTACTTGTTACTGCCTGTCTCTCCCACCAGCTTATGAAAGCAGAGACTTCGTTTGACTTACTCATTGGTTTCCTAACATAGCACCTGGCACATAGAAGATGCTCAATATACATTTGTTGAATGAACATGTGTGGAAAGTAAATTTCCTCTTTCTTGACACTCAGACTTTACTAAAAATGGCAAATCTCAAGGTAATGTATCTGTCATTCTTATAGGCATCTAGTTAGTGTGCTTACGGTTCTCACAATCTTACAACTTTTTTTTTTTTTTTTTTTTTTTTTAACATCATGTACGTAGTTTTGTGGACTGCTGTGGGTAAAAGCCACAGGCAAACTCCACGTTGCATACAGCAAGCTGCTTGAGACTAATCTCTCCACTACAAAGACCATTTTTGATTCCTTGGAAAAGCACTCTTCTCATTGGGCTGGATCATCTTAGTTATTACAGAAAAAGAATAAAAACATGAAGAAGAAAACTATAAGAGTCATTCTAGATACTAAAATCTAAAATTAAGAAAGAGGGTTTTAGTAGGAGTTGAAAACAACTAATCCAACTGAAATCAACAGCATAATAACATTCAGTGGAATTAGCATAGTTCCAAGATATGTTAAAGAGGGACTTATTTTGTGTTCTGATTCATAATGATGAGTATTAAGGAAAATGCAATATGGTTTTTGTTGTGTGGCCTTCGGATAACGCATGACTGATAGTGTCAATGTTCTGATAGAATTTATTCTTGCCCTCTGAGCACACGCCAGATCTTACATTCTGTTACAGAGCTCATTTATTGTGCAACAGAAGCTTCATCTTCAAAACTCTAGAGAGATTAAGATGCCTCACAGGTCAGAAAATTGTTGAACGGAGCTGTTGATGTAATGTTTGAAGGATGGCCTGGGTACTAGAATGATATCTTAACATATCATATTCGAACTTGACTATTTATTTTGTCAGTCAATTTTCTTTGGCTGGGGTGGGAAGAAAAACCAGCAACAGAAGAACCAATTTTCCCATGTGTGCATGCACGCTCACACGCCTGCAGATTGGTGTGGGTGTATGAAAGGGCATGTAGTTACAATAATAGACACTAGGGAAAGCAAAGATAAATTGAAAATTAAAAACTTGCTATTTAAGATAACAGATTTTGCCTATTTTCATACATTTGTGTTATTTGTTTATTCCTGGAAGCATATTTTTCCTATTATCCTTCTAGTTCTTGCCTTTTAGTCCTTACTCAAAACAACAATGATGATGCCTTGCATGTGTTCAACACACTAGCATTTTTGGAGCTTTTACACAACATTTTTTTTCTACCAAATAACTTGATGTTCTGTTTCTCCTGATTTCAAGTCAGAAGGCTGATATACAGGGGATTCAGAATCGAGATACTGCTTTGGCCTCCCAAATTGATTGGATTACAGGCGTGAGCCACTGTGCCCATCCCTCTTTTACTAATTTGTAGAAGAATAAAGACTTTTACATAACTTTCCTATTTATCCTATGCAAATTGAGCACACTTCCATTCCAGAGAGTTTATAATCAAAGTGATAACAGTAGTGTTGTTAAATATATTTATTAGAGAACAAAAAAGAAATGAGGGGGCAGGTAAGCATTTTGACAGGCTAGATAAACTGCAGGAATCTTCCTGGTCAGGTGTATGTAGTTGCTTTTTTTTTTTCTTTTTTCTTTTTTTTTTGAGACTGAGTCTCACTCTGTCTCCCAGGCTGGAGTGCAGTGGCATGATCTCAGCTTACTGCAACCTCTGTCTCCCCAGTTCAAGCAATTCTCCTGCTACAGCCTCCTGAGTAGCTGGGACTACGGGTGCGCACCACCACGCCCAGCTAATTTTTGTATTTTTAGTAGAGATGGGGTTTCACCATGTTGGTCAGGCTGGTCTCAAACTCCTGACTTCAAATGATCCGCCCACCTCACAAGGTAGTTGCTTTTTTGATATTTCTGCTTTCCTTGTCTGTGGCTAATGCATTTTTCCTTCACTCCTCTACCCTCTCTAGTTGAAGGAGGTCAAGATAACTTTTAAATGACTAAGAGCAGCCCTGAAAAGATGAATAATTGTGTGAAGATGGGGAATAGCAGTGCAAACCATTTAGTAGTGTTGGCAGAAGCAAAGGATGTAGGATTTTGGTCTCCTTGTGCTTTTGAGGCTTTTGAAGCTTAGTTAATTATTTTTCCTATTTGCTGCCAGAGCTCCTTCTTCCTTTGGAGAGGGAGAATGTGGTATTATAATGCAGTGGGCATAGGTTTTGGAATCAGACTGGCCGTAACTTGAGTATATATTTAAATCATCTACTCACTGTATCACTTAGAGCAAGTCATTTAACACTCAATCTCAGTTTCCTCATCTGTAAATGAAGAGCATAAAAGCTATGTTTAAATGTTGTGAGAATCAGAAACTGCAAGCACAGTGCCTTGTACTATTTCTGATTCTTACAATAACACTTAAAAATAGCTTAAATGTTAAATGCCTGTCACAAAGGCTGTCCTCAATAAATACTATTTTACTGCTTCCCTGAATTCTTCTCCATTACATTTACTATCAACTTACTCTCACTCCATCTACCACCCCTGCAGAGGACTCTGCTATCCCAGCGTCAGTGCTGATTGGCCCCTTGGTGAAAGAGGCAGTGATGGTATTTAGCTGGGGTGAGAGACATACAGGAAACCACTTACCTGACTAAAATTAAAATCTCATCTACCAAGATCGTAGCTTTGGAAGCAGAGACTTTCAAATGGTTAGAGAGCGGGTATGATGGCTAGACCAGGCAACTCTGATCCTTTCCTTCTGAATTTTATCTTTTGGTGGGTGATATTTTCTTCCCAATGTTGTTTTAATGTTTTCCCTCAAGGGTGTACTGAGGAATCTTTATGGTCTCTAACCTGAGCGTGGACATAAACCTTTGCTTTGATTTTCCCTGGCAGACGTGATGTAGGTGGTAATTCTTAAAAAATATAAAAAACAGAAAGAGGCCGGATGCAGTGGCTCATGCCTGTAATCCCAGCACTTTGGAAGGCCAAGGTGGGTGGATCACCTGAGGTCAGGAGTTTGAGACAGGCCTGGCCAACATAGTGAAACCCTGTCTCTACTAAAAATACAGAAAATTAGCAGGACGTGGTGGTGGGCACCTGTAATCCTAGCTACCTGGGAGGCAGGAGAATCCCTTGAACCCAGAGGCAGAGGTTGCAGTGAGCCAAACTCATGCCATTACACTCCAGCCTGGGTAACAAGAGTGAAACTCAGTCTGAACAAAAGAAAGAAGGAAAAAGCAAGGAACTCTTTACCTCTATTCTGTTTCCAACTGTTCAGTAGCTTCCATTTGCAACACCAAGAGACTGAGGCACAGAGTGGGGCTTATTATGAAGAGAACAAGAGTGCTGGTTGATGTGCTCCCCAGGCCCTCCACATTAAGTCAAAATCTGGCCTTTGAGTCCTAAAAAACAATAGGCCCCCTGTGGTAGAAACATATATGAGTCTTTAGGTCTCTCAGTGCCCATCAGATGGCATTGAAGACAGGGTACCCACATTCATTATTCTGAAACTCACGTATGAGATTTCAAAAACCTTTCACTGGAGACTACCATTTTTGGCCAAGATTTAAAAATAGGGACTAGATTTCCCATCCTGCCTGAAACAACTAAAAGCTCAGACAAAAACAGATGAAACAACAGTTTTCAAGACGTTAGGCATCAGGCAATGAATGAGATCTCTGATCACATAAATGGAATGTGATCCCCAAGGGATGGGAAACAAGCAAAGTGCCTTCTACTCTTGCCTCAAATACTGCCTTGAAAGAGTTTTCAGTCCATGGTGCAAGAAGGAGGAACCCAGGAAGATTCCCTGAGTTGAGCAGCCCGGGCTGAGAGTTATAGAATAAGGCAGCTAGCATTTCAGGGCAGAGGGTAAGAGACAAAGGGGTTGCACACAGGGAACCTCAGAAATCTACAGAGAATCCTCCTTGAATATTCAGCAGAGAACTGAGCAGTGCTTGCTCATTTGGAAATGAGGAAAGAATTCAAGGCTGGGGAAAGAACCACCAAAAAGAGTGCCCTGGAACTCACACAAGTCCAGGAATTATCCCCATTCCCACCAGCCATACTAGAAAAACAAATAATGTATGGACATTGACTAGGGTAGTAACAATAGGCTTATCTCAGCAGGGCAGAAAAATCAGCCCTAAACATTGCTTTTTCTCACCTAGCAAATAATAAAATAATACCTCAAAGGATCAAACTATTTCCAAGTAAGTTAAGAACTGCATCTCACAACAAAGTTCAAGAATATTTGTAAGAAATATATTTAACCTAAAAGGTAAAATTCACAGTGTCTGGAATCCAGTAAAAGATTACAAAGCATACAAAAACTAACCTTATTTCATTAGTAATTGAGACATGAAACAAAAAAAAAAGCATCAGACCTCTAATATTCATTTAGTTTGCTTTCTCCCTTTGCGGTCAACTAATCTCCTTGATGTTAAAATAACTGTATTTTTTTCAAGAATGTAAGCTGGTCTTGTCTTTGCTTGCTTTATATGTCTTCTGTACTTAACAAATTGAAAAAAAATTGTTTTCATATTTACAAAGAGATCTGTTTGACCTCAATATAATCTTTTTTTTTTTTTCCAGACAGGAATAAATGAAAGTGTTTGAAGTTCTTATCTAACTTCGCTTTTTCTTTAAGTCTTCCTTAGGACTTTAAGACAAGAACAATCAAGCCAAACAAAAATAATGTGCATTAGTAGTAAAGATAAAACTCCTGTCGTTCTCCTCTAAAACACTACACTCACTACCCCATTGTTCTATAAGACTTAATTTTCATAAGAATGATCAATTGCCATTGGTTAGTTGAAAACAGTTGAAATAAATCCTGAAGTTTGGACCTGAAACATAGTCTCAGGCTTTCAGGGAAATTAATTGGGAGGTTCTCAGTGTTTAGATCAGAGGTTTAAAAATTCAAATTTCCTTAGAGTGTCTGTGTAATTACTGCTTTTTTATTTCTCATTCACTACTTACTTCATTCTCCATGTGAATTCCCTTTTTAAGTCTGTTTTGTACTTCGCCTTTCAGATACAGTGATACCAATTTTCAGGAAGCTTCCCGCCTTCTATGTTCTTTTTAATTCTTTTCAAAAGAACAACCTGGACTATTTCTGTTCACTTTGATTCTGGAAACTCTCCTCTGGTTGCATGTCTTTCTGATTGATTCCTGACAACCCAGTCAAATCCTGGCTGGTGGTTAAGTTTATAAACAGAAATTGAGAAGACTTACCAAATATAAGTGAGTTGACTGATCCAGATCTTACTCTGGCTGTGTGAAAATTAAGTAGCCTCAGGAAAAGGACAGCCCTTTATTTGTCGTTGATTACCTAGCACTATGATGTATCACATATATATTCAAAAGGGTTAGTGAATTTCTGGAAAGAATATCAATATAAGAGCAAGCAAAAAATCTCCTCTTATAGAAACGACCTACGATGACTAAGAACAAATGCATACAGGGGAAAAACTTGTATTCGTGCTGAAACTAGAGAACAGTGTCAACCACATGACAAGGTCTCTGAGAAACCTCTGTGAAGTGTGATCTGCCTGGTACGACGTTGAAGGAAGTTTTAAAGGGTCAGTTTATAATTCCCTTTCCCCAGTGAAGTGGTGATTCTAGGAAGAACTCTAGGAAGTATATACCGTCCTGGAAGAAGACCATAAACGCCCTCCTTTTGAGGGTCCAGGAATAGAGGTCGGGGTATCGTGGAAAACCAAGGTTCACATCACTTTAAGCCAATTTTAGCTGTACAGATATAGACATTTGGGGGTGTCAGCACTGCGACCAGAAAAGCAATCTCTCTGTGGTAAACAGGAAGTGTCTGAACAGTAGGATGCTTCCCTTGAAGATTCAGTAATTAGAGGGTGCAATGAAAATAGCACTCTCCAACTCAACAGACAGAAACACTAGAAATAAGGCTAGACGCAATTAGTCCATATATCTGAAGTAGAGGCCAGAACAAACAGATAATCAGATATAGATATAGAGATGCAAAAGTTAAGATACACAGAGGAAGAGCACGAAGAAACTTGTTTCCTCAGCCTAGTTCGTTCCCCACTGTCCTTAGGCTCCTGAATATTTGAAATTCTTAAAACTATATTATAGACTCTAGATTAATTCAAAATTAGATTAAAAACCTTAGAGTAATATCTAAGAGGAGAATTAGCAGATACCCAGGTTAGTTGTATGAGATATACAAGAAGATACGACCATACTATTTGTAAACAAAGATCAGATATAAGAATGACTACGGGCGGATCACGAGGTCAGGAGATCGAGACCATCCTGGCTAACACGGTGAAACCCCGTCTCTACTAAAAATACAAAAAACTAGCCGGGCGAGGTGGCGGGCGCCTGTTACGAGGTGGCGAAGCGCCCAGCTACTTCGGAGGCTGAGGCAGGAGAATGGCGTAAACCCGAGAGGCGGAGCTTGCAGTGAGCTGAGATCCGGCCACTGCACTCCAGCCCGGGTGACAGAGCAAGACTCCGTCTCAAAAAAAAAAAAAAAAAAAAAAAAAAAAAAAAAAAAAAAAAAGAATGACTAGTTTTATTCAGGATAAAAATGGAAATGGAAAAAATGATATTTCCCCCTGCCACCAAGGATTCTGTATCTGAGAATTCCAAACTCAACTAGATAAATTGTGAAGGTTGCATAGGCAGATATACCCACACTGTTTTTGAACAAATGTCAAGTATAAGAAATACTGCTCTTATTAAGAATGAAATGAAAATGGAAAAAATGAGATTTTGGGAAAAAGATTTTATGAAAGAATGAGATAATTATAGCAAGCTAAACAGAGGAAGAACATATTTTTAAAATATGTACTATAAGCAAGAAAATAAGCTTTAGACAGCATTTGCTTTGTACTCTCAAGTTAATGAAAGAAAATAGGGCCTCTTTGGAAAATAAAAAGAGATAAAATAACAGATTTTAGTGAAGAAAGATCTGGTAGTGCTGAGGAAGGGATTCAAGGAAATGGGAAAACTAGAATGTGCAATTAACAGAATTAAAAATAATGTGAGATGCTATAGATAGTGGAATGGTTTTCAATGAAAATTGATCAGTGATATGTATATCAAGATTTTGAGGCTCTGTCTTTGTCTACTCAAACTGTCAAAACATTATAGACTGGGTGGCTTCAACAATAGACATTTATTTTTTACAGTTCTGGAGTCTGGCAAGTCCAAGATCACGGTGCCTGCATATTTGGTTCCTGATGAGGGTTCTCTTCCTGACTTGCAGATGGCCACCTTCTCACTGTATCCTACGTAGTCTAGTCCCTCTTTCTCTTCTTATAAGGACACTAATCCCATGATGGGGGCCCTATCCTCATGACTTCACCTACACTTGAGTATCTTTCAAAGGCCCCATCTTCAAATACCATCACATTGAACATTAGGGCATTAACACAGGAATTTTGGGGGACACAAACAGTCCATTACAGGCTCTACTTTAAAGCAAAGAGGATAAAAAGAGGGATATTATTAAAGACAAGATCATAGATAGAGATATGAAGGACATCTAATGAAGACCTAACACGCAGACAATTTGGTGTTTCTTGTGATGTGAAAAGAGTATGAATCAGTTTGATGGGCTCATTCAGATGCATAGTAAAGAACAATCCTTAACCAAAACAAGTCCTGAACCAGCGGGTCGAATGGGCCCACTCTGTAACAAAGTTAACAAAAATGGATAAAAATACAGACGTAGCTGAGGTTTGGAATTTTGAGAGACCTATGATAATCCAGGAAGGAAAAAAATACTACCAGTAAAGGAGGACAATGTTTAACTGGTCTCAGACTTGAAATATTAGGTACCAAAAAATAATGAAGCAATACCTAAGGTGTTTAAGGGGCTTTGGGAACTCATCCCTTCTACCACTTGTCAAAGCCGGTGATTTTTATTTATAAAGACAATGAAAACAATCCCAGATATATAAGCACTCCGGTAGTATTCATTCTTCATACGCTATCATAAAAAAATTTACTAAAAGTTTAATCCACTGAAAACAATTTAAAGTAAAGAATTATAAGTCAGGAAGTCACAATGCCAGAGGAATAATAGTAAATACAGAAACTACTTGAAAATAGAATTTTAAATAAATATCATAAATATGATTTGAAAAAAATGCAGATGTTAACATTTTAAAAAGAGAAGGTATAGAATGTAGCAGAAAACCAACAATGACAATAAAATATGACAATCTCAAATCATACTAAAAGAAGAAAATGGGGAAAAAAAGAGCAAGGGAAGAAGTTGATGAGCATATTGCGGTGGGGCCATCTCAGCTCACTGCAAACCGCCTCCTGGGTTGAAGCGATTCTCATACATCAGCCTCCCAAGTAGCTGAGACCACAAATGTGTGTCACCACGCCAGGCTAAGTTTTGTTTTTAGTGGAGATGGGGTTTTGCCATGTTGGCTAGGCTGGTCTCGAACTCCTGGTCTCAAGCAATCGGCCCGCCTTGGCCTCCCAAAGTGCTGGGATTATAGGTGTGGACCACATTGCCCATGAGATGGGTGTATTTCTTAACCCTGTATAGGAAAGAGAATTAAAAAAAAAAATCAACTGCTACTTAGAAAAATATAGGCTTACACTTTGTTGTTACAAGCTTAAAAGTTATCACTAATAAAAATAAAAGCAACCTATGTAACCTTCAAATTAGTGGAGAAGCAAAATAAAGCAGAAAATAAAAAGTAATTAGAAGATAAAAAAGAACGCGTAAAGCAAAGTATCAGAAATAAGGCCAACCATGCTTGACCTGGTAATAATTATAAATGGCATAAAGTTAATTTGATAAAACATATATCAGACTGGCTCCCAAACAAAAATGGAACTATATACTATCAAGAAGAGACACACCTAAAATGCAGTGCCTCAGAAAAACTACAGTTACAAGAATGAACAAAATATTCTCTAGAAATGAAAGTGTAAGTAAAGTTGGGCTGCAATATTTTAAGAAGATGTGGATTTTAAAACATAAAATATTAAATTTATCATAGGTAAAATGGTATGTAATAATAAAGGGAATTACCAAAACGTGAAAGTATAGTTTTCATCAACCTGCACGTACAGAATATCACAGCATAACAATAGAGAAACTAAAAAATGAGAAATGTATGCAGAAACATGAAAAGATAAAAATAAAACAACCAGATAAAAAGATAGTAGATAAATTTTAAAAAGAGTATGTGATTAAAAAACCTGAGATGCTCAATCTCATATCAGATTATAAAAGATGAAAGATAGCTAGTTGCACTTGTATTTAAGGATGTGGTGAAATGTTTCTTTTCCAATACTTCAAACTGTTAAAATCTTTCTGGTGGCAATTTTGGCAATGTGCATCAAAATTCTTTCAAAAATTATACTACAGTTAGCAACAATGTATTGTATATTTTAATGTAGCTACAAGACTTGGATTGTTCCCAACACATAGAAATGATACATACTCGAGGTGATGGGTGCCTCAAATACCCTGACTTGGTCATTACAAATTCTATGCATGTAATGAAAAATCACATGTACCCAATAAATATGTAAAATATTATATATCAAAAAATATTTTAATCATCAATACTTTTAATCCATTTGTTCTATATCTAAGAAGTTATATAAAAGAAATAATAGGACATATGCCTGGATAGATTTAAACATTCACAAGAGTGCTAAGATTCCTGTCTTCCAAGAAATGTACTGGTTTGAATCAAAAGATTTAAATGCTAAGCCAAAACATCCAACCCAAATGCTAGTAGAAGATACAGAAAAATCTTTAACGTTTAAAAGAGTTCGAAGTGAATTAAATATCCAATAAGAAAAGATTGTTCCAGGTGTATGGACTTTTCCCTTTTCTGTTTTCCTTGCCTGGAGCTCTGGCCTCCCTATCTCCATCCAGATTTCTCACTTCCACTTCACTCAAGTATCAGCTCCAAGGTTCCCTTCCCTTCCCACCGTGTATAAAACCTGGCCCCAATCTGACCCTGCCCTGCTGTGCAACATCACAGGTTCTAAATATACACTTAAAAGTACATATGTTGGATGAATTCCTGGAATTTCCTAGGTTTAATGCTATACAAATTTAAACTACCTTTATGGTGATTGTCAAGGTCCTCTCCAAACAATTGTAACAATTCATTCTTTCTACGACAATGTGCTAGCTAGACTGCTTGTTTCTATTGTACCTGTGGTAGGTGATGTTACTCTTTTAAATCTTGTTCAAACTTCTAGGTGAAAAATGGCATCTTACTATTTTAATTCACTTTGATTATGAGTGAGATAAGCATCTTTACAGAAGTCTTGGCTATTGTGTTTCTTTTTCTGTGAGCTGTCTATTCCTGCTGTTTATTCATTTTTCTTTTGTGCTGCTCATCTTTTTAAGTCCATTGATAAAAGTTATCTACATGTTAAGGAAATAAGTTATCTGTGGCTATGTATCCCCCTCCCGACCTCCATTTATTTGTCACTTGCCTTTTGACTTTATATATTTATTTCTATAAGAAAGTCTTAAGTTTTTTGTAGTCAACTTTTTATTGGTAGGACATTTTAATATTCTAGAAATTTCTGTGATCTTTACAGCATTTTGCACTACTCTTTCCTACCTTGTCACCATTAAATAGCTTCACACCTGTGCAATATACCACTTGACTGGAAAAAAATTATCCCAGAAAGGTAGCAGAATTTCATGTTGAGCTGAGTCTATGTCCAACAGTGGGATTCACACCTATTCGAGAGACTGTTGGAGGGTTCTACCATGAAGGCTTGAGGTTTTCCTCTTGGAAAATAACATGATCTAGCAAGGAAAGTTTAGACCAACAAACTTAGCCCTATAATAAACCTTAGTTTCCAGAACGAAGAACCCACTTCCCTTAGGACTCATTTCTGAGTCATAAAGGGATGATTTTATGAGCAAAGATCCCTGTTATTACTGTAGCCTGCAGGAGGGGAAAGCAGCACTGTTTATGTATGTGTTTTTCTAATAGTATGTAACATAAATGGTGAAAGAAAGCATTCTCTTATTCTGAGGACATTGCACAATTCTGATGCCCATCAAGGGCTCAAGAGCATTGGCAGCCTTGGCAGGGGTATTTGCAAATGATTACAGCTTGCTCTGTGCTTGGATGAAGCAGCTGTGATCAGCAGAAACAAGATTTCTTAGTGGAGGGGACAATGGGATGTTACATATGATGGCAGCACCACAAATTACAAATTACACTGATCTTAGGAGATGGTTGGTGATAACCTGGAGGGTGAGAGGGAGGAATCTAGAGAGAGTCAGAAAAAGAGAGGGAGCTAACACTAGATTTAGCCATCCATATGGAAAAGTTTGAATGATTTACACATAGGACAACCAAGCTTGAGAAAAGTAGTTCGTTTTAAAAAGAGTTTTAAAAACTTACACACTAAGGCTGTTGTGGTCTATGTGAGAAAAAGATACTGGGAAAGGAAATAAAAGGAAATGTATTAGTCCATTTTCATGCTGCTAATAAAGACATACCTGAGACTAGGCAATTTACAAAGGAAAAAGGTTTAATGGACTTACAGTTCCACATGGCTGGGGAGGCCTCACAGTCATGGTGGAAAGCAAGGAGGAGTAAGTCACATCTTACGTGGATGGCAGCAGGCAAAGAGGGAGAGCTTGTGCAGGGAATTCCTCTTTATAAAACCATCAGATCTCCTGAAACTTATTCACTGTCATGAGAACATCGTGAGAAAGACCTGCTCCCATGGTAATTGAATAATTACCTCCCATCGGGTCCCTCCCACAACACATGGGAATTCAAGATGAGATTTGGGTGGGGACACAGCCAAACCATATCAGGAAATCAAAGGCAACTCATAAAAATGTGGTCAAAATGTCAGATGAAATAAGAGAAAGTACCATCAAAATGACCATAAGCTAACTTCATAACGTTGCATGAGCCTGAAATTATTTAAAGTAAGATCACTGTTGTCATGTTTTGCTTTGATTTTGATGTCTTTTGTCTAGCCAGAGTTGTTCTGAATATGAGTGACAGTGCTGGTGACCCTTGGGCCAACTCTCATTGGGCAAGAAGGCAGGACAGGAGCCATCCACCACCTCACTCTGCACTCCATGTCAGTTCTGGGGTGGCAGCATGTGCAGACCTGGTGTTGAAGGGCATCCAGTCCTCTGAGAGGGTCTATCCTATCAGTCTTCCATTTGACAGCCAGTATGGATAAAGCAAGATGCTTCAAGCAGGCGGTATATATAGATCCAGATAAAGGGGAGTAAGAAGTCACTGTAAGCCATTCTAAGTGTCACTCAATAGGTTATAAGCTCCCTGAGATCATAGACTGTATTTTTTTTTCCATTTTAAATTATCATTCTTATACTGTACCTGGCAAAGTGTAGGCTTTCAATACACATGTGGTGAACTGATGACAGAATTCATTCATGGCAGTACAGTACAAACACTAGGAAGCCCTGCCTGAAGAGCAAGGCCGTTGGAAACCAAGCCTTGGCTGATATTGTAAAGAACCAGGGTGTGGCCACCTCTAGAACTCAACTCCTGTTTTGCTGTCAATAAAGGCAGGATGAAAGCGGGTAAGTTTGAGGAAACACCACTAAAATGCTGTAAGATTGATTCTTTAATGAAAATGAGATTAGGAGGATATGCTATGACTGAATTTTACATAATCACAATCTTATTATTAGATAGAATGTCAACCTCTTTATCAAATCTGGGAAGCCAAGAAGTAGGATCACTTCATAGAACTTAAAATAAGTAGTTTTAAATATATAGAGCAAGTAGTAAATTTATGGAAGTCATTGTCTAAGTTATAGTGTGGTTAAGAAAGAGGATGATTTAGTCAAATAGTTAAAAAACCAATTTGTTTAATTTTAAAGAAAAATCTAGGATATTTGAAATATATTACTAAGTGTTTTAAGGTTTATTATTGAGTTCAAAATAAGTTTACATAAATTTGCAGATAAAGACTCAAAAGGTAATTAAGAAAGGATGTGGCTGAGTGCCAGGTAGGGGGTCAAAGTGCCTCAATTCAATGCCCTACTCCATGATCAATAGCTTTGAGTAAAGTGGCTTAATGCTTTTTACCTGAACTCCCTGATCAGTAGTACTGGGATAATGTACCATTTTTATAAGGACACATACATGGCAGTATGAAAGATTGTCTAGAATATAGTCAAGGTTTAATAGATATTAGCTATTAATAAAGAAAACCAGATTGCTTGAGGTATAATCTTTTTTTAAAAGAATTATAATAACTGGTTGACATTCTCTCACAAAATTTTCCTCTGAAGTAGAGATGAAAGATAAAATAAAAACAAGACTTGGCCAGCATGAGTGATGCCATTTCTGCTCTGATCTTGCTCATTAAATAGCTTAATCTTTCACATCCAGTGAACAGGGTATAACAGCTCAATGGGTAGTGAAAGGTCAGGTGTAGAGTCACCATTATTGGCAAATAAAACTACAGAATACCCAGTTAAATCTGAATTTTAGATAAATTGTAAATGTTTTGGCATAAGTATACCCCATGCAATATTTAGAACACAGTCATGTTATGCTAAAGTAATTATTTGTTGCATGTTTGAAACTCAAATTTAGGTATCCTGTATTTTATCTGGCAATACAAGTCAGGTGTGCAGCTAAAGTACTCAGGCAGTTTCTGCAGGTTTATGAGGCCATCACATCTTTGGGAGACTGAATCTCATCCTCATGACCTAATATAGTCTTGTTTTTTCCATTCTGAACCATATTTTACTCGCATCCCTGCCCAAATCCGTTTTGTTGTTGTTGTTTTTTAATTTAGAGACTTAAAAGTAGTGCATTTTGTCTTATGGCTAGAGCGCTTCAGACTTTGAGCTCTATTTTGATTTTTGGCAAATTATAATATCTAATACGATAAATTGATAAGTGTGCCCTGGGAAAATAAATGGTCTATATCCTGAAACTTACTAAATGTTTAGTATAGGTGAAAGGAAATGCATTTTGAAATTTGCAAATGGCATTTACACAATTTGTGGTGTACTTTGTATTTCCAATATGTTTACTGTGACGATTTGTGCAGTCATGCCATTCAGAATCTTCAGACTCTAAGGCAACCATCATGAAAGTTCACTCTATTTATCTAAAAAGGAACAAAGTTATTTCTTCCTCTCCTCCAATTAATTTTATTGATTAAATAGATATAAGATTTACCATGTTAGCCAGTTTTAAATCTACGGTTTGGTGACATTAAGTACCATTTGCATTGTTGTGCAACCGTTACCACCTTCCATCTCCAGAACATTTTTTATGTTGTAAAAGTGAAACTCTATACCCGTTAAACAATAACTTTACCTTACCTCCTCCCTGTTGCTCTTGGCAACCACTGTTCTACTTTTTGTCTCTGAGATTGTGGCTATGCTAAGTACCTCATATAAATGAAATCTTACAGTATGTGTTTTTTTGTGTCTGGCTTATCTCACTTAGCATAATGTCCTCAAGATTCATCTATGTTGTAAGCATAGGTCAGAATTTCATTCCTTTTTAAGGCTGTATAATATTCCATTGCAAGTAGATACCACATTTTGCTTATCCATTCATCTGTCATGAATACTTGAGTCGCTTCCCTGTTTTAGCTATTGTGAATAATGCTGCTATAAACGTGGGTGCACAAATAACTCTCCAAGATCTTGCTTTCAGTTCATTTGGGTATATACTGAGAAGTAAAATTGCTGGATCATATGGTAATACTATTTTTACTCTTTTGAGGAACTGCCACACCGTTTTCCACAGTGGCTGAACCATTTTATCTTCCCACCAAAAGTGCACAAAGTTTTTAATTTCTCCATATTCTTACCAACATGTATTATTTTCTGATTATTTTTTAATAGTAGCCATCCTAATGAGTGTGATGTGTTACCCCATTATAGTTTTGATTTGCATTTCCCTACTGGTTAGTGACATTGAGCATCTTGTCATGTGCTTATTTGCCACTTACATATTGTCTTTGGAGAAATGTCTACTCAAGTCCTTTGCCCATTTTTTATCAGGTTGTTTACTTTGTTTTAAGTGAGTTTTAGGAATTCTCTATATACTCTGGATATTAATTTCTTATCAGATATGTTATCTGCAAATATTTTCTCCTATTCTGCACATTGCCTTCTTACTCCGTTTATAGCACCCTTTGATGCACAGAATTTAAAAAATTTTCATGAAATTCAATTTGTCTATTTTGTCACTTTTTGCCTGCACTTTTAGTACCATATCTAAAATATCACTGCCAAATACAATGTCATTAAGCTTTTGTTCTGTGTTTTCTTATAAGAATGTTATAGTTTTAGGTCTTTGGTCCACTTTGAGTTAATTTTTTTTATATGGTGTTAGGTAAAGATCCAACTCATCTTTTTGCATGTAGATGTCCAGTTTTTCCAGCACCATTTGCTGAAAAGACTATCCTTTTACCATTGTATAATGTTGACATCCTTGTCAAAAATCATTTGACTATATATGCAAGAGGTTATTTCTGGCATCTCTATATTATTCCATTGGTCTATATATCTGTCTGTATGCCACTACCACACTGAGTTGATTACTATAACTTTGTAGTAAGTTTGGGAATCAGGAGTGTGAGTCCTCTAACATTGTTCTTTTTCAAATCTGTTTGGCTATTTGGGATCTCTTGAGATTCTGTATGAATTTTAGGATGGGTTTTTCAATTTCTTCAAAAGCCAAACTTAGGGTTTTGATAAAGATTGCATTGAATTTGTAGATTAGGTAGTATGGAGTTCTTAAGACTATTAAGTCTTTCAATCCATCAACATGGTATGCATTCCAATTTATTTATGTCTTTATTTTTTCATCAATATTTTATAGTTTACATTGTACAAGTCTTTCACCTCCTTGTATAAGGTAATTTCTAAGTATTTTGTTCTTTCTGATGTTATTGTAAATTAAACTGTTTTTGTAATTTCCTTTCCGATTGTTCATTGTTAGTGTGTAGAAATGCAGCTAATATTTGCATGCTGACTTTGTATCTTGGTACTTTGCAGAATTCATTTATTAGATCTAATCATTTTTCGGGGGTGGAATCTTTAGGGGTTTCTTCATATAAAATCATTTCTGTGAACAAAGATCGTTTTACTTCTTCCTTTCCAATTTGTATGCCTTTATTTCTTTGTCTTGCCTAATTGCTTTGGCCGGAACTTCTGGTACTCTGTTGAATAGAAGTGGTAAAAGCCGACACTGTTGCCTTGTTTCTCATGTGACAGAAAAAGTTTTCAGTTTTTCACCATTGAGGATGATATTTGCCTTGGGTTTTCATATATGACTTTTATCATGTTGAGGTAGTTCTTTTGTTCCTACTTTGTTGACTGCTTTTTTTTTGTTTGTTTCCAAGAAAGAGTGTTAAATTAGATCAAAAGATTTTTTTCTGCATTGAGATGATTATGTGTTTTTCCCCTTCATTCTGTTTATGTGATTATTGCATTGATGAAATGTTTTATGTTGAACTACCTCTGCATTGCAAAAATAAATTCCACATGGTTATGGTGTATAATCCTTTTAATATGGTGCTGAATTCAATTTACTATTTTGTTGAGGATTTTCACATTGATGTTTAAGAGGGATATTGCTCTGTAGCATCTTTCTTTTTTCTTGTAGTGTTTTCATCTGGCATTTTATTTCTGTAGAAACAGTAATGTCCTCTTTTCTGATTAGGAAATTGAGCCTTCTTTATTTTAAAATCAATCTAGCTAACAGCTTGTCAATTTTGTTGATTTTTTCAGAGAATGAACTTTTGTTTTTCATTGATTTTTTATATACTTTTTTTATTCTGTATTTCATTTATCTTGACTCTAATCTTTATTATTTTCTTCCTTCATCTAACTTTGGGTTTAGTTTGTTATTTCACTAGTTTCTTAAATTGTAAAGTTAAACCATTAATTTGAAATCTTTCTTGTTTTTTAATGTAAACATTTATAAGTATAAATTTCTCCTTTACCACTGCTGTAGCTATGTCTCATGAATTTTGATATGTTGTGTTTTCATTTTCATTCTTCTCTAAGTATTTTATCATTTCATTTGTGATTTGATCTTTGATCCATTGGTTGTAGAAGAGTATTTTGTTTAATTTTTACAATTTTGTGAGTTTTCTAGTTTTATTTTTGTAACTGATATCTAACTTTATTCCATTGTGCTCAAAAAAGACACTTTGTATGATACCTTTATAAATCTATTGAGACTTAATTTGTGGACTAACATGAACTATCTTAGAAAATAGCTCATGTGCACTTGAAGAGAATGCATATGCTGGTGTTATTGGGTAGAGTGTTTGTATATGTACACTAGATCTAGTTGGTTTGTTATTTTGTTTAAGTCCTCTGTTTCTTTATTTATTTTCTGTCTGCTTGTTCTACCTGTTATTAGAGTAGGGTATTAGAGTATCCAATTATTGTAGAACTATTTCTCACTTCAGTTTTGTCAGTTTTTATTTTATATATTTTGATGGTGTTTCATTAGGTGGGTAAATGTTGATAACTGTTATATCTCCTTACTGTATTTAAACTTTTATTAATATATAATGTCCTTTTTCCCTGGTAAACATTTTTGATTTAAAGTATATTTGTCTGATATTAGTATAGACACCCATTTCCCTCTTCTGGTTACTGTTTGCATGGAATATCTTTTTCCAGCCTTTCACTTTAACTCTATTTGTGTCTTTGGATCTAAAGTGAGTCTCTTGTAGACAGCATATAGTTGTATCATTAAAAAAATCTATTCTGCTAATCTCTATCTTTTGATTGGATAATTTACTCAATTTACATTGAAAATAATTGCTGATAAGGAGGTTCTTCTGTCATTTTGCTACTTGTTTTCTATATGCCTTATAACTTTTTTGTTCCACATTTCCTGCATTATGGTCTTCCTTTGTTTTTAATAAATTTCTTCATAGTAAAATCTTTAAATTCCTTTCAATTTCCTTTTGTACATCTTCTATAGTTTCCTTGTGGTTACCATAAGGACTACCTTTAACATCCTGAAGTTATAACACTCTATATGAATTTATAGCCGCTTAACTTCAATTGCATACGAAAAATACCGCTGCTCTTTTAACAGCTCTGTCTCTATTATTTTAGTTGTTGATATCATAAAATTACTTGTTTATGTGCTTGTGTGCCCCAAAATATACCCTAATAATTCTTTGAATTATAATTATTCAAATAATTGTATTATTCTCTTAAATTATGTAAAAAACAAAATGTTGAGTAGGAAACTGAATTTACAATAATACTAGTTTTATATTAATTAAGTTTTAATGTATTAATCTCTTCAATCATGTAGAAAACAAAATTGAAATTATAAACTTGTTACAATAATGTTAGCTTTTATAATTGCCCATGTATTTAACTTTATTGATATCTTTTTCATCTGGTTTTGATTTACTGTCTAGTGTTCTTTTATTTTACTTTGCAGGACTCTGTTGAGCATTTTTTGCAGGGTAGGTCCAGTGGTAACAAACTTCCTTAGCTTTCGTTTATCTGGGAATGTTTTAATTTCTCCCTCACTTTTGAAGGACAATTTTGCAAGATATAAGATTCTTGGTTGGTAGACTTTTTTCTTTTAGCATTTTGAATATGTTGGCCCACTGCCTTCTGGACCCCAATGTTCTGTTGAGAAATCTGCTGATACTTTTATTGAGACTCTCATGTATGTGATGAAGTGCTTCTCTGTTGCTGCTTTGAATATTATCTCTTTGTTTTTCAAAAGTTTGATTATAACGTGTCTTGATTTGGGTCTATTTGAGTTAACCTTACTTGGAGTTTATGGAGATTCTTGGGTGTTCATGTCTTTCATCAAATTTTGGATGTTTTTAGCCATTATTTCTTCAAATATTATTGCTGCCCCTTTCTTCTTATCTTTTTCTCTGGCTCCCAAAATGTGTATATTAGCCTGCTTGGTGATATCTCACAGTTCCCTTAGGCAATGTTCACTTTACTTTAATCTTTTATCTTCTATTCTTTATACTTTATGATTTTCATTTTCCTATTTTCAAGTTTTCTGTTTTTTTCTTCCTCCTGCTCAAATCTGCCTTTGAATCACTCTAGTGAATTTCCATTTTAGTCATTGTACTTTATAAGTTCAGAATTTCTAATTGGTTTCTTTATTTTTGTTTTAAGATGGAGTTTAGCTCTTCTTGCATAGGCTGGAGTGCAATGATGTGATCTTGGCTCACTGTAACCTCTGCCTCCTGGGTTCAAGTGATTCTCCTGCCTAAGCCTCCTGAATAGTTGGGATTACAGGCACACATCACCACACCCAGCTAATTTTATGTTTTTAGTAGAGATGGGGTTTCACCATGTTGGCCAGGCTGGTTTCAAACTCCTGACTTCAGGTGATCCGCCCACCTCAGCCTCCCAAAGTGCTGGGATTATGAGCGTGAGCCACTGTGACTGGCCTCTAATTGGTCTCTTTTTGGGGTTTCTATCAGTTTACAGACATTTCCATTTTGTTCATATATCTCTTTTTGACTTTTTGTACATCTTCTTTTAGTTCATTGAGCATCCTAAGGCAATTCTTTTTTTTTTTTTGAGATGGAGTCTCTCTCTGTCATCAGGCTGCAGTGCAGAGGCATGATCTCAGCTCACTGCAACCTCCAACTCCCTTGTTCAAGGAATTCTTCTGCCTCAGCCTTCCGAGTAGCTGGGATTACAGGCATGTGCCACCACGCCCAGCTAATTTTTATATTTTTAGTAAAGACAGGGTTTCACCATGTTGACCAGGATGGTCTAGATCTCCTGACCTCATGATCCACCACCTCAGCCTCCCAAAGTGCTGGGATTACAGGCGTGAGCCACCACACCCAGCCATGGCAACTTTTAAAATGTTTTTTCTAGTATATCTGCCATCAGTTCCTTTTAAGGGACACTTTCTGTGTTTGTTTTTTCCCTTGAACAGACGATAGTTTTCTGGCTTTTTAAAAAAAGATATATCTTGTGATTTTTGTTTAAAACTGGACATTAGAATTAATGTGGCAACTCTGGAAATAAGATTATCTGGTTTCCCTGGCATTTGCTGGGTGTTTAAAAAAGTTTGTTTTAGTTCTAATTTTGATGGTTATAGGCTGTCTCTATGCCAAGGATAAGCCTAAGATATAAACTTAATTTTTAGGGTCTTTACTGAGCCTGTGTCTTTTCCTGAATATACACAGTCACTTTTTAGTTTTCCCCATATCCACAGTCACTTTAGAATATCCTAGTTTTTACTGTTAGGCTGTTAAAAAGGAAAAAATAATGAAGAAAGGGAGGGTGATGGTTCTTCAAATCCCCTGGAAGTCACTTCAGCCGGAGATGGAAGAGTTTGTGTCAATGAGGGAAGGTAAAACAACAGTGGCCACCTGCCTCTTTGACTGAACCTCTGTGATGAGAAGCAGGAATCAGCCATCAGAGCACAAATTACCAATATTTGGAGGACAGGCATCGTTTTTCCTACCTTGGCTCATATAAGCTGTGTGCAGATTGCTCCAGAAATGCGTGCATAGCTGCCTGCCATGGGGCTGGGAGTAGGAGTGGGTAGCTGCTACTATGCTAAGAGTTGAAATTGATGAAAATTAACTGCAATTTACCACATAAGCCTATCTCTGGAAGTTGTAAATCTTCAATATACTCCAGAGTTTCAAAATAGATATATCAGACAGATTCTACCATTGCAGTTGTTGTCAGATTCCTGGGGTTTCCTACATGACCATCTTCCCAGAATCCTCAATTGGGACTATTGGAGGAAAGCCAGAACCCCAAAGGGAAAGCCTATTTAAAGAAAAATTGTTGACTACTGGGCATGATAATAACATTTTGTTTTCTGTTGGCAGTTATTTGAAGAAACGCTTTAATTTGTCAGTGTCAGAGAAGAGGCAGGGAGTATAAAGATCATATATTACTTACAGGGATTTTCTGAATATTGAGTTTTCTGAAAAAATAATAATTAAAAAAATTTATTTTTCTATTTTGATGCTGCCTTTTTAGAGCTCAAGACATTTTCCAAAATATCTTTCTTCTCAAAGTGGTGCCCTTGGGAGTCAAGTAGGTGTCTAACATGATTATCACCCAGTCTTGCCTAGGCCTTTAGGTCTGGGGTCAGCCAGGGTTCCAACAAGTGAAACTTTCTTCATCAAGGCCTGTGTTTACATCTGAAAATGATACCTCTTTATAAGTTAAGAGGAATAATTTAGTACTTATTTCCCTCATGGGCTTATTCCTGAAATCTAGCAGAATATCCACAGGATAAAGAAAATAGAGTAGATGAGAGAGAGGGAGAAAAAATGAATAACAGCTAGGTTACATGGCTGATGTACTTGCTTGGGTATGTTGTAGAAAGGGAGAAATGAAATCCTCTGCCACAACCTTGACAAGACAGATAAGTTGTTTAAAGAAAGTGAGACAAAGACAGAATAGGAGGTTTGACCATTAAATAATGTAGACTTAAGAAACAAAACAGAACCATAAAAAGTCATACTTAAGTCATTTATTGCTCAACATGTTAAAAAAAGATCTGTGGTCACTGTGCTTAAGAGCATGTCAATTAATTTACTTTGTCACACTGTCTATGGTCAGTGCGAGGTGTCATGACATCTCATATTTTGATGAGACTGGAATAAAAAGGGTAGGAGACATCAGTTCTCACCCCCATGATTTTGTGCATATCTGTGACACCAAAAGCACCTTGCAGCGATGATTGTATTTTTCAGTTTTGCAGGACTTCTTGGAATGTCAGGAAACACAATAGACATATCAAATTGGAGAAAAATCGAGTTATTTAAAACTCAAATGTGGGCTTGTGGGGATGATTTCTCAATCAGTCTCTCTCTCTCCTCTCTCTCTTTTCCTTCAGAACTTCAGAGCAGAAAACAGGAAGTCAAGGCTTTGATGATAGGACTATGAACTTGCATTTTGGTTTCTCCTCTAACATACCTATTGGTAATAACTTCCAGCATGTTTGAGGAGGAGTGTTTCTTCCCACTGTTGATGTTTTCTTTCCTGTGGTTGCAATTCCACTAGCATTTCACTCTTTGCCTGCTTCTAGCTTCTCACTCCCATTCTGTAGAGGAGATGTGACCTAATCTCCCTGGGGATTTGGGAAAGAGAAACTTCGCAAGTAAACTCTAATTTTTTCCTTCCCCTTTCTCTTAGAAGCAATCCTACCCACAGAGGTCATTTGCCCTATCTGTGTGGTAAGTGTAGTAGTAAGTGTTGGGAAGGTTTGTGGTTACAACCTGGGATGGGAAGTCTGTATGTATTAAGGATTTAGTATAAGAAAGTTCACTTCCTTACGGACACATCTGTCTTCTTCAGTATCATCATTATCATGATAAAAGTGTTACTCTATGTACCAAACATTTATGATGTTAGACAATTATTGACATGTTTTTTTTTCATTTAACCCTTAAAACCTGCCTATGAGATAGGTGCTATTGTTACCCATTTTACACATGAGAAAATGAAAACAGAGAGGCTAAAAAACCTGTTCAAGGTCACAAATAGCAGCTATTGAATAGCTGGTAAAAATAGAGACAGGACGTTCAGCAAAGTGAACTGGCCTAGACCACCCTGCTATACCACCTCACATATTAATTCCACACCTGTAATTTCCAGTTGACTACACTATTTTCTCTAGGTCTCTCAATCTTTTTTTTCAAAAATTATGACAAGTAGTTCACTTATGATGCCAAATATAATGCTTGCTAAGTCCTTTTATTTTCCTGAATGTTCTTTGGTGTCTTTTGTCAGTGCAAAAGTTGAAGAGCATCCTGCAGAGCAATCACAAGAAAAATAAAATTCAAAGGGAAAAGGTGACAAGTCACAGCCAGTGCATTTTCTTGTCCTGTGGCAGGATAAGAAATCTGAAACAGAAAGCTATCAAAGCAGGAGCTGGTAATTGCGTGCAGGATAGGGAAATTGAACCCCCTAAGTAATGAGTTCTGTCACAGAGTCCTGTGGTACAATGAGAATCAATCCCAAATGCTATTTGGAAAGAAAAAGACAATTCCTAGATTTTTCTTGTATGATGTTTTATCAGAACAGCTTCAGAAACAGATTGAAAACATTCTCAGGCAACAGCAGCATGAGAATGGGATGCCAGTTTTTGTGGCATGTGTGTACTTAGCAGTAAAGCATTCATAGAAAACACAGCTGTCTTTTAGATCCATCTGGCTAGGGGGCAGGCCTTCAAGATTTAATTGCTGGGAAATTGCATGTCATTTATGTATGTAGGAGAAAAGCAGGCAACTTGCAGTGTTAGCGCTTCGATTTCATGACACCAGAAGATTGTAACGTGAAGAGGCAGCATTATGGATTAGGGCTCCAAGCGCAAAGCATGGCTAATTTTGTATCGTTAGCTATTTGAAACTTTAAAAGTCTTGTAAGAAATTTAGGTGTAAGACCATTTGGAAATTGTTAGATATTTGGAAGATGGTCATAAAGAAGTCTCTCCTATCAACCTTGCTTTATGGAAAGTAAGAAAAACAGAAGAAGCTCACTAAAAAGCCAAGTTCCCACCTACAGGGTGCATGCAGATTTACATCTCTCAAAAGAAAGCCATAACCTGGATTTCATTTCTGTTGTAGAGAGGTTCATTATGGTTAGGGTAGATAGTAGAAATGCCTTAAACCAAAGTACAGTTAAGGATATCACAAAGATGCTAAATACACACTTGATTCATAGAAGACACACATGGAAATAAATCTAGTATTAACTTTTCGGTTTATGGAAATCTTTGTTGAAGTTATTGAGAGTTATGGTGACCTCATTGCTCAGAAGTGGAATGAAGTTAACCTCAGAATCAGGAAACCTGCATCTAACTGCAATCTGTAAATGCCGCACTGTGGACCCAGTTGAAGAAAAGTCTGTAGTTAGATGCTGGGCACGGTTTCTCTTTGGAAGACAGGTAGGAAAGAAGACTTTAAATTTGAATGTTGGGCCGGGCGCGGTGGCTCAAGCCTGTAATCCCAGCACTTTGGGAGGCCGAGACGGGCGGATCACGAGGTCAGGAGATCGAGACCATCCTGGCTAACACAGTGAAACCCCGTCTGTACTAAAAAATACAAAAAAACTAGCTGGGCGAGGTAGTGGGCGCCTGTAGTCCCAGCTACTCGGGAGGCTGAGGCAGGAGAATAGCGTGAACCCGGGAGGCGGAGCTTGCAGTGAGCTGAGATCCAGCCACTGCACTCCAGCCTGGGCGACAGAGCGAGACTCCGTCTCAAAAAAAAAAAAAAAAAAAAAAAAAAAAAAAATTTGAATGTTGGCAGAGAATTAGTTTTCTGAGAAATAGAGGTTTAAAAGCGAATGCTGTTCTCAAGAGAATCAAGTGAAAAGATGGTATCAATAAATCACAAAGAAGTCATTTGCATTGGTGGGGTGCTCATGCTAGACAAGAACTCAGGGGCAGGTGGGGCCAGGTCAGGGTTCAGATTTAAGGTACCTGAAAGAGTGATGGCTTTTGAAACCTTGACATAAGATTTCTCATCCTGTCCCTTAAGGGAAACTTGGTCTTGCAGAAGCAGTGACTAGAGAGATACCGACACAAGGTAACCCATCTGGCCATTCCTTTCACAAATAAGATCACCCGAGTTTCTCTTCAGATTAAGATAATTGTGAGGTAAGTGGTACAAACAACAAATAAAACATGATTCCAGATGTGGAAGAAATCACTGGGGCTGCAGGACAGCAGAGAATGCTTGGGGCATGAGTTAGGGACCTGGTCCAAAGGCTGAGTAGGACAGAAGCAAGATCAGAGAGAGAAGGCCAGTTATGAAGAGGTGAGTGCTAATGTAGGCAACGGGCACAGGGAGCCTCCTCAATCACAATTTCCTTTCATCTACTTGTATTGAGAAAATCTGTTTGGATAAACAAGCTCATCTTCTGATATCCAGTTATCTTAATCCATGGTATCTTAGTTTGGGTCTCTTAAAAGTAGACTGAGACAAAAATTTGGGTGCAAATAGTTTATTTGGGAGATACAAGGAACACTAGTATGAGAGAGAAGTGAGACAGAAAAGGTAAACCAGGCAATAAAGGTGCATCATGATACCCTCCCAATCACAGTGGAAGGCTAGAACTTAATCCTATAGGAGAATTCAAGGAAATACATGAAACATGCTTGTTATAATTCTCTAACCTAATAAGGAGGGAGCCCAGGTCTTTACATACTAATTCCCTAGAGTCATTGGTTGAGGGCTGCTCCAGGCTGGCATTAATTCCTTAGTACTTTTGATTTCTTTCATGCACAGTTCAGTCTTCACAGTTCTGGAAGCAATCTCAGATACAGGGATGCTGTGTCCCAGGGATATGGATACTGACAAGTATCTACTATTAGTGGATTAGGCTGATTAGTCACTTTAATTCTGTGAGAATTACTTGAATCCAATTGCCCTTTTTTAATTGTTTCTAGATAAGAGAGTCAACAATTTGATAGGCTTGAATGAAACATGTATAATTTATGCCTTGACAACCTGGACAAGAGAGCAGAGTTTGAGTTAATCTTTGCATGTCAGTCAGTGCCTCATCCCTAGTATATTCCTAATGATTGGTGATTGAATTGTATTTAGAAGTGTTGAAAGGAAGGTGGAAAGACCATTAAAAGACAAACTCCAATAGTTCTACTATTTTTTTCCCTGAGTCTACAAACCATGCCAGATCCTTAACAAAGGTAGGTATTCCTGGAATTTCCTAAGTGGCACCATTTGAAAAACAGAGTGTTTAGTAAATATTGAAAAAATAATAATGAGATAATTTGTGTATTTCTCACCATCTGGGAGTTTTCACACTAGTATTCAGCTTTCAGGCTCTTATTCATGCTCTTCTGTTTAATTATGCTCTTTGTATGAACATAAATAATTCTTTTAACTGAAGCAAATTCTTAAATATTCTCATCTTTATTTTTAATCTTCAAAATAGAAATTATGTAATTTCATATTCTTGAAGTTATTCCTTCTCCTTTTACTTTCAAATCATTTTATATTAATTACTTTGGGGAATTAATGCTAATTATTTGATTCCATGTTAGTAAATGACAAGATGTAATCACAGTAATAATTTTTTTACTACTAGATAACTTCCATTCTTTAGTCCTTGTACAGTACACAGTGTAGTTGTTTTTGGAATTTGTGATTGATCCTTGGCTTTTTAAGTAGAGGCTCTGAATAAATTATGGTCCATTTAGTAAAGGTTTTAAATGTGCAATTGCTGATGAATTTTTTTTGTTTAGCATTAAACAAAATTAAATTTAAAAAATTTTCCTGTGTGAATGAAATTCAGCTGGGTTCTTTAAGACACATGTCATTAAAATGTCCATGCAGGATTTTACTATTTTACTTTTTTGTTACATTTATTATCTGAAGTACACTATTTCCTTATTTATGTTTCTGTTTGGGTGTTACTGCTTACCTCTCTCTACTAGAATGTAAACTCCACATGGGTAGGAACTTAATTTTGTTCACAGTTAAATCCACAGTATATACAATGTGCTGTGCTAGCTACATGGCAGATGGTTGGTATTTGTTGAGTGAAAAACCGTTCATCAAGTCAAGACACTCTATGGAACAAAGTTATGGCTTCTCATCTCCTACAAGTTCATTTTGACACAGAATCTCTTCTCCAATATAATATAAGAGTAGGGGTTTTTATTTTCCCTGTTTTTAGGAGTTGTCTATAATGTGTGGCATTTGCAAAATCCCTTAATTTTTCTGATTATCTCAGTCTTATAGGAACCAAGATGTGCATGCTGTTTTGTAAATTACAAGCTATGTAAATTTATTTACCAGAGGAGACTCTAGTTTTCTATTTTAGCCACAAAAAGTTAAAGTCAAAAAGGACATGGAGGACTGGCAGGAATGTGCTAACATCCTTAACTAGATTAATAAAATAAGGAAAAGCAAAGGTAGTAAACTCAAATACCCAAAGAGAACAGGTAGACAACTCAAAAACAGAAACCGGCTGTAAGGATGAGAAGTTGATTTGCCTGGCTACAGTGCTGTGGGCTGCAGGTCTATGTTGCCATAGTTTCTAATATTTTATTTTACAGATGAGTTTTGCTCTGTCACCCAAGCTGGAGTGCAGTGGCACAACTGCAGCTTACTGCAGACTTGAACTGGGCTTGAGAGATCCTCTTGCCCTAACTGCCCAAGTAGCTGGGACTACAGGAGTCTGCCACCACAGCCAACTAATTGTTTAAATTTTTGTAGATACGGGATCTCGCCATCTTGCCCAGGCTAGTCTTGAACTCCTGTGCTCCAGCAATCCTCCAGCTTTGGCTTTCAAAAGTTCTGGGATTACAGAAGTGAGTAATGTTTTTAAAGTAATTATTTAGCTGAGTGCTGGATATGGATTATGCCTATAATCCTAATACTTTGAGAAATTGAGGAAGGAAAATTGCTTAAGCCAAGGAGTTTGAGACCAGCCTGGGAAACATGGTGAAACCCTGTCTCTACAAAAATATTGAAGATTAGCTGGTAATGGTGATGCACACCTGTAGTCCTGGCTACTCAGGAACCTGAGGTAGGTGAATTGCTTGAGGCCAGATGTTTGAGGTTGCAGTGAGCTAGGATTGCACCACTGTACTCCAACGTGGGCCACAGAGTGATACACAGCCCACCCCTCAATCAAACGAAAAGTATGTAGAAGAAATTAATAAGACCTAGTATTTAATAGCACAGCATAATGACTATAGTCAATAATAATTTAATTGTACATTTTAAAATAACTAAAAGAGTATAATTCAATTGTATGTAACACAAAGGATAAATGCTTGAGAAGCTGGATATTCCATTTACCATGATCTGATTATTGTGCATTGGATGCCTGTATCAAAGTATCTCATGTACCTCATAAATATATACACCTACTATGTACCCACAAAAATTAAAAATTAAGGTAATTATCTAGATTTTTCTGAAATTGCCTAAATTCTAAATTTGAAATATAAAATCAAATTTAAAAATACTGTTCAGGATAAATAAAACTTATTTGAGGTTCCTGCATAACCAGCAGATTCCCAGACTTTATCTATGAACTAAAGAAAAATCTTTAAGCAGACTGCTGGACTTTGCAATGATTTTCTTTTAAGAAAACTATCTACACAGGACATGCTGCCCACCACCGCTGGTTTGCATGTGAGACCTGCCACTGTCCACTGCCACTGGTGTCCATGTACATGAGGAACCCTGCAACCCATTGCCTCCCTGCTGAAGCACTCTTGCTAGCAACCCTCATTGGAATGTTGTTGTCATCATCAGACTGGGAACACCTCAGCTTCTTCAGTGCAGCAGGTACTTCACCTCAAAAAGCCAGAGAAAAAAAGCCATGGGTCTGGTTCTAGCCCTCTAGGTTTAGAGTACAAGCCCCAGGTGTGATGAGCTGAGCCCTGGCCCTCCCAAATCATCCAGAAATAAAGCTGATCAATAAAATCCAACTTATACCACAGTAAAAACCAACCTAAAGGGCATCAAAGATACAAAAAAAAAAAAAAAAAAAAAAAGTCAGAGTGTCTTTTTATCTCCAGATTACTGCACAAGCTCCCCAGCAATGGCTAAATGGGTAAATGACATGGCTAAATGACTGAAATGGCTAAAATGACAGATATAAAATTCAGAATCTGGATGGCAATGGAGAGCATTGAGATTCATGAGAAAGTTGAAACCCAACACAAAGAATCTTAGAGAATCCAATTAAACAATACAAAAGATGAAAGATGAAATAGCCAAACTAATCTTCTAGAGCTGAAAAACTCACTACAAGAATGTCATAATACAATTAGAAGTATTAACAGCAGAGTAGACCAAGATGAGGCAAGAATCTCAGAGCTCAATATCAGTTCCTTGAATCAACTTAATCAGCCAAATAAAAAAAAATTTAAAAAATTAAACAAAACTTCTGACAAATATAGGATTATGTAAAGAAATCAAACCTACAACTCATTGGCATTCCAGAAAGAGAAAGCAAGCAACTTGGAAAATATATTTTATGATATTATTCATGAAAATGTCCCCAACCTTGCTAGAAAAGTCAACATGCAATTCAGAAAATTTAGAGACCCCCAGTGAGATACTATATAAGATGACTATCCCCAAAACAATTACTCATCAGATTCTCCAAGGTGAACACAAAAGAAAAAAATATCAAAGGGATCTAGAGAAAAGGGGCAGGTTATGTACAAAAAGAATCCCATCAGCAGAACTTTCAGCAGAAACCTTACAAGCCAGAAGAGCCTGGGTAACTATATTAAAAATCCTTAAAGAAAAAAAATTAATCAATAATTTCATATCCATCCAAGCTAAGCTTCATAAGTAAAAAAGAAGTAAATTCCTTTTTAGACAAGCAAATGCTAAGGGGATTTGTTACCACCAGACCTACCTTACAAGAGGTCTATAAGGGAATGCCAAACACGGAAATGAAACACAATTACCTGCCATCACAAACATACTGAAGTACATAGCTCACTGACACTATAAAGCAACTATACAATCAAGTCCGCATAACAACCAGCTAACAACATGATGGCATGATCAAATCCTCACATAATCAGTATTAACCCTAAATGTAAACTGGTTAAATGCCACACTTCAAAGGTACAGAGTGGCAAGCTGGATAAAGAAGCAAGACCCAACTGTATGCTGTCTTCAAGAGACCCATCTCACATGCAGTGACACTCATAGGCCCTAAGTAAAGGGATACAGAAATATCTATTAAACAAATGGAAAACAAAAGAGAGCATGGGGTATTATTATAATTTCAGACAAAAAAGAGTAAACCAACAATGATCAAAAAGGACAAAGAAGACATTACATAATGATAAAGGGCTCGATTCAACAAGAGGACTTAACTAACCTAAGTATGGAGGTTATGAAGCAGCCTTCAATGGAGCACCCAAATTCATAACAAGTTCTTAGAGACCTGTGAAGAGACTTAGATAACTACACAGTAATAGTGGGAGATTTCACCACCCCATTAAAAGCATTAGAAAGATCATTGAGGCTAAAAACCAACAAATATACTCAAGATCTAAATTCATCATTTGACCAAATAGACTTAACTGACATCTATAGAACACTCCACCCAACAACAACAGGATATACATTATTCTTATCTGTATGAGGCACATACTCTAAGATCAACCACATTCTCAGTCATTAGCAATTCTCAACAAATTTAAAAAGATAACACCAACCACACTCAAAGACTACAGTGCAATATATAAATCAATATCAAGACAATCTCTCAAAATTGTACAATCACATGGAAATTAACTTGCTCCCGAATGACTTTTGAAGAAAGAAAGAAATTAAGGCAGAAACCAAGAAATTATTTGAAACTAATGAAAGCAAAGATACAGCATACAAGAATCTCTGGAACATAGCTTAAATAGTGTTAAGAGGAAAGTTTCTGCTGCTAAACGCCTATATCAAAACATCAGAAAACTCTCAACAACCAAATATCCCACCTAGAGGAACTAGAAAAACAAGAGCAAATCAACTCTAAAGCAAGCAGAAGAATAGAAATAACCAAAATGAGACCTGAACTGGATGAAATTGAAAATTCATGCAAAAGATCAACAAAACTAAAAATTTCTTTTTTGAAAGAATAGGTAAATAGACTGCAGCTAGACTGATTAAAAAAAGAGAGAAGATCCAAATAATCAGTAATGGCAGAGGAGACATTACCATCAACCATACAGAAATACAAAAAAAAAAAAAAGCCCTCAGACACTATATAAACAATTCTATGCACACAAACTAGAAAACTTAGAAGAAATGGATAAATTCCTTGAAATATCTAACCTCCCACGATTAAACCAGGAAGAAATTGAATACCTGAACAGACCAATAATAAATTCTGAAATTGAATCAGCAATTAAAAAAAAAAAAACCTACCTACCAGAAAAGCCCTGGATCAGATGGATTCACAGCTGAATTCTACTAGACATACAAAGAAGAGCAGGTACCAATCCTATTGAAATTATTCCAAAAAATTGATGAAGAGAGATTCCTCCCTAACTCTTCTTTTTTTTTTTTTTTTTGAGGCGGAGTCTCGCTCTGTCACCCGGACTGGAGTGCAGTGGCCAGATCTCAGCTCACTGCAAGCTCTGCCTCCCGGGTTTATGCCATTCTCCTGCCTCAGCCTCCTGAGTAGCTGGGACTACAGGTGCCCGCCACCTCGCCCGGCTAGTTTTTGTATTTTTAGTAGAGATGGGGTTTCACCGTGTTAGCCAGGATGGTCTTGATCTCCTGACCTCGTGATCCGCCCGTCTCGGCCTCCCAAAGTGCTGGGATTACAGGCTTGAGCCACCGCGCCCGGCCGATTCCTCCCTAACTCTATGGGGCAAGCATCATTCTGATACCAAAATCTGACGGAGATACAAGAAGTAAGGAAAACTTCAGGCTAATATTGCTAATGAACATAGACACAAAAATCCTCAACAAAATACTAGCAAATTAAATCCAGTAGCACATCAAAAAGCTCCTCCATCATGATCAAGTAGCCTTTATTCCTGGGATACAAGATTGGTTCAACATACACGAATCATAAATGTGACTCATCACATAAACAGCACTAAAAACAAAAACCACATGATTATTCCTGCACATATAGATGCAGAAAAGGCTTACCATAAAATTCAACATTCCTTTATGTTAAAAACCTTCAATGAATCAGGCATCAAAGGAACGTATCTCAAAATAATAGGAGCCATCTATGACAGCCTCACAGTCAATATCATACTGAATAGGCAAAAGCTGGAAGCATTCTCCTTGAGAACTAGAACAGGACAAGTATGTCCACTCTCACCACTCCTATTCATCGTAGTACTGGAATTCCTGACCAGGGCAATCAGGCAAGAGAAGGAAATAAAAGGCTTACAAATAGGGAGAGAGGAGTCAAAGTATCTCTCTTCACGGACAATATGATTCTATACCTAGAAAACCCCATACATTCTTAAAGGCTCCTAGAACTGACAGATGACTTCAGTAAAGTTTCAGGATACAAAATCAGTGTACAAAAATTAGTAGCATTTCTATGCACAAATAACATCCAAGCTGAGATCCAAATCAAGAATACAGTCTCATTTGCAATAGCCATAAAAGAATGAAATACCTAGGAATATAGCTAAGCAGGAGAGTGAAAGATGTCTACAAGGAGAACTAGCAATCACTGCTCAGAGAAATCAGAGATGACACAAACAAATGGAAAAACATTCCATGCTCATGGAGAGGAAAATCAATATTGTTAAAATGACCATACTGCCAAAGCAATTTACATATTCCATGCTATTCTTATCAAACTACCAATGTCATTTTTCACAGAATTAGAAAAAAAGTATTCTAAAATTCACATGGAACCAAAAAACAGCCCAAATAGCCAACGCAATCCTAAGCAAAAAGAACAAAGCTGGAGGCATCACACTGCCCGACTTCAAACTATATTACGAAGTGGCAGTAAACAAAACAACCTGGTACTGCTATAAAAACAGACACATAGACAAATGGAACAGGTTAGAGAACCCAGAAATAAAGCCACACACCTGCAACCATCAGATTTTCTACAAGGTCGACAATAACAAGCAATGGGGAAATGACTGTCTATTTATAAATGGTGCTGGGATAACTGGCTAGTGTTTTGCTGAAGATTAAACCAGGACTCCTTCCTTATACCATATACAAAAATTGACTTACAATAGGTTGAAGATTCGAACAGAAAACCTGAAACCATAAAAATGCATCCTAGAAGAAAACCTAGGAAATGCCATTTTGGACATAGGCCTTGGCAAAAGTTTCATGATGAATACCCCCACAGCAATTATAACAAAAACAAAATTGACAAGTGGGCCCTAATTAAACCAAAGAACTTCTGCACACACAAAAAAACATCAATAGAGTAAATAGACAACCTATAGAATATCCAGTAAGGGTCTAATATCCAGAATCTATAATAAACTTAACAAGCATAAAACAACCACATTAAAAATGGGCAAAGGATATGAACAGATAGTTTTCAAAAGAAGACATACATGCAACCAACATTTTTAAAAAGGCTCAACATTAGTCATTTTGGAAATTCAAATCAAACCAACAATGAGATACCATATGCTGCCAGTCAGAACGGCTGTTATTAGAAGTTAAAAAATAACAGATGCTGGTGAGGTTGTAGAGAAAAGAGAATACTTAGACACTTCTGGTGGAAGTATAAATTAGTTCAGCCACTGTGGAAAGCAGTTTGGCAATTTCTCAAAGAACTTAGAACTATCATTTGACCCACCAATCCCATTACTGGGTATATACAAAAACAAGTATATGTCATTCTGTCATAAAGACACATGCATGCATATTGTCATTGCAGGACTTTTCACAATAGCAAAGACATGAGATCAACTTAAATCCCACCAATGGTAGATTGGATAAAGAAAATGTGGTACATATACAATGTGGAGTACTATGCAACCATAAAAAAGAATAAAATCTTGTCCTTTGTAGCAACATGGATGCAACTGGAGGCCATTACTCTAAATGAATGAACACAGAAACAGAAAACCAAATACAGCATATTGTCACTTATAATTGAGCACTAAACATTGAGTACACATGGACACAAACAGGAGAACAATAAAACGTGTCTTATTTGAGGGTTAAGCATGGGAGGAGGGTGAGGTTTGAAAACTACCTGTTGGGTACTATGCTCACTATTAGGATGATGAGCTAATTTGTACACTAAACCCCAGTGACGCACAATTTACCCATGTAATAAACCTGCACATGTGCCCACTGAACCTAAAATAAAAGTTGGAGGAAAATAAAACTGTCTAATTTCTTACAGTTTATGTGGAATGGGGCAGGATCTCAAAGTGTTCCAATTTGCTTGTATAGTTTATCTTCTCTTAGTTTTAATATGAAGGACCTTAAACCTTAAGCAGTGTAGCTCGAAAGATCTATGGTGAAGAACGAATTTCAAAATTCCTGTCACAGCTTTAAACTTTTGAAACATAAAATATAAATGAATTATTAGAAAAGTGATTATGTGCATGGATGTCATGGTATTGCCAAATTGCAATGTTTCTAAAGGTGTATTCTTTTTTTTTAATGTTTATAAGTTGTTTATTACAATGGTTGGCACATAGAAATAATAAACTGTTTTTCTTATGAAATATATAAAGACATAGCATAGTCTGACTTCATCTGCTGAGCACTTGCTTGTTCATCTTCTATTATTCTGAACTTTTTTTCCATATTTACTGTACTACAGGGTATCTTTGGTAAAGGATCATATGTCCTTTCATTTTGGTAGGCATACTTTGCATATCTTTCATTGCTTATATGTTCTGGAAAAGACTTGTAGGCAATAGAACTCTTTTAGAGTAAGATAAAGGCAAGGATTTCTATTAACCCAGATTCTATATGGCCATAATTTTGAAAATATTTTCCATAGGCTTCTCACTTTTAGAACATATGATATTGGCCTACTTTAGGTAATCTAGTATATAGAGAATCCATCAGAGTTTCATGATATCTTTAATAGCTGAAAATGTGTATATTTTAGATATTAATATCACAATGTCTATAAATAACTATATTTTATAGGAATCACTGACCTATTTCATAGGCAAGCTATATTCCTTTTAGCAGACATTTTCTCCTTTGATCTGTGAGTTCTCATGGTTTCCTTTTATTTATTTATTTATTATTATTATACTTTAAGTTCTAGGGTACATGTGCATAATGTGCAGGTTTATTACATATGTATACTTGTGCCATGTTGGTGTGCTGCACCCATCAACTCGTCAGCACCCATCAATTCATCATTTATATCAGGTGTAACTCCCCAATGCAATCCCTTAGAGGCATATTCTTAATTTCTGTATTTGTCTCTGTGCAGACCAGTAACTAGCAGTTGGCAGAACAAAACTACATTTTAAGTAATAACCAGTTTGCCTTAAGGCAAGAGTAACTTACACAGATACTCTCACTTATATTTGATAGTTTTATTACAGTATGTGCTTTGAACATGTAGACTGAATGTTTACATCCCCTCAAAATTCATATGTTAAATCTTAACACCCAATGTGATGATATTTAGAGGAGGGGCCTTTGGGAGGTGACTAGGTCATGAGGATAGAGCCCTCATAAATCAGATTAGTGTGCTTATAAATTAGGTTTCAGAGAGCTCCCTTACCACTTCCATTATGTGAGGTTATAGTGAGAAGACAACCATCTTTGAATCAGGAAGGAGACCTTCACTAGACAACAAATCTGCTGTCATCTTGATCTTGGAGTTCCCTTCCTCTAAAATCACGGGAAATATAAGCTTCAGTTGTTTATAAACCACTCAGTCTATAGTATTTTTAAAATAGCAGCCTGGACGAAGACACCATGGATTATGTGCTCTTTGAAGGCAGAATCTCTAAATTTGTCAATGTTGTATTTCTGAACCTAACATAGTGCCTGGTACGTAGTAGGTGCTCAATAAATGTGCATTGAGTGAATAAATGTATTAAAGTAGATGAAGATCTTAAGATTGTACATTTTGTAGAAATAAAGTCTTAAAATTTTCATCCTTTCCAGTGATACAATTCAATGCAATCAACATTCTGATATCTGATCCCCATGTCCACATGGCCTTGAGTGGAAAGAATCACTCCCAAGATCTCCTTTCCCATTTGCTTTGGAAAGAAGTAAAAAGCCCCCTTGACCATATAGCTTCTTTAGAACTCAATTATTCCAGTTAAAATTTCAAATGCATTTAACGTAATGTGTGCTAAGCTTCTCTACTGAGAACTGGGAATTTATCCACAATCAGACCTCTTCTATAAGTGATTTTTCTGATATACACCAAGTCAATCTGTATACATATAGTGTTCTGCTAGATGCTATGTACATTATCATGGACTCCAAGTAAAATTTTCCTCAAAACTTATAAAGTTTATAAACGGAGCAGTAGAGTTTTATAAACAGAGAAACAGTTTGTTCCTCCCATTCCTTCAGTTTTTCCAAGGCAAAGCTCCTCCTACCTTTCTGTTCCTACACTTTCTTTATACACCGACTTTCTCCGTATTGCCTACATTTTATCCAGATAATGACTTGCTCCAAACCCTTCTTCAAAGATGAGCTTTTCTCAACTCCCTTTGATAGTTCTCTGGAATGAACAAACCTTGGAAAGTTTCTAAAAGCTGAAGGCAGGCAAAGGCAGAGAAAGGAGGCAGGAATGATCTATTCTCTAGGTTTAGTTGCTTTCCACTTTCTTGAGTAATAAAATTTCATTTGGACTATAAACCTTCTCTGCGGGGGCTGAGACTCCCCGTGGGCTGCTCCTAGAAATGAGTACTTGGGTTTAGCTATTGCTCTGCTGTGATAATGACTGAGATCATTAGAGCCAGCCTTTCCAGTGATCAATCCACAGCCGGAAAGTGCCTTACCAAATTTGTGAAATTATTGATAATTGCAATCAATGTGTTTCCTAATGGCCTTGTCAATATGCTCTTCTTTTTCTGGTTGACAAAGTAATAATAATAAAAAAAAAGATATGAAACTCTTTTTTTTCTTCATGCCTATGGGGAAGGTGCTGGATATCTCCCATTAAGTTATCTGGAAGTGAGTGGAGTGGAATTCAACATATTCATTTCTGTCTAACAAAAATCAGCAATAATTAGATCCCAACAGAACTGCCCTATACATTTATTTTTGCCTTCAATAGCTTTCCTTATGTCCTGAAATCAGATTTTAATGACAAAATCATCACAGCACCAGCTCATGAAATTGATTGAGAAATCTGAAGGCGACTGCCTTTCCTTCTTTGGAAGACTGAGCATGCCAGCTTATGTTTGTGCAGTATTTTGTCTGCTTTTGAAGGGAGCCCTTATTTGGAGACAGAACATGGACACATCTCAGGCTCGTGGGTTGGGCTGGCTCTCTAGGCTTTTCATGAGCTGTGTGCCCAGAATGCCAGCTGTAGCCTTGTGTTTTTTAACAGCCTGAAGCCAGATCCACTGAAAACCTCACTTGCAGTCTTGAATGTGCTCTCATTCCATAACTAATCATAACAGAAACAAAGTATGTATCAGTAGCACTCTCCTCCCATTCTGTCCAGGTAAGCTTTACAATGCCTGCCTTGATAAGACTTGGTTACAGTTCCACATGCTCTCCTATTCCTAAGGATAGCAGTCTCAGTCTTCCACATTGGCTGAATACAAGGGCTGGATTTCTGCACTAATGTCCCCTCTTAAGAATTGAATCCCATCCTAGTATCATGTATAATTTTTGAGAGTCTCACTGCCTGAAGCTGAATTCTGTTCCTTTTCCTCCCTTCCCCATATGAATTCTGAATCATTTGGGAAATAAGGCAGACAAATGGAGATTAAAACTTCAGTTTTATTATTGATGAAGGCTGGATCAGAGGACATGGCTTATGTATGTGGCCCTCGCAGATTCTCTAAACCTAGTTTCAGAGCTGAATTTACCCCTCCAGGCACAGGCAGCACTTAAAGACTGCAGACACTTGCACCCACCCTAAGTGTAGGTGGGCACCTGTAAAAATGATGGCATAGAAGAGCACAGGAGAGTATGTGCTTCCAGCAAGGGCTGTCCCCAGGAGGGAGGAAATGAAGACAGGCTTAGTAAACTGGCTCATCTCTGAAATTCCAGAGGGAGATCTAAGGAGTGGATACAGGCCAGGTGTGTTCAGGAAAAGTCTGTGTATTTGTTCCTATTGGTGCTGTGCCAACTTGTCACAAACTTAGTGGCTTAAAGCAGCACAATTTTATTACACAGTTCTGGAGGTCAGAAGTTTGAAAATGGATCTCACTGGGCTAACATCAAGGTGTCGGCAGGGATGCATTCGTCTCTAAGTGAGAATCCACTCCTTGCCTTTTCCAGCCTCTAGTGGCCACTCACATTCCTTGGCTTGTGGCCTTTTTACAGTGATGGCATCACTCCAATCTCTGCTTCCATTGTCACTTCTCATTCTCTGACTCTGGCCCTCCCTCTTCTGTCTTATAAGGACCTTTGTGATTACAGTAGGCCCACCTGGATAATCCAGGCTACTCTCCCATGTCAAGGTCCGTAACTTAAGCACACCTGCCAAGTCCCTTTTTACCAGGTAACATAACATATTCATAGGTTTCAGTGATTAGGATGTGGACAGTTTGGGGATGCCATTATTCTGCCTACCACTGTCTATATTCATGGAAATGAGGGTTCGGAAGAAGTGTTGCCCGTAACTTGTCCTGGCCATGGTATTACCTCTTATAACTTGATCTTTCAGGGACCACCCCTCCTGCTCAACTCCAGGATATTGAATGCTGCTTTTTTGATTCACTGTCTCTGTGCTGCAAATCAGTAACTCCCACTTTCAGCATGATAACCAAGATGGACCTGCCCTGTGATCACTGTACCTTAAAAAAAAAAACCACCACCACAACAACTCAGCCCCATGTTTTGGAAATTTATATGAATTATTTTACATTTTCAGACAACCCTGAAGATAAATATTAACATTTCTACTTTACAAACAAGAACAAAATCTCGGAAGGGACAAATGACTTGCTCATCTGTAAAGGGGGTAGCCCTGATATTTAAACCTAGGTCTTTGGTTTTGTGCCCATGTGTATTCTTACTGCTTCTCTGTCCATCACCAGAGTGGATCCCCCAAGCCCTGTCCCACCAATTATGAATGGGCTTTTCCTGTTCCTTGCTCATTATCACTCTTTGCTGGTTCTGTATGGCTGAGAACTTGTCCAGTTTTGTTCCCAATGACGTAGAACAGAAGTGAATCCCCAAATGTCCTTGGGTTTGGTCCCTTATGCTTCATTCTCATATTTCCATTTCAGTAGAGTTTAACAGAGAACTTCTCTCAAAGCAGCTGAGCATGTGACTATATGAGATGAAGGAATGCCTTTCAGGAAAGCTTAGAGCAGCCAACTCCACTGCTGCCCCTGGGAAGTCCGAAGGCTATTTCTTCCCAGACAATGAGCAACTCCAGTTCCTTTCCAGGCTAACTTGCATGATTGGCATAGTCAAGGCATACTGGAATTTAATGGGAAAAACAAGAACACTTTCTTACAAAGTTACAACTCATACAGAGAAATAGTTCAAGCCCATATCTAGGATTCATAGTGTAAACATCTCATTTTCCAGACAGTCCCACATAGTACCTGAAACAGAGAAGGTACTTAATATTTGCTAAATTCAGTCCAAGTATTCAGCTGTGTCAAAATTGATTCTGGTCCCCACTTAACACCCTGAATACTAAAAGGACGGAACATGGAATCAATTGGGCTGGCACATGATTCTAGCAGAATTGCTCTTGAGTGCACCATAATCATTACTAATGTCAGCATTTACTGACAGACTTATGTGTCCCATGTGCTGGGAGGGAATCCAACATACCTATAGGTGATTCCAAATCATAATCCGTATCATGTGCAATGAAAGTCTGTCTTTGGTTTTATCGCTTCTAAGACAATATATGAGAACAACTTTTAGCTTCAGTATATATTTGATCTTTTTAGCAATAATAGTAAACAAGTGCGTATAGAGTAGTGATGACAAGATTCCTTCTGCAGTTAATTTGGAAAATAATTATCAAGCATTTTAGATTGCCAAAATTTTATTGCCAGGCAAATTTGCATTGCTCCAATTTACATGGGCACTATCTTTGCTTATCTTAGAGTTCTAAAATTCATCAAAGAACAGAATATCTAAGAATATTAATATCTGTTTGTGGGAAATGTGCTCAACCTCCTCAAAAGCTCAAATGTTTGGGAAGACCTCACCAAAATGAAAATGTAGAGTTAGCTTCATTTTGACATAAATGCTTGATTTTTCATGGACTTTATTTTGCTTTTTGAAACTTGTGAAACATTAAAATTTTTCATCAAATTTGCACACGTTTAAAAAGTCAACTAAATATGTTAAGACTTGTTAAGATGAAAAGTAATTTTATTTCCCTTTCCACAGAGACACTCTCTTTAAACATTTTTCTCTAAGATTTTAGACTTTACCTCCATGTCTATAAATATCATGCTTTTGTTGGTGTCTTTTTAAAAATCAATGTTAGATATTTTCTACTGAATTATCACCATAAAATATGAAAAAATAGTTTTCTTTCTCCCGTTTTATGTTACACAGGCATACTTGGCTTCTCCCATCCAATTGTCTCAAGAGAGTTATAATTTTTGTCAGATTTTGTACTATTAAGATTACATAAATGCAATTTAGTGCTATGTCTATTAGTAAACTATGGTCACATTTCTCTTCATGTACTACCTTTTGTTTCCCTGGAGCTCGTAATCACCTATGTTTGCTTATTTGCTTAGTTTTCTATTTCTGTAACACTGATTTAACCTGAAGTTTTCTAACAGTTGTCTAAAGCTGTTCTCAATGTATGCATTCTCATCAGGTTCATCTTTCTATAGAAATCTCTCTTGGCACCTTCTGGTCCACTTCCTTCTAGACTTGTTGCTTTACACCTGGGACACAGATATGTATCTTGGAAATCTTCCTTTACCATCATCCTGGGTATTCCTTTTGCGTCTTTCCTGAGTTGGATCTTCTGTTTCCTGTAGCACATGTTTTATAGATATATATATATACACACACACATATATCTGTATGTATATATATGTATATATATGTGTGTGTATATATATATTTTGCCTCTTTCCGGACTTGGATCTTCTGTTTCCTGTATCACATGTTTATATATATATGTGTATGTGTATATATATGTGTATACATAGATGTGTGTACACACACACATATACACACACACGTGTATACACACATATATATACACACACACATACACATATATATTGCATGTGGTTTAAATATTTATTTTGTTGGAACACATTTTCTGGTAATTTCCTGGGAATGAATGTATAAAGAAAAATTTCTTGGGATTCTGCATTTCTATGAACATTTCTGTTCTACTCTTAATGAAGAGTTTGGCTGCAAGTAATCATCTTTCAGGATTTTGAAGTCATTGTTCCATTTTATTTTAGATTCCAGAATTGCTATTGAGAAGTTTGAGGTTTTTCTGTTTCCCAATTCTTTGGTTGTGACAAATTTTTTTCTCTAGGTCTTGTATGATTTTTCTTCAGTGCCAGTTCTGAAATGCCACATAATGACGTAAACTAGTGTGAGTCTAATTTTATTCACTTGTTTGAACAGTTGATGAAAAATTTCAATCTGGAACTCATGTCCTCACTTCTGCAAAGCTCTCTTGAATCATTTCTATGATAATATCCTTTTTTCTCTTTTTTCTTTCTGAAACTTCTTATCATGTAAATATTGGGTGATCAAGTCTTCAAATGGTTCCCCCTCTATTATTTTTGGGTTTTTGCTCTATTTTCTAGACAATTTTCTAAGTTCTCTATTATAATTCTTCTTTTCTGCCATCAATTTTCAAGAGCTCCTGATTTCAGAGGGCCAATGAGGTAAAAACCTTCCATAATAATTCTAAAACATTTTTCTCTTTTTCACTCTCATGAGTATAAAATCATTTCCCAGAGATGAACTGGTGTGTTCATCTCTGATGAACATTGCAACAGATGGAATCTGGAAAAAGGCATGATAATCCAACTGTCAGCTATTAAATCAGGAGAGATTTGAAAAAATGTAAAACATCACTATCACTATTTTTTGTTTTCAATTTATAATTTTTCATAAAAATATATTATTCATGTCATTCTATTACACATATGTTATACTGAATCATCAATAAAATTTAATAACTTATCTCTTATTTTCTAATATATAACATATACTTATATAAACAGAAGTATTTTAGAATGCTTGATAATTTTTTAAGAGTATTAAGGGGTTCTTAGAAAACAAAGTTTGAGGAATGCTACCTTAAATGTTCCTTATTAAATTATATTCTTGTTATACAGGTACAATGTCTTCTTCCTATATCTGTTAGAGTGTTATTGATACTGTTTCTGAAATTTCCTTTTCCCCAGAGGGCCTCTGTTTCTGCTAAGTTGCTTTCTGTGGTTTGTTTCTTTCAGTATCTATTTTGGGGGCTTCCCTGAGGTGTCTGGTGATCTTTGGTTGGCTGCTCATATAAGAATTGGGGCAAGTACAGTTGATTGATGGCTCGGAGCATGTGGGTGGGAGTTTTCTTTGGTGTCCTTTAAATTAGGGCGATCTAATATGATTTCACAGAAAAGATTCTTGTAACGTCTTGTCTGGATAGTAATGACAGGGTTGCCATTGTCTTGAGAGTCAACAAGGGAATCAACCTCTGGGATCTCAGCCCCCAACATGCTAAAGTTTGCACTGAGGTATCCCCCACTCCCAGTTTGAAGTGAGGTATCCCTAACATCTTCATTGTGTGTGTACCCCTGAGTGCAGTGATCCTGTGCGTTACTTTCTCCAGGGGAGAAATCTCCAGCATTCTGTGGTCCTGGAGGAGTGGCAGTAACCCAGCAGCATCAAGTGAGCATGGGATCTGGGATCCCATACTTCTTATATCCCATACTTAATTATATGTCCTTAAACCAGTCTTATCATAGCATATATATAGATTTCAGCCCTTGGTCTGAATTCATAGCCTTTTGAGCATCTGCTGTGTAAGTCATATTGCTTTTCAGCTTTCCCCATTGCCAGCTTAGGATTTGGTTCTTTCAGTTCTGCCAAGCAAGTTGCCACCTGTCCATTTGCTTTCCAGTTTCCAAAATTCTGTTGTTATTATTACCTTTCCTTTTTTCTTTGTCCTTCTTAGTTATGCTTGTATAAAAAGTCAGTTATATATATAATTACAGATATTTACATATAATTATTAATAGATATCTATATGGTTATCTCTCTATATAGATCTAGATATAGAGAGGTGATAGATATATAGGTAGATTCTATCCATCTATATATATATATATATTTTTTTTTTTCTGAACTTTGTTAATCTATAGTGAAATTGGTTTTGTTAAATGTGTCATCAATATACAGAACCAGGCCCAATTTCTATATGGGTCCAGGCATGTGGCCAGTGTTTATTTTTATGAATGTTTCATTCTGAAGATTCAGTAATTATGTTAAGTTCTGTTGCCAAAGTTGTCTTTTAGCACTCTGATTTATTTTTAGCAAAGGACAGATACATTGACAAGTCAAATATTAAAAATCTTCCCCAAGATGTTGTGTTTTTTTAGTATTAAGGCCTTAAACAGATATACTTGACTTCAGAGAAGTTGATTTTAATTTAAGAAAGGGGTTGCTATTTTTTATAAGCAGTCTTACAATGATAAATGTTTTATCCTTTCAGCTATTGGTATTAAACCAGTGTTGGCTGTGTCTAGAATTTAATCTCCTGTAGAAAATGATATAAAAAGCAGATATGCTGAATAGTCTATAGTAATTTTTTTATTTTAACATCAAAATGTATTAATATTTATTGAACTCTGTAGTTCTTGCCTCTAAGTCATATCCCAGTAGTATTTAAAGAGACTTCGTCACTATTTCAGGGTCCTTGGAGACCATTTAAGGCACAGCAAGTGCTAGAATTATTTTTAGAAATATGACTAACCCAAATCTACCACTAGACAAAAATGTCAGTGCTTCCTGGCTTGGTGATGAGTCTTCAAAAAGGCCTTTGCATTTCTTACTTAGTTAAGTGGCTCAAGGAATGAGCCTTTCCTTACTTCAGGGTTTGGTAGTCAGAACCCTCTGACTCTAGAGATGCATTTCTTGAGCTATAGGTCACCCACCCTGTTTGATCTTGGATTCTGCACCCAAAGCAGCAGAGTTTTCATTCATGCCTTAAGCAATGCAAGCTGGAAGCAAGAAGCAAGAAGGGAACAATTAAAGTGGAAGACAGTTTAGCACTGGGGATGCAGGGAGTAACTTTATTTTGATAATTTATTTTGCTATTATCTTTCTGTTGATATTTATTGGGTAAAATTTAATGTTGCTAATTATGCTCTATATTTGGGACACTGTAATAATGGAAGGACTGACTGCTTAGAGCCAAGAGAAGGATACAAATGTCTGTGTGCCTGACAGGTTTCAGGTTAAAAGTCAAGGTAAGAGTGATTAAGAAATAAGGAAAAGTTGCTAATAGGATCTGGAAGTTTACAGTTAAAAGGGGTAGGTCTGAAACGTTAGACTATTAATTTATTAGAGCTGAGGTTTGGCTTAGAACTTTGCATTTCTCATTTATCTCTTAGGTGATTCTCAGGGAGGTTGTTTATAATGTTAAGGGCCATTTCTAAGACCCCTTATAGACCTTTATAATTCTGTTGACATCCTTGACTTTCAGTTAAAATGCACATATCACTGATATATTTTATATACAGATTGCTTATATTTTGGAAAGATTTTTATGATTTTCCCTTTTGAAGCACTTTAGCTACCTAACTCATTTAAGTTATTATTAGCTCTAATTTCTCTGCAATCATCATACATATTTGGGAATTACTGAGAAGTTAAAATAACACAAACCTACAGATTGTTTTTATCTGGAATAATTTTCTGATAAATATTAAATTTAATAAGTAATGAATTGGCATAATATATTTTATGTATATCCAATAAAACTTTTATTAGTTTCAACTTTTAGGTTTTAATACTTTGAAGCCAATAATTCACTTTTACCTATGCCCAGATCTGTAAAGCTCATAGGTCTAAGGCAATGTGTCTATAATGCCTGAAGTATAAAACAGGTGAGATGCTGATGGTGCTGTAGAGTTTTATCCTGGCGTAGGTGCTGAGACATTACTGGATGAGTCCAAGGCACAGAGAGCTTTGATCAAAAGAGCATGAAGGGACACTGATTTGGATGTTAGAATCAATAACTAACAGACATGACAGTGACCTTCAGTTATTTGAAATGCTAGTGGATGAACAAAAAGACTTAATTTTTATGATCCATAGGCTGGACTTAATAGATGTAATTTATAGGAAGGTGAATTTTGGTTCAATATCAAGGAGAATTTTCTCACTCTTAGTCAGTGTTGGAATGAGTGGATTTATGAAACAAGAAACCCTTTTTAGTTGTTTAGGCTGCATGCCCATCTGCAAGGTAAATTTTTGGTAGATAGCTGTTTTAGATGATGTAAAAGTATCTCAAACTCAGATTCTATGAGAGAAGCTTTAAAAATACATCATCAGTAGGTTGAGAATGGATTGCTTTTGAGTATAATCCCTGAGAAGTTTACTTTGAGGTGTATCTGCAGTTAGTATTAAATCTGTCAGCAGATTTAAGGAGATACTTAATCTCTAAGTGAATTTATTTCAGCAGCTTTTAAATAATTTAATTATTTTTCATTAGAAGTTTGCTGAGATAGATGTTTTAGTCCATCTGCTGCTGCTATAACAGAATACCTGGGACTGGGTAATTTATATTATAAACAGTAGACGTTTATTTGGTTCGTGGTTCTGGAGGCTGGAAAATCCAAGCACGTTGCACTGGCATCTGAGGAGGGCCTTTGTGCTGTGCCACTCCGTTGCTAAAGGTGGATGGGCAAGGGAGCATGCGAGGCAGAGAGTAGAAATCCAGCTGGATACATCCTTTTCATCAGGAACCCATTCCTATGTTAACCAACATGCTCTCACTATAATAGCATTAATTAATTATGGTCCTCTTGCAAGTCCTGCCTCCCAACACTGTTAAAATGGCAGTTAAATTTCAACATGAGTTTGGAGGAGGCATTCAAACCATAGCAGGAGGTAAGAAGCCGCTAAAGCAAAGGAGTCAACATTTTTTTTGGTGAGAATTGAAGAAGCAGAAAAATTGCACAAAGGGTTGCGGAGGAGGCCAAACAGCAGTACCTTGAATAAAAGACTTCGTCTTTGGAGACACAGAATCTTGTTTTTGCTTTTTAAATCATAATACAATAGTCCACCTTTATTCATGGAGGATACCTTCTGAGACCCCTAGTGGATGCCTAAAACTGAGGATGGTACTGACCACAGTTGCTATCAATTGAAACACATTTCTGTTCATGTCTTCCACCTACAGATTTAATGCCTTTCCATCTTTATCTTTTTTGGAAAGAAACAGGAAGGGCCTCATTTTGTTGTTTGTTTGTCACTTAGGCTGGAGTGCAGTGATGTGATTATTGCTCACTATAGCCTTGAATTCCTGGGTTCAAGAGATCCTCTCACTTCAGCCTTCTGAGTAGCTGGAATTACAGGCATATGTCACTGTACCTGGTGCCTCTCCATCATACCTAAGCACTTATCACACACTGTGGCTATAGCTTTTGCAGTCTTAGGAGTGACAGCAAAATTAGTACAAATTGATTTCCCTTTCTCACAATTTCACAGATAGATTTGTTCTTACTGTTAATCTTAGCAAACTCAGTATACAATTTTTCTTTTCCTTATCAAGTTGAGAACTTTCATCTTTCCATTTAAAGGAAGCACTTTGTAGGATTTTAAAATTTTTTTGGCATATTCAAATTGGCGGTGTCACTACTTCTGTACTTTGGGGTCATTGTGAAGTAAAGTAAAGGCTACTTGAACACAAGCACTGAACTATTACTACAGTAGATTTCTTAACTGACATGACTACTAAGTGACTAAAAGGCAGGTAGTATTTACAGCCTGAATATGCTGGACAAAAGGGAGGATTTTAATCACAGGCAGAATGGAGCAGGATGGCGTGAGATTTCATCATGTTGCTCAGAACACAGTGCAGTTTAAAACTTACAAATTGCTTATTTCTGGACTTTTTCATCTAATATTTTGAAATGCAGTTGACTGCGGGTAACTGAAAACTTGAAAAGCAAAACTGCAGATACAGGGGCACTGTAGCTATTTATTTCTTTATAATATTTCTTCCTAATTAGAAAGGAAAGTTCACAAGATGAACATGTTTTTCTGGGCATGTTGATAGGTCTGTTTCTGCCTTCTGATTAGCTCCAAGTAGGGGACACATCTTTGTCTCAGCTTTAGAAAGCTTTGTACCAATTTAAAGGCAACAGGAAGAATTACACTCAGTATCATGTTATGTTGATAACAATGTTCCCACAGTAAACAACAACCCTAACACATATCCTTTTAGTACTATCATATTAGCAACAACATAAAAATGATCCATGACATTATAATTTCTGGTGCTTATTAGAAAATATAAGCTAAAAATTTGGACTGGTAGAAAGCTTACTCAGAACTTCAGAAATTAAAGATTTTTAAAAAGCCAATTGCAATGGATATATAGAGCCATCTGTCTGGAAAGGGGAAAAACAGCTAAGACTTCAGTACTCAATTGCTTATTATGAAAGGCATGCTATGGACTGAATGTTTGTGTCTGCCCCAAATATATACGTTGAAGTCTGAATCTCCAAGTTTAATGGTATTTGGAGGCAGGACATTTAGAAGCTAATTAGGTTATGATGGTGGAGCACTTCTAAATGATATTAGTGCCACTATAAGAGGAGGAGGAGACCAGAGCTCTCTGCTGTCTGCCTTGTGAGGATACAACAAAGAGTTGGTCATCTGTAAACCAGAGAGTAAGGCCTTACCAGACACTGGATTTGCCAGCACCTTCATATTGAACTTGCAATCCTCTAGGACTGTGGAGAAATAAATATTTGTGTTTTAAATCACCCAATCTATGGTGTTCTATTAGAGCAGCTCAGACTCACTAAGATAGGCATCTTGTTTAAGGTATCTTTTACCTTTTCTCCAGATCTTGGCCTCTAGGAGTTCTAGGATCTTGAATCTAAAGACTTGTAGCTTTGAACTGTTATTTTTGTATGCATTTCTTTTATCCTGATAGAAAACATGAGGTTTCCAGATCAGAGAAAAGACCAATTATTTACTTATAGAACATCACGTAAGAATTCCCCAGGCCCCAGTCCTCCATGGGGCAGCATGGTGAAGACAGGTGTCATCTGAATTTTGGAGCTTACATAGCAGGTACTTGCACAGCTGTCACTCTTCTCATTGAGAGAGGGAAAGAGAAAGAGAGAGTTAACACTTTTATTCCTTGGTATGTAAAGAAACCCTCTCTATAAAAAATGTCAAGTCCCTTGGCCTACTATGCTCTTAAATGTAAACAAAAGACTACATGACTCCAGGAGAAATAAGCCAGCGTGTATTTCCAGAGATGTACTTTAATTTCCAAGATTTACCTTTATCTTCCAAGACTTGTGTGCCATTCAGCAACCCAGGCTACTAGTACTCTCTTGTTTAGGAATCCCTAACCATACAGCAACAGAAAAATAATAGTTGCTTCTTGACACTAACAAACTTATAGTGCAACTTAAATATCATAGGTGATTCAGGATTGAGTATAATCAAAACATTAAAATGAATATTTTGTTCCATTAAGAAGACTTTGCATGTAAAGAAAGTTTTGCTGCAGATGCTGAGAAATCCTACTGTTGCAAATCTATTATATTTTTCTAGGAAGCTCATGCTTCTACCCTCTGCAATGACAATTTCATCCTTCTCTCTCTCTGTCTCTCCTAAGACTCTCCATCTAGTTCCACCCCCCATTTTATGTAGTGACCTTATCTCATATATCACTGGTGAAACTTCAAGCCATTAATAGTGTACATCCTCATCCTGCCTGGAAATTCTGCCATTTCCAAATAAACTCATATATTTTCCCTTTCACCCATTTCTCCTTTCTCTGCTACTACAACTAATTCACTACATATTCTCTGAATTGCTTTCACTGTGATTATCCAAAGGATGTTCCTTCTTCAGGAATCTTCTCTCTTTTGGGCATATTCAACTTTTTTCTGTCTAATCCTTGATTTCAATCATACAGCATTCATCATTGATATTATATCCCCTTCAATTACCATTACTCTTTGTTTAACTTCTCAAAAATGTTATCTACACATTCTATTTCCATATCCATATCCCTTTTTTGAATCCTTCGAGTCATTCCATTCTTGTTTATCTTCATAAACAGCAAATGTTTCTTCCAAGGTCACTGGACACTTTCATTTTCCAAAACCCTTAAAGTTCTTATTCTGTATGATCCACCAGTAGCCCTCATCAAAGTTAATGTTTCCATCTTTGGACCATCTCCTAGGTATCCAGTGATCTGATTGAATATCACTTATCTGTCATCTTTCCTTATCTCCTCCTACCAGACTTTAAAACTGGACTTCTATACAACTTGGTACAGAACCTCATTATCTTGCTCTTCCTGTCTCCAGATAATTTTATTAATTGTCAGGGCTTTAGATATCGTTTGTATTTTGAAAAATTATCTTCATTGAAGGTATCTCCTTGATGCTGTGTATCTTCACTTTGATATTTTATATTCACTTGAAATGTTTCCTGTTTCATCTTTATGTGGGTATTTTATAAATGCCTTCCCTCCCATCCCTGCCAACTGTTCCTCCTCCAATCTTCTCCAACACAGAAAATAATCCACCCAGCTGCTCAAGTAAGAATCCTGAGCATACCTCAAGTCATGATTATTTAATCTGAGTTTCTCCTAAGGATTTATTGTATATGCATGAAAGACAATAATGTGCTTAGAACAATTTCCAAACAATTAATTGTGGCTGCATGTCAAATACAAAATAAAGTGACAAAAGTCATACTTCAATGGTCATTGTCACTAACTGCTAACACCTTAACGCCTTTTTGCTCTTATCCAGAGCTGCATCCTTCAAATAAGTTAATGTTCTACCTTTACAGACCCCTTTAGTAGAAACAGCAGGTTCACAAGCCTATCTGGGGCTTACCCATATAATGACTTCTCTAAAATATCACTAATCAAAGGTATTATGCTTTCCTGACAGTTAGGATTGAGAGTGGTAAGATTTTCCTTACCTTAAAAATAAACACATGCCAGAGAGTGCAATGACAGACAAGTCCAAAGTGTGTGTGTGTGTTTTTTTCTTTTAACCCTAGACTATATGTTGCCTCTGAATTATTTTGAAGACCCGGCAATCTATTTACACCAAGAAAATTGGGACATTTTACCTATATCAGAACTTGACAAAAATTTTGAAATAATACTTGAGATTTTAATTTTGGAATGGTTTAAAAATATTTAGGACTTAAACAGTACTTATGGTAATAATTCTAATTTTTAAATTCTATTTCAATAGTGAAGAAAGTCCATTACCTTTTTTTTTTAAATAATGCCTATGTTAACAAATAAGAGTTTCAGTGCTTATATCTTGCATGCAAAGTGTAAAATGCCTTCTCCCCTCTCTATTTAATTTTTGAAGAACTTCTGGTTTTTAAAAAGAGAATTTAAAAAATCAAAATTGTGAACATAAGTAATGTGTGACTTCTCAGTAGTCAATCTGTTAAAATCCATCTGGAATTTTAACAAGGATTTCAGTTTAGTAAATATTTATTGATCACCTCCTATTAACTAGCACTGAAAAAGGTAATCGCACAATGTCAGTGTTAATAGCATGCATGATACAGCCCACCTGCTGGCTTGCTTGCTTGCTTGCTTGGCAGGCATTGCTAATTTTTAACTAGAGTCTTCACAATTAATTCAGCTGCAGGTTTTCTGTTTTGTTTTGTTTTCCCCAGTCAGTCTCAGTACAGGTCACTTTCATGCCAGACACATTGTATTTACCATTTTAGTGTTAGCAGTAGCAAGATCTGTGAAGAATCTGAGATTTTATCTTACTTGAAAGCTAATAGATTATTATCCTGTTAGCAGTTCATGGATGTGAGACATGAGACTCCTGGGTCAGAAACAAAGGACTTTATTACTCATGGCATAGCAAGCAGGATGAACATCAGCATATTCTATATTGGTTCCCTGAGACCGAATCCCCATGAGGCATTGTGAATAGGGCCAGATGATACCTACACGTGGTTGATTGTGTTAGGACAAAAGAACCCTGAGTTTAGGGAACCCAAAACTTTTATAATGAGAAACAAACATGCCTGCCCTTTGCTTCAGATGGAGACACTATTTCTATCTTTCAAGGTTGTTTCTACATAAATATTCTTGAAAAGATATTCTGTAACAGAATATCTACTTGTAAGACAAGTAGAAGCCCAGAAGACTCAGACAGAATTATCCCCCAACAGGCAGATAGAACATTTTACCTCTTTAAATGAGACAGGAATAATATAGGGTGGTCACAGGAGAATAAACACTTCCAGGTGGCAGTTTCACATAACTAGAGGCTACAGGCTGATAACACCCTGAAAAGCAGGGTGTGGACCAAGCTAGCTAAGACTGACTGGACCCAACACAGTGCTGGCTTTGATTTAGGCTTCACCTAGGACCTCAGTATATGTTCATTAACATACTAAATCACATACCCAACAGCGCCATAACAGTTCTGAGAATACCTATATTTAGTGTTAAAGTGGGTGACACTACAGTTCTGAGAAATCCTTTTCCCAGAATCTCCATGAATATTTTACCCCTTGGTTAAAGAAACCCATAAAGGTAGCAGCTCCAAACCCTTCTGTGAGTGACTCTCTCCTGCATACGCCTGCACTCCCTTTCTTGAGTGTGTACATTTTGCTTTGCAATAAATCTCTGTACTTTCACTCTTTCCTAACTCATCTTTGAATTCCTTTTCACAATAGTGTCAAGAGCCTGGACACTAGCTGGGGGTCAAGTTCCCAGCAGCATTTGGGGACCTTCCCCAGCTCACCAGTATCAAGTGTGAAGGCTAATCTCAGGATTTAATCCTCAACGTATATCACTCATTCTTCAGAAATAAGTAAGGTGATTGAAATGGTTTCGACGTAGCAGATGAGTTAATCAAGTCATTTTTGCATACGACTAAGAACCAATCTAAGCAACTAATTTAAGGTGAACTGATCAAAGTTAGTAATCTTTAGTTTTCTGTTGTTATACAGATATTGTATCTAGATTAGTGTCAGGTATCTTTATGGCATTAAGGAAATTAATCAGCATAAAGATCATTTTAACAGTTTTATTTATTCTCTATGTTGACCAGTCCTGCTATTAAATATTGATATCAGTTTTGTTCCATTCAGATATTTATTTGTTCTCTGCAGATTATTTCTCTTCAGACATTATATTTATTATTTTTAAAACATTTTCATAGATATTTTCCAATATACACAAAAGTAGAGAGAAGAGTATAATGAACCATATGTGTACATCACCGAGGTTAGTCAATTATTAACTCATGGCCAATCTCATTTATCTCTCTTTCTCTACTACTCACTTCCCTTGGACTACTTTAAGAAATCTCAGACATTGTGTCAATATCTTTGGGTGAATTATTTTCAAGAGAAGGCATTTCTGCTCTTCCCCTCTTTTTTGCCTGTTACATTCTGATAAGTTTATTCTTGTGTGCGTGTGCCTATTTGGAAACTCGCTTACACAAATTGTATATTTGAATCTTGTTTGGGTCCTTGACATGTAGGTATACTATACTATATTTCTGTTTTGTTTTTATTCTTTAACAGTAGTTTCTTTATTTTTATCTACGAAAATGTAAGTCTCAATATGATCAAATTTGGGCACCGAGGGAAGAACTTCTGTGGTTTAATTTTTTCTTCTTTCTTTCCTCCTCCTCCTCCTCCTCCTCCTCCTCCTCCTCCTCCTCCTCCTTCTTCTTCTTCTTCTTCTTTTTTTTTTGATAAAGACAAATCCTCTTTTGGGTTAATTTCCTTTTAACCAATCAAAAATGTTCATATGCCTTCCTAATTATTCACTTATAAGATATGTGGCTATGAAATTACTTTAGATTTGCTAGAACAACTTGTATATGTACAAATTCCTATATACTCCTCTAACTAATCATTTCATCCAAGCTATGAATCATTCTTCTTGTTTTCCTGCAAGCCTTTCCAGTTTATCTACAGCTTTACAAATGAGTTGCCAGAAGATGAAAGCAGAGCTTAGCCCCCAAAATAGAGCTGGCCCATACTCTATAGAGACCCAAGTTTATATGCAGAGAAAGAAATTGGTTGCTAGTATAGAGCTTCCAATTTGGTAGAACTCTTCAAATTCATATCTCAGACATACAAAGTAGGGTTTCCTTTAAACTTTATAGGATTCTCTTGGGAGACAGTGATTTGTCTATTACTGTTTCGGTGCTAATTCTTAACATATGTGGTTCAGATACTCTAGCTTCAAAATGGATAAGGTAACTGTACTGTGGATGGGATGAAGAGAAGATGGTGAAGCAAAAAGGAAAGCATCTTTACTGAGGGCTGAGGTTGATGGTATCCATTACCATAAAGTAAATAAGTCTGTGTAAAATAAATCTCTCACAGATTGGAACTGCTAAACAAGAGGAAAGAACCAAGGAAGCCTGAAAGGTAAAAATGAGTGTTTGTCAAAGCTGGGAGCTCAGGATACAAGTGTGGAGTGGTGACAATTCCATGGTGCCTGCCTTAGGGAATCAGATAAATTTTAGGGAAAGAAGAAAGTCATGGCCACTGCAGCCTTACACAGTGGCCCTGATGTGTGGCCATCACAAGATCAAAAACAAAACAAAAATGTCAGTAGCCTTACTTTGTTAGTGTTTTTAAAAATCCCTGGTGGTGTTTGGTTGGTTTTATAAACAGCTCCTCTGGATGCTGCAATTCTTTCTCTTGTAAAGCATATCGAGAACATTAAAAAATTTTATTTTCTTTTAAACTAGAAGTGTATGTGCAGGCTTCTTACATGGATACATTGTTTAGTGGTGAGGGTTGGGATTCCAGTGTACCCATCACCCAAATAGTAAGCATTGTATCCAATAGGTAATTGTTCAACCCTCACCTCCATTTCAACCTCCCCTCTTTAGAGTCCCTAGTGTCTGTTTTTTTCCATCTTTATGTTCATATGTACCCATTGTTTAGCTCCTACTTATATCAGTAACTTAATGGCACTCTCTGGTCACTGAGTGAAATATATTTTTTTAAGTTTTCAAAGTATTTTCATATGTACAACTGTTAAGTCCCTAGAGAGAAACTCCAATAAAAGTTATTTTACATTTACAAAATAGTAGCACTTTAGAGTATGACTTAATTTCCTCCTCTTACGTCATTTTAGTTAGGAATTTTAAGAAAATGACTTTACTTGTCCATACCAATATCTTTGGTAATATGTTCTCTATAGCACACCTGTTGTGCATGATTCATGTGTTAATTATACTTATTTTTTTCCTAGCTCACCACAGAAAACATTCCTGGGATGAACATTTTTCATAAAAATCGATTAGTATTTTAAAATCTCATGTGTTACATTTTTATCTTTTATTCCTTCTCCCAGAAAAACACAAGATCTTTAAATAGAATATTAAAAGCTTCCTTTTCAGAGAACGTCAGCAGTGTTTCTCCAATAGCTTCTAATAATACTAAGTAGGAAAGAACAGTTCACTGAATCAGTCTTGCACTGTTATACAATCACTTAAGGTCAGTTACATAAGGAAATAGATAAATAAAGCAAAAGGAAACTTGTATCACGTTCGTGAAAAATGCCAAGCCTACATAGAATGGAACTGGCACTCAGTTAACAGCTGGCTTTATTCAGGGTCTTACTGATGACCCATCGGCCTTGTAGGCTATTCAGGAAGTAAGCTCTTTTAGGTTACTTATGCCTTACAGTTGCAGAGCAAATGAGAGAAGAAATTCATTTCTAGTAATTAAACATAATCCTACTAATTTCTTAAAGGCTTTGTTAAGTCTCAAGATCTTGAAATGTCTGACTTTTAAAAAATAAAATCCAAGATGTGAAGGAATCCATTTAAAATAATAATAATTTATTAATTTTTTTCCATTTTATTTTAGATTTGGGGTACATGCACAGCTTTGTTACCTGGCATACTGTATGATGCTGATGTTTGGGGTATGAATGAAGGGATCAGTTTTGATAGTCCCCTCTCTACTGACATTTTATGTGCAGGGAGCTAGTGAGGAAGAATAGAGACATCACTAAATTTGGCCTTAGGAAGTATGATCTTGTGTCCCCATCTTCTCTTATTAATTCTGTGATTGTGGACAAGCCACTACTTAACCTCTTTGGGCCTCAGTTTCTCTTTATAAACTGTAGGCAGTATTCCCTGTCCATGTCAGAGAGCTGTTAAGAAGGCAAAATGAGACAATACATGTTAAAGTGCTGTATAAAAGAGTGTTACCCAAATATAAAATGTTTTCATTCTTGAGTTTCTTCCTAAGAAGGCACATAAAGAATATATTCTGGAGGAATAGGGTTTAGGTAGTCAAGAATTTGGACATAATCTTTTGTGTTACCCAAATATAAAATGTTTTCATTCCTGAGTTTCTTCCTAAGAAGGCACATAAAGAATATATTCTGCAGGAATAAGGTTTGGGTAGCCAAGAATTTGGACATAATCTTTAGTAAGTCCTGCTCTTGATCATGATCTTCTCAGTTGCTAAAGGGATTAAGTTAGACACTTACAGAGGTGCAGTTTTTTCAACAACTTACATACAGTTCTCAAGAGATCATAACAACTGTTCCATCTCTTCAACAATCTGAAAGAAAAAGCTATGACCCTTTGTTTTGTAAGGGCCAAATATAGGCCATGTCACAGTTAGATTTCATTTAACTGTCAAGAACACCCAGTTTCACACACAATTCAAAGAGAATCTCCAAAGATGCATAATGGACTATTTGTTGGAGGGAAATATTTAACCTTATACTGATTGTATTTAAATCACACATTTTGCTTAGAATTCAAGAAGGTATTATGAGGAGTAGTGAGAATTGAGGAGAACAGGAGATTCTTCCATTGCTGCAATTCTTTATTAACCTCCTTTCCAGGGTTGTGCAGATGGATTCAATGTAGAGATCAAAAGCAAAACTTTTGTAAGGCATATAAACTGAAATTACTTTTGCACCAACCTAATAGTTTATGTCCATTTTCAGAAAGGCAAGAGGGGAGCTTTAAGAGGCTAAATGACATACTAATTTATTGCACTGAAAAGTGGGATCTTGGCTGCTTATCTTGAGGCTGTATCTGACAAATATAAAATAGAGATATAAGACAATTAGAGGAATGGTAGCAAAAAACTTCCCCCACTTAGTAATGACCAGCTAAATATTCATGTAGAAAACATTTGGCCTGAATTATATTGATAATTGCATCAGTCCTCTATTTGACTTTGCATGTATAAACAAAGACTGGTAAATCTAATCTAGACATCGGAACCATATTGCTGAGTGTACAGCTATTTATGTGCGTTGAGGCACTTAACTAAACATCCCATTAAGTCTCTGAAGGTTTAAAGAATGGAACCACTCTTGATTTGATTTACTTTCATCCTTAACTTTCCATGCAAACAGTACTCAAAAGAGCAAACAGCAGACTGACTTTTGATCTCAGTCTGTGTTCTAATTCGAGTTGCAAATTTGCATCAATAGTTTCACATTACTGCGTTAATCATTTTCACCATTTGCCAGGTCAAAATATTAATACTGGTGTTTCCTGGAGTGGTACATAAGTAATTCAATAAACACAAACTAATACAGATACAGAGGATCAGTGCCATGTCTCTGGTTCCACCAAAAGTTGAATTTCCCAGTAAAGAGCTCATGATTAGGCTATGACCAAATGAATGAGCTTTGTCAAAGAGTACAGATCTCAAAAAATGTGGAGGCTGCATTCAATTACATTTATGGATGTTAGGAAACTGTCAACTGCCTTTGGAGTCCAGGGAGAGAGCCAGCAGCCACCCTTCTCACCACCCTGGGCTTTTTGTGAGAGCTGCACTGCAATATCATCATCCTGGCTTAGGGGAATTGGTGTGCAATAAGCCAGAGGCAGGACTTTGGAGTCAAGGAGGTTTGAATCCTCATATTCCATTTACTACAAATGATGTAACTCTTTGGAGCCTCATTTTACTGTGTGAAATGGGAACATGAGTTTTATGAGAAGTGAGAGAACATAGGTAAAGTGCCTAGAACCATCCCTGGCCCAGAAGTGGCATTCAGTACACACTGCTTCCCTTCTCTTCCTACAGATTCCTGGAGACAAAGGAAAAGGGGTATCCGGTGAGGGAGTAGAGGTCTAGTTCATCCACTTAGAGATCACAGAGTTCCTCCAGGTTGCAGGACTGGATGCTGAGATCTGGGTTTGTGTCCTCCATGTGGGTTAATCTAACCTTCTTCTTCTATTGCCCATTTCAGTTTGCAACTAGGTATTAGGTGACACCAAGACCTATCAGAAGTGCAGGTGTCCCTTTAGGTGCCTTAAGGACATTTTTCACAGTTTCATGTCTCCTGAAGAAGGATCCTTCATTATTTGTGAACAAAGAATACTGCAACCCAAAGGAAATTTTTAAAAATTGTCTGAAGATGTTATTTTAATAGATAGTATAAGATCTGTCTATTTCCTTAAAGTTTCAGTTTGATCATGTCACATTTAGCATGAGCGACTTCATTTTTGTTTGGCCTAGTCTGTTGGGGTCTGGTACATGAGCTTTGTCCAAAACAATGGTCTCTCATAATTGTGTTAACAATTGGCAGGGCTCTCCTGTCTTGGCTGATACCTAGCCTGAGGATAATACTCTGTAATCCTTAAAACTTGGAACATCTCAAGGGCTTGCCTGGGTTCTCACTTTTTGTCTCCCTACCACATGGGAGCAGATCTCCTGGGCCTTCATTTCTCTGTGGTCTAGGGGAAGACTGGGAGTATAATTTTGGGCCCAAAGGGTATACTTCTTAAAGGACTTTGGGAATGATGATGACTGACACATTGACTGAGCTCATATTTCAGGTAAAGTTATATTCTCCATTTCAAAGAGTGATCTTGTTTTCACAAAGATGAGTGCTGCAAACGTATAATCAGCATAACATTGAAACAGTAAAGTAACAGAGGTTATTTCTGTCTCAGAAAAATATCATGTGAATAGATGCCCAAACTAGACTGGTATATTTGGAGGATAGCAATAGCTGAGTGTGGCTGGAGTCCAGGGTGGTGTGAAAGAAAATTAAATGTAAAAGTAAGTTGTGATTATAAAATAAAGAATCTTAAAGATAATGATGAAACTCCAACAACTCCAGCCATGGGCTCAGGGACAGAACTCTGATCTCCCTGGGCCTGAGCCCCTAGGGGGAGGGGTGGCTGTAGTCTCTGCAGACCAGTGAGAGGTGAAACCAGTTGGACTTCTGGGTCGGGTGAGGACTTGGAGAACTTTTCTGTCTTACAAGAGGATTGTAAAATGCACCAATCAGCACTCCATAGCTAGGATTGTAAAGTGCACCAATCAGCACTCTGTGGCTAGCTAGAGGTTTGTAAAATGCACCAATCAGTGCTCTGTAAAAATGCACCAATCAGCACTCTGTGGCTAGCTAGAAGTTTGTAAAATGGACCAATCAGCAGGATGTGGGTGGGGACAAACAAGGGAATAAAAGTTGGCCACCCCAGCCAGCAGTGGCAACCCAGTCGGGTCCCCTTCCATGCTGTGGAAGCTTTGTTCTTTTTCTCTTCACAATAAATCTTGCTGCTGCTCACTCTTTGGGTCCATGCACCTTTGAGAGCTGTAACACCACAAAGGTCTGCAACTTCATTCTTGAAGTCAGCAAGACCACGAACCCACTGGAAGGAAGAAACTCTGGACACATCTGAAGGAACAAACTATGGACATACCACCTTTAAGAGATGTAACATTCACTGCGATGGTTCACAACTTCATTCTTGAATTCAGCGAAACCATGAACCTACTGGAAGGAACAAACTCTGGACACACCAGCAGACTTAGTCTTTCCTCCTGCTAGTTCTGAGGAATCCAGACAGCCCAGGCCAGTAGGTTTTCCCCCTAGTGAAACACACCTCTTCCATCAAGGGACAGCCAAAATGTTCATTAAATGGGTCATGCTCCCTGTGCTACCCAACTGAGTGAGACCCTCCAACAGGGGCTGTCAGACACTCTAAACAGGAGCATTCCTACTGGCATCAGGTTGGTACCCCTCAAGGTCAGAGATCCCAGGAGGAGGAGGAGGCACTCATCTTTGCTGTTCTCCAACCTCCTTAAGTGACATCTCCAGGTGTGGGATTGAACCAGATGAATACGGCCTGCAGTGAACCCCAGCAAACCAGAGCAGCCCTACAGAAGAGGGAACTGATAATTGAAAGAAAAACAAACAGAAAGCAACAACAACAGCACCAACAAAAAAGTCCCCACAAAAACTTCATCCCAAGATCAGTAGCCTCAAAGATCAAAACTAAACAAACTCATGAAAATGAGAAAGAAGCAACAAAAAATTGCTGAAAATCCAAAAGGCCAGAGTGCCTCTTCTTCTCCAGATGATTGTAGCACCTCTCTAGCAAGGGCACAGAGCTGCACAGAAGATGGGATGGACAAATTGACAGAAGTAGACTTCAGAAGATGGGTAATAACAAACTCCACTGAGCTAAAGGAGCATGTTCTAACCCAATGCAAAGAAGCTAAGAACCTTGATAAAAGGTTACAGGAGCTGCTAACTGGAATAATCAGGTTAGAGAGGAACATACATGACCTGATGGAACTGAAAAACACAGCACAAGAACTTTGTGAAGCATACACAAGTATCAATAGCCAAACTGATCAAGCAGAAGAAGACCATCTTGCTGAAATAAGGCATGTAGACAAGATTAGAGAAAAAAGAATGAAAAGGAATGAACAAAACCTCCAAGAAATATGGGACTATGTAAAAAGACTGAACCTATGATTGATTGGAGTACTTGAAAGAGACAGGGAGCCTGGAACCAAGTTGGAAAACACTTCAGGATATTATCCAGGAGAACTTCCCCAACTTAGCAAGACAGGCCAACATTCAAATTGAGGAACTACAGAGAACACCACTAAGATACTCCATGAGAAGATGAACCCCAAGACACATAATCATCAGATTCTCCAAGGTCAAAATGGAGGAAAAAATGTTAAGGGCAGCCAGAGAGAAAGGCCAGGTCACCTAAAAAAGGGAAGCCCATCAGACTAACAGCAGATCTCTCAGCAGAAACCCTATAAGCCATTGGACATTGGGGGCCAATATTCAACATTCTTAAAAGAATTTTCAACCCAGAATTTCATATCCAGCCAAACTAAGCTTCATAAGCAAAGGTGAAATAAAATCCCTTCCAGACAAGCAAATGCCAAGGGATTTCATCACCACCAGGTCTGCCTTGCAAGATCTCCTGAAGGAAACACTAAATATGGAAAGAAAAATCCAGTACCAGCCACTGCAAAAACACACCAAAATATAAAGACCAATGACACTATGAAGAGACTGCATCAACTATTGTGCAAAATAACCACCTAGCATCATGATAACAGAATCAAATTCACACATAACAATATTAACCTTAAATGCAAATGGGCTAAATGCCCCAATGGAAAGACACAGACTGACTAATTGGATAAAGAGCCAAGAAACCATCAGTGTGCTGTATTCAGGAGACTCATCTCACGTGCAAAGACGCTCAAAATAAAGGGATGGAGGAATATTTACCAAGCAAATGGGAAGCAAAACAAACAAACAAACAAACAGGGGTTTGCAATCCTAGTCTCTGATAAAACAGACTTTAAACCAATAAAGATCAAAAAAGACAAAGAAGGGCATTACATAATGGTAAAGGAATCAATTTAACAAGAATAGCTAAGTATCCTAAATATATAAACACCCAATACAGGGGAATCCAAATTCATAAAACAAGTTCTTAGAGACCTATAATGAAACTTAAGACTCCCACACAACAGTACTGGGAGACTATAATGCCCTATCATCTATATTAGATCAATGAAACGAAAATTAAAAGATATTCAGGACTTGAACTCAGCTCTGGATCAAGTGGACCTAATAGACATCTGCAGAATTCTGCACCCCAAATCAGCATAATATACATTCTTCTCAGTGCCACATGGCTCTTATTCTGAAATTGACCACATAATTAGAAGTAAAACACTCCTCAGCAAATGTAAAGAAACTGAAATCATAAGCAGTCTCTCAAACCACAGTGCCATCAAAGGAGAACTCAAGATTAAGGAATACATAATGTAGATAATGAATTGATGGGTGCAGCAAACCAACATGGCACGTGTATACTTATGTGATAAAACTGTATGTTCTGCACATGTATCCCAGAACTTAAAGTATAATAATAATTTTAAAAACCTCACTGAAAACCACATAACTCATGGAAATTGGACAACCTACTTCTGAATGACTCCTGGGTAAATAATAAATTTAAGGCAGGAATCAAGAAATTCTTTGGAACCAATGAGAACAAAATGACAATGCACCAGAATCTCTGGGACACAGCTAAAACAGCGTTAAGAGAGAAATGTATAGCACTAAATGCCCACATGAGAAAGCTAGAAAGTTCTAAAATCAATACCCTAATATCACAATTTAAAGAACTAGAGAAGCAAGAGCAAATAAATCCAAATCTAGCAGAAGACAGTAAGTAACTAAGATCAGAGCAGAACTGAAGGAGATAGAGACACAAAAATCCATACAAAAAAATCGATGAATCTCTAGGAGGTAGTTTTTTGAAAATATTAACAAATAGACCACTAGCTAGACTAATGAGAAAAGAGAGAAAAATCAAATAGACAAAATAAAAAATGATAAATGGGATATCACTGCTGATCCCACAGAAATATAAACTGCCATCAGAGAATAAACACTTCTATGCAAATAAACTAGAAAATCTAGAATAAATGGATAAATTCCTGGACACATGCACCCTCCCAAGTGTAAACCAGGAAGAAGTCAAATCCCTGAATAGACCAATAACAAGCTTTGAAATTGAGGCAGTAATTAATAGTCTACCAATCAAAAAAAAAAAAAAAAGCCCAGGACCAGACAAATTCACAGCTGAATTCTACCAGAGGTAGAAAGAGGAGCTGGTACCATTCCTTCTTAAACCATTTCAAATAATTGAAAAGAGGGGACTCCTCACTAATTCATTTTATGAGGCCAGCATCATTCTGATACCAAAACCTGACAGAGATGCAACAACAGCAAAAAGACTTCAGGCCAACATCCCAGATGAGCATTGAAGGAAAAACCTTCAATAAAATACTGGCAAACTGAATTCAGCAGCACATTAACAAGCTTATCTACCATGATTGAAGTTGACTTCATCCCTGGGATGCAAGGCTGGTTCAACATAAGCAGATCAATAAACATAATCCATCACATAAACAGAACCAATGTCAAAAACCACGTGATTATCTCAATAGATGCAGAAAAGGCCTTTGATAAAATTCAACGTCCCTTCATGTTAAAAACTCTCAATAAATGAGGTATTGATGGAACATACCTCAAAATAATGAGAGCTGTTTATGGCAAATCCACAACCAATATCATATTAAATGGGCAAAAGCTGAAAGCATTCCCTTTGAAAACCAGCACAAGACAAGGATGCCCTCTCTCACCACTCTGTTCAACAGTGTTGGAAGTTCTGGACAGGACAATCAGGCAAGAGAAAGGAATAAAGGGTATTCAAATAGGAAGAGAGGAAGTCAAATTGTTTCTCTTTGCAGACGACATGATTCTGTATTTAGAAAACCCCACCGTCTCAGCCCAAAAACTCCTTAAGCTGATAAGCAACTTCAGCAAAGTCTCAGGATACAAAATCAATGTGCAAAAATCACAAGCATTCCTATACACCAACAATAGACAAGCAGAGAGCCAAATCATGAATAAACTCCCATTGCTACAAAGAGAATAAAATACCCAGGAAAACAGCTAACAAGGAACATAAAGAACCTCTTCAAGGAGAACTACAAACCATTCCTCAAGGAAATAAAAGAGGACACAAACAAATGGAAAAACATCCCATGCTCATGGATAGGAAGAATCGATATTGTGAAAATGGCCATATTGCCCAAAGTAATTTAAAGATTCAACGCTATTCCCGTCAAACTACTATTGACATTCTTTACAGAATTAGAAAAAACTACTTTAAATTACATATGGAACAACAACAACAAAAAAGCCCGTATAGCCAAGACAATCCTAAGCAAAAAGAACAAAGCTGGAGGCATCATGCTACCTGACTTCAAACTATACTGTAAGGCTACAGTAACCAAAACACCATGGTACTGGTACCAAAACAGACATATTGACCAATGGAACAGAACAGAGACCTCAGAAATAACACCACACATCTACAACCATCTGATCTTCGACAACCCTGACAAAAACAGGCAATAGAGAAAGGATTCCCTATTTAATAAATGGTTCTGGGAAAACAGCTAGCCATATGCAGAAAACTGAAACCAAACCTTTTCCTTACACCTTATTCAAAAATTCACTCAAGATGGATTAAATACTTAAATGTAAAACCCAAAAGCATAAAAAAAAAAAAAAAAAAAAAAAAACCTAGAAGAAAACCTAGGCAATATCATTCAGGACATAGGCATGGGCAAAGATTTCATGATGAAAATGTCAAAAGCAATTGCAACAAAAGTGAAAATTGACAAATGGGATCTAATTAAATGAAAGAGCTTTTGTACAGCAAAATAAACTATCATCAGAGTGAACCTCTGTCATTGCAGCTCTTTTGGCTTCTCTGTCTGCCTCTCTGTTTCCTCGAGTCTCAGCACCTCCTCCTGTTTGATGCTCTTTGCAATGGATGACTGCTAGTTCTTTTGGAGCCCATATGGCTTCTAAGAGCTGCTCTATTTCCTTTTTATTTTTGATTTCCTTTCCTTGATGTTAATGATCCTCTTTCCTTTTTATGGCTCCATGGGCATGCAAAGTGGCAAAAGCATACCTTGAATCAGTATAGATGTTTACTGACTTTCCTTTGGCCAAGAGCAATGCGTTAGTGAGAGCTATTTGCTCAGTGGCAGAGGGTGGGTTTCAGCTACTGAATTCAGTGTTACCACTGCATATCCAGCCCCTCTGACACTTTCAGATATGAAGCTGCTTCCGTCAGTAAAGTATTCAACATCTGGGTTTTTTTGTTTTGGTTTTTGAGATGGAGTCTTGCTCTGTCACCCAGGCTGCAGTGCAGTGGCATGATCTCGGCTCACTGTAAGCTCCACCTCCTGGGTTCACGCCATTCTCCTGCCTCAGCCTCCCAAGTAGCTGGTATTACAGGCATCCGCCACCACACCCGGCTAGTTTTTTTGTATTTTTTAGTGGAGATGGAGTTTCACCATGTTAGCCAGGATGATCTGGATCTCCTGAACTCATGATCTGCCCGCCTTGGCCTCCCAAAGTGCTGGGATTACAGGCGTGAGCCACCGTGCCCGGCCACATCTGGGTCTTTTAAGGGCTGGCCCTTTAAGTCTTTTCAGCTTGAGAAAACCTCATCCACTGTTTCCCTACAACAATGATACCCTGGGCCACACAACGAAGGCTTTCCATGCTCTGTCCATTCAATTGGCAGCAGTGTGGCTGGTTATGTAGGGGTTTTCACATAAAAGCCCTTGATATCTTAACATCCTAGAGTTAGAAAGCCAGCGATGTCCCCTCTGCTCCAATTATTTTGACATAATTTTTAGACAATAGCCCAGTTGCTTGAGTTACTACTGAGTGCTCCGCACCAGTATCGACCATAAAGTCTGTTTTACAGCCCTCTACCTCCATTGAGACCATAGGCTCCTCAGGGCCTAATGAAATGGAGCCCAGTCTGTCTCAGTCCTCATAATAATCATTGATTCCTGCCAGTCCGATTAAATCCATGTCTGACTTCTGAACCCGTTGACTGGTGGCAGGGGGTTCTGGCCAGCCGTTTTGTCCATGATTGTTGCCTCTATCCTTTTCTCTTTCTGGGCATTCATTCTTCCATTGTTCCATCTGCTTGCATCTCACACATTGATCTCTCTCAAGCCTAAGTTAGCCCTCTCGTCCTGGCTTAGCTTCCTGGTTTTGCCTACCTAGTCCTCTACCATGACTGCGACCACGACCACGTCCTCTCACAAAACCAATTTCTTTCCAACTAAGACTGCCGCCAGCAAGTCTGCCCTTTTCTTTAGATCTGTATCTAGCTTCTCTCTTGGCCTTATCCCGATTTACAAACACCTTAGTAGCCACTGGGATAAACTGGGTAACATTCATGCCTTCAAACCCTTCTAACTTCTGAAGCTTTCACTTTATGTCTCCTTGTGCCTGGGTTACAAATGCTTCATTAACCATACACTGATTACCTGCAGCCTCTGGGTCAAATGCTGTGTAAAGCCAGTAAGCCTCACAGAGCCTCTCATAAAATTCACTGGGACTTTCATCTGGCTTCTGGTGGACCTCTGAGACCTTTCCAGTATTGGTGGCCTTTTTCCCTCCAACCTTTATTGCACTTAGAAGTGCCTCTCAACACCACTGCAAACTTTGTAGCCCTTGAGCCTGGTTAGGATCCCAGCCTGGGTCAACCTCTCTCGGGAGTGCTTGTTGTACACACTGCCTGATATCTCCTGTGCCTACAGGCATATTGTTCTCCAGCCACTGGAGAGCAGCTTGTATAACTCTACAGCACTCTTCTGTATTGAATAATGACAGAAGAAGTTGCTTGCAATCAGCCCAAGTAGGATTATGAGTTAGGAAAATGGACTGCATTAGACCTATAAGAGCCTGAGGCTTCTCTGTATAGGAGCGAGTATGTTGTCTCCAATTTAAGAGATCAGTAGTAGAGAAGGGCTGATAAACGAAGAGCTGCTCTCCTCCCTGGACTTCATTCTGTGCATTCAAATAAATTTGTCCCACTGTTTCTCAGAGGGGCATCTGCATTGCTCAGGTATGGCCCATCCTAAGGTGGCTGACCTCACGCCCCTGGAGTTCCTGCCTTGGCTTTTCAGGCAAGGGCTCTGGTTCCTCTCTGTGCATTGTTGCCTGAGGGGTGCTTTCTTCTGAGTCTGAGCCTCTGGAGGCAGCTGGGGTATTCCCCTGTCCAAGTCTTGCCAGGGGATGGATAAATTGGTGCATAGCGGGTAGACTTTCTAACACTTCAGGTTGGGCCCGTAGGACAGGTTTTTTCTACTTTTCCTGTGACTCTTTTTCTTTTTCTGATGCCTTGCAGTCTCTTTCTGTGGGTCCCTGGCTTTGTCCCGGCCATTAGAGTCTTACAGTAGTTCTCAAAGCAGGCCTGCAGCCACTTAGAGCGGGTCTGAATTACACTTAGCCATGAGTCAATGTACAGAAATTGATCTGGGTGCCCAGGCTGTTCTTCAAGCCTGGTGACCACCCAAAACACTCTACCAATTATCTCCCTGTCTATTGTCCCCTCAGCCAGCCACCCTGCATTAAAAGATGGCCAGTCTATCTCACAAAGGGTTATCAGTTTCTGTGGAGTTAGCTTAATCCCATAATCGCCATTAAAACCTTTTTTAAAGTTTTCAGCATGCACTCCAGTGGAGTAGGCTTTGATGCTTTTCCTCCCATTTCCTCCCTCATGGCACGCTTTCACTCTCGGATCTACCACAACAAGTCCTATTACAGGAGGTTCAGACGCTGCTTAGCCAGAAGCTTGCATTAATTCGTGTTATAGCTAGCTGCAGCCATGGAACTGATCCTATGGGTCATATGCAGTGTCCTAGGTCTGGTTTTTCCCACACTCGCCTCGGAGCACACACTCCATGCTAAGAGATCCGTGCCTCCCCACGTCATGCCCCACGTTGGTCTCTCCCGAGATTGTCTCTTTCACACACCTCCCCCGTCCCCAAAACAGTTTTCCTTTCTGACCGACTGGTGAGTCCCACCCATGTCTAGTGTCAGTTAGGGTGTGAGTTTTGTCCGGAATCAATGGGCCTCTCCCATTGTCCCAACCCCCTCGGCTCGGACTAGTCATCATGCCCTGAGAGGTGATCAGGCTCCCCTCCCATCCTTATGGAATGGGCCTTGCCTTAGGGGCCAAACCTTACCATGGTTCAGATGTCTGAGTCCTGCCCCTGTGACTGTCCTGCAACCCTTTCTACCAGTTCCATTTGCGCTGTCAGGGAGGGCTCCAGAATGTAGAATGGCCATTCTCCTTCTGGGCTGAAACTCTCCCAGGGCACCCAGGACCCTGGTTTCCCATGTCCTGGTGCTCTAGCCCACAGGCAAAGGAGACAGAAAATCTGCCATCTCCAATCCCAGATAAGCCCCCAGAAATGTTGCAGATCAAAGACAGGAGAGACTGAAAAAGGTTCAGGAGAGTTTATTAAATTAAGGTGATCACTGGCTCAAGCAGACGTACATCCAGAAAGTCTGAGCCCCAAACAGAGGACTTTTCCTACTTTTAAACATCTTAAGGTGGGAACTACATGAGGTGGGAAGCAAGTTACAGAAGCAAAAAACAAAGGCAGCATTACAACATTTCTTACATCTTAAGAGAAACATGTCTTGCAACCTAAACTTATAGGTCTTGTGACACTGTAGCCGTGCAGGAACTTGCTGGGCCTGTAATAAATCTTGAGGAATGTGGAGTCGGGGAGTATAGATAAGGTCCACTGTCCACAGAGAGAAGGCAGGCTGTTAATATTGTCTTTTAACTTGAATGTAAGGGAGGGGGTCACATTTTGCAGCAACTTTAAGAGGATATTAAAATTTCTATTACTGCTACTATTAGGTTATAGTTGATTTCATTAATTCCGTCTTCAATACTGGTGGAGGGAAATGAAGAATTTTAAACCTATTAAATACAGTCATAAGAGTAACAGGTAATTTTTAAAGCTTATAAATTAACAGATAATAGAAAAGTATAATATTTAAAATGTAAGTATGGTGCATGAAAACAAAAGAAGAAACAAAACCAGAAGTATTGAAAAGTTATTTCCCTGAAATGGAGTTTCATTATAGGATAAGGAATAGTGTGGTAGAAAATTGTATTTTATTGTAAACATTTTTGTACTATTTTTTAATCATACAGTTTATTTTGAAAAAGAATTATTTTATTTTTGTAGCTCTTAAAGTGTCCCTTTAAGCCGCCATGTACTGGGTCGTCTTTTCTTTCTTCAAATGTTCGCCCTGGATAGGAATGGGCTACACATCTCCATGGATCCTGTTACCTTTGGGCTCAGTCCTGTCTCCGAGTCATTATGACTCTCTCCCATTCTTATTCAATGAGTTTAGTCATTTCTTTTTATCCCCAGAGCCACTTGGTGTTCAGCAAACAAAGAAGCCTCCAGGTACCAGAATCTATCCTTCTTAGAAGGCAGCAGATATTACAAATAACAAAAAGCAACAAAACATGCAAGAACTAAAATTTCCTGTCAGAGTTTTTTGTTTTTGTTTTTTTTCCATCACTACTTGGAAAATTGCATTCTCATCATAGTCCTTGGAATTTTTGAAGAAGGCTAATGAGCTGCTCCTTTAGCCTTAACTCCTTAAATCTGTCCTCTTTAAACTAAATTGTCTCCAGGTTTCCAACTCTTTGTCACAGGCTGCTTTCAGCTCTTTGTCAGGGTATAGAAGCTTTTCTATCCTTTAGACAAGCTTCTGTTTGTTAATGTCCTGTTTAATGGTAGCTCCCAGGACAGAACACGGTGCTTTCGATGTGTCATCCCTATTATGTAGGACCAGATGAGAGAGGACAGGCCAGCCATTTTCTTGGATTTAGATATTGTTTGTTTTTGTATTATCAATTGAAAAATGCCCATTTTTGTGTGGTTACACTTTACTAATTCCAATTGCCTGATAAATGCTCATTGAAGTGGTTAGTGTTTTGTGTTCCTTCCTTCCTATTAAATGTTAATTTTGAAAGCCAAAAGCTTATTTGCTGATGTGAAAAAAAAATTCGTAGGAGAAGAACCAATGGGAGATAACATTGTACAAAATGATGTCATTTTTAACCTTGCTCTTGGATTATTTTATTGACTAATAATATTTGCATCCTTATTCGTTTCCTGAATTCAGTCATTCAATCCATTTCACTTAAGGGCTTATTCTTGGTTGTCAGTGGTGAGTGCTAAGGCAGCATGGATTTAGAGGGAAAATGGGATTCACTCTGAGCAGATAAAGGATAACTAGGGGAGAAGTTTTGTCTGTTGATTTCCAATTAGTGAATCTGCAACATTAGAAGGATAGAAAAATAATAAGCAGAGAACTATGTCAAAGGTCGATGGTCTCAAAGCTGTTAGGAAAAGGAAGACATTGAATCAAACCAAAAATGGAATAATTTCTGAACAAAAGTATTGGGCTCATCAAAAACCAGGAAAGTAGAATCTGTACCACAGACCCTATAGGTAAAACTACTATACAGCTGTTCTGAACAAATGTCCAGCATGTAGCATCATGCATGGTACACTATAGTTAACAAGCAATTATTATATGACAGCATGCACTTGTAAATTGATAAATAGGAGAACTTTAACTCCATAGCCTCTATAACTTCTTTCAGCTTCAACATTCTATGAATCTAAAATTGCCAAGTCTTCATATTTATTCTCTCAGTCCTGCTAGTCCATGCCATTCTTTCTAAGTCAGCCACGTATGTGTATGGCAGGTGTCACAAAGAACCTCCTGCAAAAATTGAATTCTGCTCTAGGCAATTCCTGAATTATCCTACACTTCTTCACTGCTTTTAACTTTAGACTGCTTTGATCTTAGATCCCCAGTTCTATACACCCAGTTTGAATCTCTGTTTTTATTCTGGGTCTTAATGGCCATCCCTTTGTCCTCTCATTTTCCCTGACATGGCTTCCCACAGGGTCTCAACTCTGTACTTTTCCCAGTTTAGAGATCTGCCAAAGGTATCCTAGCTTGTTTCTACCACCATTGTAAGAAGGAGAATTGGCCACATTTCTTCAGTACTAATTCTCTTTATCACAGTCTCTCTTCCTTTCTAGCTCTGAAAAGAGTTGCTAACATTGCTGTTTTTACTTCCTCCCTTACTATTCATTCCTATGCCTGCTGGAGCCTTGCTTTTGCCTTCATCACTAGACCTCACTTTTTTTTTTTTTTAACCAAGATGACTAGTGATGAATCAAACTGTTGGTCTCTTCAAAGTGGGTGCCTGAATGCTTAACTCATACGACTATGTGCAAAATTCAACATTCACCTCTGAACAGACACACTTTTCTAGTTTTTCTTTCTCATCTTCCTTAGGATCTGTTTCCTTTATTTCTTCCTGGGATTCTCTTTGGGATCGCTTCTCTTCTAGCTCTGCAAAGTAGAGCTAGAGGACCCTGCTCATCCATTTCCATGACTACTGTCAACTATCACCCATATTCCCAAACTTCTCCCTTGAGTTCTCGATCCAAATGTCCTGTGCATACTAGTGAGCACCCCATCCTCCATTATCACATCACATACTGTGAAATGAATCTAATATTTTCTTTAAAATGTAACATTAAATCAGTTTCATCTATTTTTAAATAACATGGTATATGTATTCTAAGAATTGTATGCGTTTCTGTTAATAAAACGTCTTAGATTTCTAATCTTAAAATCTTAGAAGTATAAAAAGTACCGAACCTTATACGAAAAATAACATTAGCTAACACACTTAGGTACATACTATGTGCCAGGAATTGCTTTACATCCTCTGATGTATAAAAATCACTGAATTCTTAGAACAACTTTATAAAGTAGTACTATGATTGTTTGCATTTTACAGATGAGGAATCTCAGGTACAGAGCATTGTAACAACTTTTCCAAGGTCACCTAGAAAGAAAGTAGAATAGAACTTGAATCCATGCCCTGAATCAGGGTCTGAGTTTTTAATCATCTTGTGCTGCCTCTCAAGAAGGACTCTGAGAAACTGCAGGAAATTGCTAATGAAACATTTAGAAGACGTTAGAAAAAAGATCACATAGATGGTTAGATGAAATGGCTCTCTTTGAAGATAAAGATAGGAAAAAATTTCTGAAAACAGAAAATGATTGAAAATATGAGGGAAATCTAATACAAAGTAGGAAAACCTGAATGCTGTAACAATGGTACAAAACTTTATATAGAAATCTGGGCTACAGTTGAAGCACTGCCATCAATATGTTGTTTTCAGGAGACTGCTAATTGTGTTTACAATGGAATTTGTATACTACATATGTAAATAAAATGATAATTAAAAAACCCAGTAAGACCTTTGTAAGATATGCTAGAGTAACATATAGTATGTTGGGTACAACTAGATTTGATTACATGTTTTTCATTAATCACTGGATAATTTTGTTTTCTCTTTTGTGAATTGCTCATTGAGTACATTGACAATGCCCAGAAAGCTCTATGATATAAAATAAATGGTAAAAAAAACTTTAAAAAGAAACTATAAATACCGGTCGATTTGGAAAGGGAATTGAAATGGATTTGGGTGAATGACCTTTCTACTTTGCGCAAGACTGGAAATCTTGTATCCCGAGAAACTTCTCAGCCCCAGGCAAATTGGAATGGTTGGTCACATCTAGATCCAACTCTGTGAATGAAAAACCTTGCATTTCAAAACTTTGGGCAAACCCCTAAATCCTGGGAACCCCACTTTCATCATCTATGTAATGAATCATCTCCCCTACCTAAAGGGGCTACATGGGCAGAGGAGTCGCTGAGTCAGTGTAGGCGTGTGTGGCCTTGAGACTGTGGTTCTGTTATGGTGAAGCACCTGCACTTCTCCATGACATGTATCACACTTAGAATTAGTTGTATAATTCCTGTGTTTCTCATTTTTTTCTCTCCTTTATAGCTACAGTTGGTGCCTTATTTATAGCTTGTGATTAATAAATGTATAATCAAAGGTATGGATAAGAGGCCTTGGAACAGAAAGGTGGTCATAGTATAGATGTGCTTCTTTGCTCTACTGCCCTCCACCCCTCTATGTCATCTTTATTACTCCTCACCACATAAAAATACTTTCTTAGTTGGCCATATCCACTGCTGATGGGAGACAGACAGGAGGCTCTTTGGAGATTGCAGGGTGGTGTAATAGGGCAGGGGTCTGTAGGGTGGAGGCAGTAATGGGGGCAGAGTGTAATAGACTTTATGTGGAATATACTTATACTAGCTGTTCTGCTTCTGAGGAGCAAAGATAATAACCATACATTTTTTTTTATAGACTTTGAAAACTGTTGGGTGATATTACTTTGTAGAGTTGAAGGTGTCATTGTAAATATTTACTTTTCGACCCTCCTTTTCCTTATTCTGCAAAACCTTCTGAGTGTTCTTAGTCAATAATGGAGGGGGTTGGGGGGGAGGGTGATTGATTGATTTCAGAAAGAAAAAAATAGCTTATTTTAAGTGACCAAGTAAGCTAGAATTTGAATAATGTGTTTTAAAATTACAGGGTTGAAGCTATGCACTAATATATAAAGAGAATGATAGCAGTAATTTTCACAGATGTCACATGAATGAACCAAAAAAATCAATGCAGCACAAAAATTCGGTGACCTGAATGTATTACTTATATTTATGTTTGAAAACTGGGTACAATATAAATGTCTCCATTGAGGCAGTATGATAAGCATTTATCTAATCTTAAATGACAGAATACTTTGTTTAAAATTTTAAAGGCTTATATTTGTGAGAATTTTGTTTACAGAAACTGCATACATACTATGGATGTTTTGGCCAACTTTCTAGTTTAAAACTCTTTTTCTTTGGCAGTAGAAACCTTACCTTTGGGTGCTTTGTAAATACCCACTGTTAATAAAATAAGAATATTGTGGAGAAAAGGATTTATATCATTTACTGGAAAATAATTTCAAGGAAACCCAGGTCACGCAGTCTAGATGGTGGAAAACAGATGTCAAAAATAAGTATATTTGGTTGGAAGTAACAGAGTTAGCTTATGCAAAGGAAAAGATTTATTATAAGGATCTGAAGATATCTCCTGGAACTCAGGGACGTAAAAGCAGCCAGGTTTCAGGAAAGGCTGTCTCTGAAGCCTGCGCAATCATCTCAGAAATAGATGCTGCTAGTCACAAGAGAGCAGGAAAGAGTGTAGATGACTCAGTGCGGCTCCACCAGAGTTTCTAGGAAAACATTCACTCTGACAAGCAAATAAACTGTAAGACCTCTGAATTTGAGTCCAGTCTGAGTCTCCCTACATGAAACACATTAAAAACAAAAGACATTTACTTTTTCATTTCCTCAATTATGCTTCTTTCCTTATTTTTTTCTCTGAAGAGCATCTTGCTTAAAATAAAATTTTATTACCAGCACATAGCTTCCTATGGCAAAGACTGTCAAATCTTTAATTGCTTTTTTTTAATTGCTTTTTTTTTTTTTTTTTTTTTTTGCATTTAGACCTATTGTAGTAGGAGTCTAGGAGTCTGTTCACACATTTTAATGAAAGCACCTCACCCTCAGGATTTCTCAAAACTATGTGACCCTAAATAAAGTGAGGAATTGTAATTAAGTGGGAATTTCTGGTTGTATACAGAGCCAAAATAGTTAATTCAAAATAGTAAAGTAAATTTCAGTCTAAGTTGCTTGATCGATTTACCTTTTCTAAAGTGATCAAGTTTATTTTTACAGACATGGTTTCTAGTGTTTGATGAAAGGACTGCTTTCTTGGTTCTACCAAGTTCATTCATATCGAATGAAAAATTATATGCCTCCTTAGGGATTCCTTCAGAATTCTTCCCCCTTAAAGCTGTTTCTTCAGATTTTTTAGGGAAAGAGCTCTGATCAATTTGTGATTTTCCTTATGAATCAGAAGAATTTGTGAATTACATTTTATTCATTCCTTCAACAAATGTTTTTTTTGATAGTTCACCCTATTCCAGGTACAGTTTGAGGGACTTAGAATTTATCAGTGAATAAAACAAGAAAGAAATATGGAGCTTACATTCTAATGAGGGAAGACAACTATCAATAATAAACATAAGACATTGTAAGTCACGTATACTAGAAGGTGGCAAGTGCTATGGAAAGGAAAACAGAGCGAGGTAAAGAGGGCTGGGAGTGTGTTGGGGGCAATTATCGGTTTCACTTTAAAATGGAATGGTTCATGTAGAGTTCATCCAGCAGGTGACATTTGGAGCAAAGTCTTGAAGAAGGTGATAAAGTTAGTGCTCCTGAGAGAAGCAGTTTGCAGGCTCAGAGGATAGTAACTGCAAAGGTCCTGGCATGTGCATGGGCAGCAAGGAGGCCAGCATGGCTGGAGTGGAGTGAGCCAGCAGCAGGGCAGGAGTCAGAGAAGGAAGGGGCTCGAAGTCAGTTTCTATGGGTCTCTTAGAATGTTGAATCCATGTTCTCTCATAGGTTGAAGTCCTAAACTCTAGAGTGTGACCTTCTTTGGAAATAGGGCCATTGCAGATGTAATAAGATGAGGTCATATTGGAGTAAGTGGGTCATTAATGCAATATGACTAGTGTCCTTATAAAAAGGGGAAATTTGGACCCAGACACACATGTGGGGAGAAAGCCATATCAGGATTAAGTCAAAGACTGGAGTGATGCTTCCACAAGTTAAGAGATGTCAGTGATGGTCAACAAACCACCAGAAGCTAGGAGAGGCCATGGAACAGATTCCCCCTCACAACCCTTAGAAGGCAACAATCCTGCTGACACCTTGATCTTGGTCTTTTGGCCTCTAGAACTGCAAAGACAATACATTTCTGTTATGTAAGCCACCCAGTTTGTGTGGTTCTTTGTTATGGTGGCCCTAGCAAACTACTCCATAGGAAATTGTAAGGACTTTGGCTTTTACCCTGGGTGAGATAGGAGGTATTGCAGAGTTTTGAGCGAAGGCAGGACATGATCTGATTTCCATTTTAAAAGGATAGTTCTGGATGCTGTGTAGGGATACACTGTCAAGGAGCAAAGGTGCAATACTGAGGTCATATATACAGGCCAGAGGTGATGGTGGTCCTAAACAGAGCAGTAGCAGTGGATTAGTGAGAAGTGGAAATTATTGTGAAGGTAGAGGTGACAGATTTAGCTACTGTCTGGAAGTCTCATAGAGCAAGCATCAGAGAAGATTTTCTGATAGACTGGATGTGGAGGACGAGAGAAAGGGAGGTATCAGGGATGACTGTAAGGTGTTTAAATTGAAATACTTGAAATGCAATGAGTACTTTCCCATTCACCAACATGAGAAAGACTGTAGTTGGAGGGTTTTGTTTGGTTTTAGTGGGAGGAGGTCAGAGTTTCAGCTTTTGGCATGTAAAGTATGAGTTTTCTAATGACAGTCAAGTGAAAGTACAATCAAGGAGCAGCACAAAATGTATTCATATCCCTTTAATGGTGCTGAAAGATGCTAACAGAGATAAAATCCATCAGAATGTAAGGAAGTAGAACACAGAGATGTAATGCAGACGAATTTAACCACAGGTATTTGGGGGGCTAGATGGATAAAATAACAATAAGGAGTTAGATACACATAAAGATGCAGTAATGCTGCAAGATAAGTTTTAATTAGAAGTTTCACAAAAACACTTCTGTTCTCAAGGCCTATCTGCTACTTTCCATAACATGCATTATTCATGGTGTGTGTTTATTGAAATGGGTTGAAGGAGCCCAGTGAGAGGAACCAGTCATGAGAAGTATGACTGCAATGCTCTTTCTTTGCCATGACAGATGACTTTTCCTAGTGCACTACCTCTTCAGCTTTCTGTATATTTAGTGTTGCGGACTGGCTTACATCTTTGTTCAGCTACAATTCATTATGCTGAAATTCTTATTTAATGCTCCCTCCCTCCTGAAAAAATCAATATCCATGACCATTAGTCTCCAAGTTATTTTCATGAAGCATTTTAGAGTCCATTAGAATGCAAATGAAAAGAAGTGATCTCGGGCCTGGTATTTTCAGAACTAAGGGGCTTTTAAAAGTTGTTTATTTTGAACTTTTAGAAGCAGTAACATTTGAGGCAAACTCCAAGAGCCAGCAGCACTTTCATTGGGTATTTTGAGAGCTGTTTTCTTGTGGGTGATGGCGGAGGCAGCAATTGGGAGGTGGCTGGTGGTCTGCTGAGCCTTTTCCATGGCAAGCAGCCAGCTGGGGCGGAGGCTGCAGTGTGGGTGTGTGGGGAAGCTGCAAGGGGAGGAAGGTGTGAGAAACAAGTGGAGATGGTAGAAAATGTTCTAGAAGGCAGGAGAGGCAGGCAAGGAGGTGGGAAGCAAAGGCTGAGGGAGAGCCCTTGCATAGTTAATGGTCGTATAACAATATGGTTGAGATTCCATTTGGTTCATTGGCTTAAAAATGATAGGAGGAAGATTATCTCGTGATTAAGATGAATGCAGCAATCATTGTTTTAATACCTCTTGGATACTAGGCACGGTGTAAGGCCTTTGTCAGATGTGAACACCCTTGTCACAGCATTTTGAAACAAGTCTCCTCATGCTATTGATTTCATGAATTTTGGGTACCCAAACTCCCCCCCGCCATTTTTGCTCACCCCCAAGCACACCTAAAAAGTGTTTGAAATAAAGTACACAGATACACTTAGCATAGTTATCTGATTGTAGATTTAGTAACTGCCTGGAAGTTTCCTCGAACAAACAGCTAGAAAGAAGCAAAAGAAATAATACAGACTGGAATCCTGTGACCTAGGAAATTTGTGTTTCTATCCATAACCAAAATTTCCCCAAAGCACTGAAATCACACCATGATTTTGTTTCTATCTGAAACAAAAAATTCTTTTATTTCATCCACAATTCTCAAGGGGTAGGTGGGAGTGTTTGCTCAGCTCACCATCTCAGGATCACAGTTGCAGAACTAAAACTCATTTCTGTTCTTTTCAGAAGCAGGAAGTGACTTTCTTGCCTGAGGCGTAGCCTCAATTGCCACCTGGATGGCTGAGACATTCTAAAATCTTCCTGGTGAAAGGAAATCCTAAACTCTTACAGTGAAGGGCAGAGAGAGACACTCCTTTTGTCTGTGCAACATCAACTTTTCTTTCAAAGGCCATTTTTTTCCTCTCTTGTGTTCTGTTGATTTTACCTTTCTTGGATGGAAACACTTGAATTCTTCCTTAAGAACCTCCCTTCAAAGGCAGAGCTTGAGTTCCTCACTTCTTCTGTGGTAAATCCCTGTCATCTCATTGACTCCATATGGATACCCTACAAAGTACATGAGATTAGCTGGGTGTCATGGATAAGGAAACTGCAGTTCAGAGATATAATTTGGCCAGGGTGACACAGTAAATGAGTAATTAGCAGGAGTTTGAAGCCAGGTCACGCAAATCCCAATTCCCAAATCTCAGGTTTCTCCACTACATTGTAGAACCTGGCTGAGCAGACAAGGATGGGGGAAGGCATATTAAGCAGAGGAAATTCATGTAATTAGGTGGAAGTGCCCAGAAAATCTGGGGAACTATCCTGGTTCAGAGTGTCCAAGATGCACTGGGGAGCAGTAAAGTAAATGAGCAAGTTGATCAGTCAGTCTTGGGATGAAGCCGGAGGTTTTTATGTTAGTGACATGCATGCATATGTAGATATCATAGTGATGCTCAGAACCATTGCTGGAGGGTGCAGTTGCCTCACATGGTGTGGTTTCAGGGCTTTGGGAAAATATTACTGTCTCCTGCCCTCCAAAATCTCTCTTTTATAGGCCTCTTCCTGATGCAGAATTTCTAGCCTTAAAAATGAGCTCTTCTAGGTTTTTCTTTTTTTTTTTTTTTTTTTTTTTTTTTTGAGACGGAGTCTCGCTCTGTCGCCCGGGCTGGAGTGCAGTGGCCGGATCTCAGCTCACTGCAAGCTCCGCCTCCCAGGTTTACGCCATTCTCCTGCCTCAGCCTCCCGAGTAGCTGGGACTACAGACGCCCGCCACCTCGCCCGGCTAGTTTTTTTGTATTTTTTAGTAGAGACGGGGTTTCACCGTGTTAGCCAGTATGGTCTCGATCTCCTGACCTCGTGATCCACCCGTCTCGGCCTCCCAAAGTGCTGGGATTACAGGCTTGAGCCACCGCGCCCGGCCTAGGTTTTTCATAAATTATACTTTTTATTAAAGGACATGTAGCTTTTTGGAACTGAAGATATTAAATTAGCACATTAAATATTCTCAAGTACTCACACCTTTTCCACTCATTCATTCATCCATCCACTCACTCATTCCTTCACAATGTATGTTTCACCCAATCATTCTATTGGGTAGAAAACTATAAAAAGTGAGTCATAATGGTTCCTGACCTCAAGATTTGTTTCTAGTTGTAGAAGCACACTGAGAAATGAACTGAAATAAAAGCTTTGATAGATGATTGTGCAGGAACCGTGGCCATGAGAACTCAATAAATAGTTGTTGAATTACAGAATGTTTTCTTGATAATACAAAAGCAAGCTCCTTTAAAGGATAAAAATATTTACTCGGTGGTGTGGGCAAGCCTAAGGTGGGAGGGCTCTAAGAAGGGAGAGTCGCATGTGCAGCTCAGAAATGAGAGCAAGAACCACACTTCAGGAATGAAACGTGAGGTGAGTGTGCACAGGCGAGTATTAGGCTGGCTTTGAGAAGCAGTAATGAAAGATGAAGACGGTTCAGCAAGAGAAGGAATGTCAGCAGCTCCTTTTTTTCTTTTTTCTTTTTTTTTAAAAATGTTAAGGATTTTGATTTTATCCTGAATGCAATGGGGATTATTGATGGATTTTAAACTGGAGGATGATGTAATAAAGATTTGTGATTTAGAAGGAGGCAGTGCAGAAAATATTTGAGAGGTGGTTGAATCTCTAGGCAAAGAGATCTAAGCAAGAGTTGATGAGGATCCCAGCAATGGACACATCCATGAGTGTGTGAGGAAGGAGAATATGTACATGTATATAGAGGAAAGGGAATATATGTATATAGTATGGTATGTGATTGGGTCAAACATGTGTATATTGTGATACATATACATCTCCACCCAATGTCAAGTGTATATAAATATATACATATGTTTGATCCAATCATATACCATGATAAATCACATATATATTATATATAACATATATAATAGATATAAAATATATATATATGACATTGGGTGAAGATATAAAGGGTATGGTTGGCTACTGGACTGCTGCCTTGTCATGAATTAATAAATACAGGAAGAATAACAAATTGTTCTTCTCTCACATCTTCTTATTTCTGGGAGTAGGGACAAATAGAAAGCATTATTTCAATTTGGGTCTGAAGCACTAATGGGACAACCACAGTGGAGCTGAGCATAGGTGATTGACTGTTGGGGATATACTAAGGACTGAAGCCCACCCTGTGGGGCCACATGGGGATGACCTGGTATCTTTTCTCCCTTGTGAGCACACATATTTCTTCTCTGTGTCCCTGCATGATATTGGTAAGTCAGGACAGAGCTCTGTGCTGGGAAATAGATATTTCAGTGTACAGTCCATAAATGAGGATAAGGTTGGGAAGAAGGCACAGCTGGAGAAGATGTCCATAGAGACAGCTGAAGGAGGCAGTGGTGTGGCTGGGTCTCAAGAACTTGGAAAAAAGGAACATGAGCTGGCTTCAAATGTAAAATCCATCTTTTAACTCAAATACAAAAACCATCTTTTTGGAGATTTAAACTTCAAATACAAAAACCATCTTTTAACTCAGATGGCTCCCAGGCCTGAGGACAGTCTTTATTTCTAACCTGATTAAATTTCTTAATTTATCTAAAGAAATAATGTGTGCTCATCCAGTGGGGGATTTTTGAGTCACAAAGACAGAGGAAAGAGGGAGTAGGGTGAGTGCTTGTCAGTGCTCATGGGAGATAAGAGGGTCCCACTAAAGAACTTCACACATCCTCCATCCATTTGCAAGTCCACGTTCAGTTTGGGGCAGTACTCATAGGCTATCTCAGCCTTTGACTTGCCATTCATCTGATTGCATGTTCACTGGGAAAACTTCTGATGAGTGTTGGGATTTCCATAGTTATGTGCCTCCCTGGAGTGAATGTCCTATGATATGGGTTTGGGTGTTCAGGTCCCTAAGACAGTAAAAATCATCATCCTTGTTAAAAAACCGACATTCTGCTTTTGTACATCAGTTTTTTGACTTTGGTAAGTGCAAACGTACCTAATTAGTTTCCTATAGCCACAGTTACAAATTACTACACACTTGGTGGCTTAACACAAGGAAAACTTATTCTCTCACAGTTCTGGAGGCCATGGTCCAAATGAGCTGAGCTGAAACCAAGATGTTGGTAGGACCATGTTCTCTCCAGAGGCAATATGGGAGGATCTATTTCTTGACTCTTCCAGCTTCTGGTGACTAAAAGCATTCCTTGGCTTGTGGCTGCATCACTCTAGACTCTGCCTGCATGATCACACTGCCTTTCTTTGTGTGTGTGTGTGTGTGTGTGTGTGTGTGTGTATGTTTCTGTGTGCAATACACCTACCTCATCCTTTAACTTATAGGGACTCTTGTGATGACGTTAAGGGCCCACCCAGATAATTCAGGACAATCTCCCCATCATTAGGTATTTAAGTCAATCATATCTGTAAAAACACTGTTTTTCCCCAAATGAGGTAACATTTATAGGTTCCAAGGATAAGGACTCAATATATTTGGGATCACTATTTAGCCCACTACATTAAGTTTGTAAATTTGACCGCCAGCAAGGTATCCACTTGCAGTGGGATAACAAAATCAGGCTTCTAAATGAGAAATGCCTGCAGTGAATTCCCTAAGGATTGAAGACCACACTGTTGGGCCATGTGGGCAACAACCTGATAGCTTCTCTATTTCATGAGGTCACACACCTCTCTGTGTCACTGCATGGCACCGTCCCATATTTCCTTCAATATACAATTTGTATTGGAGAACAAATGGTTGGTTAAAGCATAACAAGTAATTGAATGGAAATAGAATGCAACATATTAGCAAAATGTGACTGAAGATAGGCTGCAAAGATAGCTAAGCACCTGATCATGGAAGATGTGAGACCTTAGATCAAATATCAAATACATTTTATTGCCCCCTTCCCCCTGCAAAAAAAAATCAGGCCTTACTCAAAATTGTATTGGTTGTTCTGCCTTGATAAGAACTGTAATAATAGCTTACATTTACCAAGGAGTACTTGCTAGACATTGTTCTAAGCATTTATATGTCTTCATTTATCTGATCATCGCAACTATCCTTTAAATTAGATAATAATCTTACTTTGCATTGAGGGAAACAGGCAGAGAGGCTTGAAGTAACTTACCCAAGGTCACTTACCTTGGAAGTGATAGATTTGTAATATGGACTGAAGGAATCTGGCCATAAAACTGATGCCCTTGACTTTAGTGCCACCATTTATATCCTGTGTACACTTATCTACTTTTTCCTTGCTTTCCTTCTGGATTACAGCTTTTCAAAGCCAAAAGTCATGTGTCCTCAGTGTCAGCAGCCGGAGCAGCACTGAATACGCAATGATGTACACTTTGTGCCATCTGCGTGGCTGACTGATGCTCTTTTTGGTTTTATTTGTCACAAGGCTGCTGTAAGAGAGTGACCTGAGTTTCACTAAAGAGAAATCTGGGGCTAATAAAAGAAAGCTTTACAAACGACAGAGCAACTTTCCTACAGCAATTAACAGCCTTTATGATGTGTTTAGTCAGCTCTTGGTATGTGGCTTCAGGATTGATAAAAGAGGCATTTTAATGGAAGGCAGACCTTCATAGGCCTATTTTACACCTGACTTTCAAAACATGAGTGAATGTTGACAATCGTAGCTAGAAATAAAGGGAAGAATTGATGGCTCCATTATAATGTTATCTATATTTAAATATTTTCTTTAATAGAATTTTCAAAAAAATTATGGAAGCAAAATTCTTCTAAGGCGCTTTTGGGTAGAAGGATTTAGAGGAAACCAGCAAGAAAGATGTTAAAAATTGGATGAGTAGGCAATTTGGGTAAATAGAGTTATATTTCATTTCCCTGAACGGTACAATGGAACTGCAACCACAACAAATTGGTTTAGAAGTTTATAGAAATAATCTAGTGAGCATAAATAAACACACTGCCTATATGATCTTTGTTCCACAGTTGAAGCTATAGAAAAATGTGAGAGAATATTTGGTGATTTTGGTCTTTCAAAACTCCTAAACACTCTGCTCAGGAAAACATTGTTTATTTTCATAGCTACAGAGTTTATCTATTCATACAGTAATATCAAACATAATTTTGAAGTCAATGGAAGGAATAATAGCACAATTTCAATCAAAGGAAAAAAGGATCCCAGTGTTGGTAGATGCTCTGTTCTATTCCACCTGGTCAATCAAGGATAGTAGCAGAAGGCAGTAAGACTCCTGCCAGCTTCCCAGGCTCTGTGCTTTGAGAGGCCATCAGATGGTGGCAGTAAATACCAGAAGGACCTCTCTTCTGGGAGCTGTGGCCCATTTAAATCTAACTAGTGTACAGAGGTCAGGCCTGCAGAACCACAGCACATTTGACCAATTTCATCATCCTCCTGACATTACCTCCTGACATCATATGGGCAAAGGTTCTGGCTCCCTTCCTGCAGGAGTCAGAGAAGAAAACTTGCTTTCTCTCTCTGTCTCTGTCTTTCTCCCTCATACACACACAAACACACACTGAGCAGCTCACAACCATAGCATAGTAGAGTCTCAGATCTATCTTCCCACTCACCCAGCTTCCATAATCATAACAACACAGATGATTAGTCAGTATCAAGGAAATTTATCTGTTTAGAAGCCCTTATTCGGCATTTCATGATCTACATGATGGGAAACTGAGTTACAAAATTCCAGACATTGCCAGCCACTACAGACTTCCATGTGTCTTCTATTATATCTTAAGCCTATTTGTCCTCAGAATCCCGGTTTATATGTGTTTTGTAACATTGACAATGGAAAAAAATGCCACCTTTTTTTTCGGTATTTTGTCTTTTTAAACAGCTTTGAGTATAATAGACATACAATAAACTCCACATGTTAGAGGTGTACAATTTCAAATATTTTGGCAGATACATTGAGGCTAGCAAATCATCACCATAATCAAGAAAAGGAACATATCCCCCAAAATGCCTCATGCCCAACTCTCCTACCCACCCCCATCCAAAGGCATCAAGCGATCTACTTTCTGCCACTCTGGGTTATCTTTCATTTTCTAGAATTTGTATAAATAGAATTATTTACTGTGCCTTTTTTGGGGGGGTGGTGGGTCTGACTTTTTTGCTCAGACATTCTAGGAAGAACATAGTATTATCTTATTGTGGTTTTCATTCAAATTTCCCTAATGGTTAAAGACATGCAGCCTCTGCTTTTTTTGTCACTGGTATATTAATATATTCTTGAGTGAATTGTCTTTGCAAATCATTTGTCCATTTTGCAATTGTTGTCTATTATTACTGAGTTTTGAAAGTTCTCTTCATTTTCTGAATACAAGTCCTTTTACAAACGTTTGGTTACAAATATTTTCTCCCAGTATGTAGTTTATCTTTTCATTCTCTGAACAGAGTCTTGAAAAGAACAGAGGTTTTTAACTTTTATGAAGTCCAGTTTTTCAATTTTTTTACTTAAATAGTATGTTTTTGGTGTTGTCTCTAAGAAATCTTTGCCTAAGCCAAGGTAAAAAAAATTATCTTATGTTTTCTTCTAAAAGTTTTACAATTTTAGATCTGGAGGCTGTGGCTCATTTGGTGTTGATTTTAGTATACATACAAGATATGGATTGAATTTATTTTTTCCTCTTTTCTCCTTAACTTTAAGCCTAGTCATTTACTAGCCTCAATTCACAAGGGAAAGCAACATACTTCTTGCACCTCTCTCTAATGTTAGAAGCTCATGTGAAGACTCTGATACTTGTTTTCTGTTGATTGGAATAATCTTAATTGGATCTTGACCAATGCTGGGTTTATATTCTTAGAAATTAGGACATATAGATTAGCCAAGCCTATATTTCAAAAGATATTACATTAAATAATGAACAAATCTGCCTGTGGGTATTTACTAATTGGGATAAATGTTGAAAGCAAGTTGAGAGTAGTAGCACACGCAAAGTGTCATATCTGGTTAAGCCTCCCCAAAGGTACCCTGTTGGGTGCATCACATTCATAGACTGAGTCTCCCACAGCCACCTATCTATACAGGTGTCCTCCTTCTGGCTAGACTTCATGTATCTCCCTGCCCCTGCCCAGCCCCTGATTCTGATGGTCAGTTGTCTACTCCAACTCCATCATTTCAGTTGCTGGACAGCAGGATTACCACTTAGGCCAATGGACCAGTGGATGGGTCACTACTGCTGACCTTCTCATTTGGCAAGCCCTGCACCTCTGCTCCTGCCCGGTGGGCATCTCAGGCAGCTGCTGTTGGATGCAGCTCAGGTTCAATGTCGTAATAAAACTTACATTTAGCCAAAGATTACTGAAAAATCGGAATATAAGAAGACAGGAGAATTAGTATGCAAGTGGCTAAACACCATCTTCCAGGACTTCAAAATAGGAACACAACAGCCACTCCAAATAATATATTTGTTTGCACATGTGTGTGTGCCTGTGTGCATGCGTGCATGTGTGGTAAGAGAGAGAGGGAGAGAGGGAGACAGAGTTTCTACAAAATATCGGGACTCAAGCCAATGCTAAGATACTAAAAAGTCCATAAAACACATAAAGTTTGAATTCTTGGCAGACTTATTATCAATGAAGATCCATAAAACTTTGGGGGCCTCTTTTACCTCCGTATATGCTAAGCACTGCCTCTTCTTTCTTTGCACACTTTCCCTGGACTGACACTGCACATCTGTTCGTTTCCTCAGTAGGGAATTGCAGTCTCCCAGCTTCCCCTCAGGGAAGAGAAATAGCCTTGATATTATCACTGGCCGTTAGGAATCAACAAGGGAATTTCTGTGGCCATTTAACAGATAGCTGGAGCCAACTTCCAGTTTAAATTCCAGTAAGGGGATCAGGCACCCTCTTGAGGAAGTGTTAAAACTAATTTCCAGTATTTTATGTTTTCAAATTGGCAGTCATCAAAACTTTATGACTTGGCCCACAGGAATTGGCAAGGGCTGGCCTGTTCTGCATAAATGCTATGAAGCCAGCCTTCTTTCTGCAATTATTATTGCTATACAAGCAATGATCAGAAATTAGGAGTGAGGTTGTTTGTGGAGGTAAGAGAAATATTGGCCACATGTGTTATGTGTATGTGCTGATAACAGAGGCACAAGGAAAAAGGAAAACCACCATCCAAAAATATCCAACCAGCATCCTGAAATACTTAAAGATGCTTTCTTTTGTATTAGGCATGTTTCTCTATTAAAGCACAAGTGCCCCGTGTAGCACAATACGTTTAGTATAAAAGTATTTATTAGATCTTCTCCTCAGGGACAAATGATGGAGAGAAGTACCCTCAGTTTGTAGGTCAAGTTATAAGAATGGTTTACATTTTTAGCACATGTTGGCAATTATAAAACTTTTTGCATACATTACCTCATTTGCTCCTCAGCACAATTATTTATGGCAAGTAGGCAGGAATTGTTATTTCTATTTTACAGATGAGTGGTTTACAGATGTTAAGTGATTTAGCCCAAATCATAGTAAATAAAGGATACAGACAAGATTCAAATATTGGTCCTCTTGACCTCAGAGCCTTTGTTTTCTCTATTTATTTAGCCTAGCTGAAAATTTGTGTTGGGTGGGGCAAGAAAGAAGTCTAGAGCAAATATAAGTGTATGAGGATCCTGTAGAGGCCAGGGAAAGGTGATGGGCAACAGTATTTCAGGTCACCAGGACCCTATTAGAAGGCAGTGTGGCTAAAATAAAAACCAGGGGACCCAGACTCTTGGGACATCATGAGAATACCTCCAGTCTTTTGGCCATACATCACTGACAAGCAGGGTTCGGGTTTTATTTTTGTTTTGGCTGACATGTGCAAGGTGACCATTCTCCAAAGGCAGTCCTGCTGTGAGTTGTTTAATACTGCAAATATAATACCTGGTGACAGGGACTCCCAGGACGATTTTCTCATTTGACTTTGAGATAGCTGCTTTGTTGGCAGTTTTGCAATATCTTATATAAATAAAAAGATGTCATTTACTTGAGTTTTCATCTAGAAATCCTTCTGGTTATACAGAATACTCACTGGATGTAGAATATCTCCTTACCCTATATCCCATCTCCTCTCTCAAAAACTAACCTAACATAATTTATTGTCTACAAACTGGATATTGAAGAAAATACTAACACTTTTATATGGTACATATTGCGTATGGAAAGCAGTAGAAAAGAACTGGAGCCTGAAAATTCAGGTGAGCAGGAAGCACTGCATTTGTTTATTTTCTGTAAAGTCTCTCTGTTCCTCTTACTGGTAGAAAGTTCAAAACTTTCATTCTTGGGTTCCTTACCCCCTGAGATGAAAGGCCTAGGGTGCCTAGGTTGTATCTGTCCTAAGCACTAGAGGAGCCCCTCCAGGCAGACGCATCAATCTACCTTGGGACACCCTCTGTCCTGGGCTACAGGGACACTTCGTCTCCAGATGCTGTGGTTTCGGTGCCATCTGTGGACTTCCAGAATCTCTGGCAAGGTTGGCCCCAGAAAGTGGAACACAGTATTATGGCTTTTGGGGTTTTGTGACTTCCCTACAGGGGAAGTTTCCAAACAATAGAAAACCCTTCTTTCTGAGAACCTCGCAGAGGTCTCTCTCTTTCCCAGGCTGAAAGAATGTCCCCTCTCATCCTTGTTGTTTGTCAAAGGCACATTCACTCTGTTCCCCTTCAGGGAGCCATGATTCCTGAGGCAAGAAAGTGAAATGAATGGAGAGGGAAGTTTATAGGAAGGAAAAGCACAATTTAATAGTGCAATAAATCAGCCTGCCATAATCATATCATGTCTGTAAATTGAGATTTTCCCTTAGAGGATTTTTGAAAATTTCACAGAAGAAAATCAAGTGCAATTGTTCTCTTTCTACATAAACAGCACAAGTGTGCATATGTGTACACATATACAGATATATGTACAAGGTATATATGTGTGTATGTATACATGACATATGTATACATACTTTGTACATATACTTGTATATCTACCTTGTACATATATGTGTGTGTGTATATATAAAATGTACATATACTATACACACAGATATGTAGCTGTGAATGTATGTGTGTATGTGTGTGTCCATTATTGGATCATAAATCTCTATCAAATTATTAGAATTTATTTGTCTTTTGTTCTTTTCAAATTCTTAATCCTTTTATTTTTACTTTTTTATTTTTAATTGACAAAGATTAAATATATTTAACACATACAACATAATGTTTTGAAATATGTATACATTGTGGAATAGTTACATCAAGCTGTTTACCATATGCATAACCTCATATACTTACTATTTTGTTCGTGTGTGGTGAGAAAACTTAAAGTCTACTCTCTTAGCAATTTTCAAGTGTACAATTCACTGTTATTAACTATAGTCGCCATGTTGTACAATAGAGCTCTTGAACTTATTTCTCCTGTCCAACTGAAACTTTGTATCTTTTGACCAACATCTTCCAATGCTCTTACCAACCCATGGCAACATCTATTCTACCTTCTGCTTCTGTGTGTTCAACTTCTTTAGATTCCATATATGAGAAATTCTGGCATTTACCTTTCTGTAGCTGACTTATTTCACTTAACATAACATTCTCCAGGTTCATTCATGCTGTTACAAATGACTTTGCCTTTTGAATATAATTCTGAGTTCTATTATATATAAGAAATAATAATATTTGGGAACATTGTTAATTCTACCTGCCACTTCAACTTTCCTTCATCCATTGCAGTTTTCTTTTAAATTTTGACCAGTTACAAGTTTTGTTTTTATGTATGTATGTGTGTATTTATTACAAAATTGTGGTCCATATACAAATTGCCTTTGACTGAAAGCTCAGCGAGTAACGTTTGGTGCCTCCCTCAGCGGGGTTTGCTATGCTGGGCACGATGGAGGCATGTGATGTCGGGGGCATGATTCTGGCCTAGGAGAGCTGTCCATCAATTGTGATAAATGAGATACACTCCCGAGGAGAACTCAGATAGAAAAATAAGTACCACTGACAGAAAAAAAGTGAAAACCAGGGTAAGCATTAAAAGAAATAAAAAAGGTTTGGAAGTAAAACGGGGTTGAGACAGGCAAATTTGATAAGAAATGAGGAGTGGAGTTGCCTATTGTGTACCAGGGAATTTGAAGATACCAGAAAATATGTCCTTGGAAATCCAAGAGTCTGTCTTGAAGCCTTTTATTGACTGACAATTGACAGCATTTTATTCAAACCTGCTTTTTCTCAGAGAAACCCAAGAAGGCTGATTCGGCTGCTGGAGTCTTTAGTATTAAAGAGGTAGAATTTCCCCTCAGGAAGGGCAAGAAGTACCTGGATACAAGGAAGAAAATATTAATTTCATATTCAGGGACCTGAGTAAGCCAGTGCTTTGGGAAGAAGGAGTTAAAGGAGCAAGAGAAAAGGAGACCTCAAGTCACACCTGGAAGGAAGCTCAGATTATCTGCCTGGTCCTCTGACTTCACCGATCAGGAAATGGGCCCTAAAAGGGGAAGTGATGTATTCAAGGCCATGTGGTTTGTTAGTAGTGAGCCAGGATCAGAACCCAGGTGAAAAAATATCTCTTCTGATCCTTTTGCAAAATATTTTCAACAAGGATTCCTGACTTTTGTCTTAAGGATGGTGAAGTCATTTCCTGGATTGTGGGACGGAAAAACCTTACTACTTATTCAAGTGACAGCACTTAAGGACTCGAGTTTTATGGCAATTTATTAAGCTTGAAAAGTAACAGCAAGTAAGAACAATCAATCATTGCCCAGATTGTCTAAGTGACTCCCAGGAAAAAGGAAAAAGGTAAAAGAGCAAGCAGGATTGTGCTTAATTCATGCCATATTTTCAAAACCTTTCTCTGTGTTTTCTGGAATCTCTTAATGTTGTCTCATACATTTTTGTAGCTTTGGAGGAAAGCCAATGCTTTTTTTCTAAAGATTGATTCCCTGTCAGTGAGACTTCATTAAACCATATATTGAATATCCTGAATCCTCTAAGTTCTACTTTAACTACTTAAAGTTATAGTTCCCCTTTTAAAGTCCAGTTCTTTTTAAAAAATGTTATTCTGAACTCTGACATTGCCACTCAGGGCAAGCTTGATTCTAAATGACCAGACCCTGGTAAACACTTTTACTTTCTTTTGAGGGTGTGAACATAGCAATGAAATTACTGGAAAATTACTGTCAAGAAGGTCAAATATTTAGAGATAATGAAATAGCAGGATTTTAACATGAAAATATGTACCCTATGATATGCATTACAATTCCCTGGTAATCATCTGTCAACTTGGTAGATTTTACTATTCACAAAAATTGTCTGTACTTCATAAATTAATAGAAGCCAATGGCCTTTGCCACTAGTAAAGCAGTTGCAATTTTCTACATATCAAGAGACTGTTTTGGCTCTGCAGAAACAGAAAAGAATTGATGGGATCGAATCAATACTAGCAAATATTGAGTTATTCTGATATAATTTCCAAAATTTAGCGATCCTGAAATCTTTGGATTTCTTCAAATCAACACAGAGCTCTTGAGGTATTTTAATGCATTCTCTCAGCCAGATCCCTCAGTGTGGCTTTGAAGCTGTAAAGGTTCTGGGGGAACAAAATGGAGAAGAGTCCAATAATTTCAATGCACATGTAAGAGAGCTACACATCAAAATTAAAAGGAACCCGAACAAGGTTTTTCTTGGCCTGGGGGTCAGTCGTTCCTACAACTAGCTGTGCAGCATGGACGAACCTGCTGCTTAATCTTTCTGTACCTTTGCTCCTGCACTCGTGAGATGGCAAGAATGAAAGAACTTCCTTCCTGTGGTTGTTGGCATTGGATGAGCTAAGGTAGGATGGGTAAAATACTTGGACTATACAGGAGAAAAATTAGTGCTGAACAGACCTTATCCCTATGTAGGATGATGTAGAGCAGCACATGTCCTTCCTTAGGAATGCAGTTTCAGCATCTCTAGCTGAGAATACAACCAATTTCTCAAATGTCTACTGGGGCTAAAATTAATTTAGTGGTAGTGGCTGGCATTTTTTATTTAAATGAATTGAAACAGAATAGAGCAGAAAATACCAGAGAGCATTACATATTCTAAGTATTCTTTAGTGCTACTTTTCAGTGCTACTTTTACATATAGGTTTTAGGGATACTAGATTGAAATGAAAAAGTAATTTTTCTTCTGGTCATGCTCAAAATTTTGAAGTCACTGGATTATATGGTACCTAAATATTGCTCTTCTCTTGACTGGTCTAAAATTCTGTTAAAAAGCAGAAGTTATGCACAGTAGAGGGCCCTGAAGATAAAACCAGAAGACTCTGCTGGACCTGATCCTTCCTTGTTGAAATAATTTCTCTGTACCCCAGTTTTATCCAGTGTAAAATGTGGATAATAGTACCTGGCCAGGCATGGTGGTTCACGTCTGTAATCTCAGAATTTTGGGAAGCCGAGGTGGGCGGATCACTTGAGGTCAGGAGTTCGAGACCAGCCTGGCCAACATGGTGAAACCCTGTCTCTACTAAAAATATAAAAATTAGCTGGGCATGGTGGCAGGCACCTGTAATCCCAGCTACTCAGTAGGCTGAGGCAGGAGAAGCACTTGAACCCAGGAGGCAGAGATTGAAGTGAGCCGAGATCGTTCTACTGCACTCCAGCCTAGGCAACAAGAGTGAAACTCCATCTCAACAAACAAACATACACCAAAAACAGTACCTATCTTTCATAGGCCTGCCACAAGAACTAGATGAGATGATGTATGTAAACTAGGTGTTATTCTGAAATATAAATTTGTGGCATGATTTTAATCATTCTGCGATTCTGAGCACAGAAAATGCTTTTGCTTTACGAATCTTGTTTCTGCATTACCTCATTTCTTGCCTCTGTGTCTTTCCTTTCATCTATCTGTCCCTCTGTCTGAAACACTGTTCCCTCTTTTGCTCATTTTATTCCTCCTTTGAGACTTAGGCACCACGTCTCCCCATGTCACCCCAAGTGTACATATCTCTTTTCACTTACCACACTTTAAAATAAAAATCTGTGAATGTTCCTGACACTCTCATTAGACCATCATACTTCCCAACTTTATATTCATTGTTTAAATCCCAAAATTTTGTGGAGCGTCTGCACCTACAAGGAACTCCAAAATATTGGTTAAGCTGACCTGAACTAATCTCCTGCTTTCACGACTATTTCTATCTCCACCATCACTCTGGTTCTCCTACACCCCCTTTCAATATATTTACTTATCGTTCCTACCTCCTATCCCATTTCTAGCACATATATAGTATAAATAATAGTGAATTGAGCAGCAACAGTGTCCTCTTGGCCTTAAAACTGCAGCATCTCCAGGGGACGCTATGATAAAAGTGGATTCAGAAAGGGAAAGCAGTAATTGTAGAAGAGATACAATGACCAGAAGAGAAAGGTGATAATGTTAAGTTACTCATGTGTTGTGACATTTAGCTGGGTGACAATACATGAGTGTACAGAGGTAGGAGAACCAGGGGGAAAGCTTGAGGCCTAGAGGTGACTAGCAGAAGGGACAGACTGGTCCAGCCCTCTGAGTCTTTTCCTCCATCTGCCGATTGCCCTGGGTAGGGACAAGGTTACTGGGATCACCATGGTACCCAATTATGCTCCTTCCTCTACACTCTAGAAAGGGAGGTCCTGGCAGCTTGAAGACCCTCTGTCATTACCCAACCATCTTGACCCAAAAACTTCCAGTTCTCAATCCCACATGTAAATAATTAACAAAGCAATTTCCAGGAGGCCATGATACTGCCACAAAGAAATCAATAAAGCCTGGGCACAACAACAGACACTTTTTCAAACTCTGAGTCCGATCAGATGGTTACAGCAGTCTTCTGGCTGTTGAATGTTTTCCCTCCTGTCACTGCCAAGTTGCGGGGTTGATTAATCGGGAAACAGGTAACAGTCACCTTCGCACTGCTGTTAGCAGATTCCTTTGAGAGAACAGGTTACGAAAACATCTGGTTTGTCTCCCTTGCATTTATCTGTTTATTCATGCATGGAGATTTGTTCCAGGAGTAACTGAAGCATATAATTCTGAGAGTTCGAATAAATTGAAAATTGCTCCTGCTGAGATTTTGACAAGTTATTTTCCTGCTGGGGTTCACTCTAGACTTTCCTGTCTTTCCCAGAATATTTAAAGTGGCTTCCACTGTGTCAGATACACTGTAAACAATTTTCAATGTTACAGCTTCAAGGTAGGCTCAGTAGGCTTTTAAAAGCTCCAGGCCACCCAATTTGCTAGTTAGTATATATTACCAATTACAATGCTTTGTCTGCCAATGCTTCTAAAAGCTGTGATAATATTAATGGTACCATGGAGTGCCTTTCCTCTTGAATGAACCTTCACTTGTCTTACAGATGACATAAGCTGAGAGCAAATGCCTTGCTGTCATTCAACTGGAGTCACACCTGTGATCTTTCACATGCAAGTTACAAAGCATTTTCACATGTGTTGTCTTGTTTAACCCTCACAACATAATAATACATCCTCGTGTATTGTACAAAAGAATGAATGACATGCCTGAGCAGTGGATTTACAAAGAGGCGAGGACAATGCCCAGGTCATCTGGCCTAAATCTAGTACTCTTTTTACTATCTTGTAACCTGTGGCACATTTCTGGTGATCTTTCCAATACCCAGAATCAGCTTCTTTCATGTTAAGAGAACTCTAGTTTTGTTTTCCCTTCTAAGTACCTGGATTGGTGCAAGGAATTATGATTTGTCTAAGAGGAGAACAGCAATATTGGCTAGTTATCAGTCCAGGAATAGCTATGGTACCACAGTATAATTCAAGCCACTGCAACATAACTGAAAATCTTTTGAGGACTTCTCAGAGTGTATAAGAGAGAACTAATGAGAAGGCCTTTTTTCTCCCCACCACTCATCTTGATTCCTGCTTGAGACATTGCCGTGTGATGTTTGGAACTGCAGCTGGCTATTTTGTGACCATGTGTGTGGCCATTTCTGGCAAAAACAAGCCAGTTTTCTTAAAGGACAGAAAGCGCCTGCATCCATGATGGCGTCAGTGAGTTTCCAAACCAACCACATCTACCTTTGGACTTCTTGTTAAGTAGACAAATATTTGTTTATGTTTGAAGTCATTTTAATCAGATGTTCTGTTACTTACACTTGATTACATCCTAACTGATGCACAGCTATTCTGCACCTGCTCTGCTCTTGAGACACTGACGAATAGGTTGTCTAACATTCTTGAAGCTTGTGCCATTGCACCTAACTTAAGCAGGTGCTTTGACTTACCCTAAAGACCTTCACTATTCCTCTGTTGGAATAGCAGCCACCCTTAAAGAAAATATATAATACTCTCTGCTAAGAGTTGTCTCAGCCACCCTAGACCTTTTCTCTGTTCAACCCCACCTGCCTGGTTCTACCCTTCACAATGCTCTCAGCTTCTCCAGATCAGTGTGTTTTACTCTTCATTTTCTGCCTTCCCCTTCCTTTTCAGCGTTTGCTTCCTTCCTGGTCTACTACTGTTTGTTTATACCCTAAACCTTGGCCTTGCTCTGCTTTCTGACCTTCAGACTCATTTGATTATGGCTTGGGACTTTGGTTATGATCATTTGATTATTAGTTTCTAACTCATTGCTTTGCTTTGATAGAAGAAGAGAACTAACATTTATTGAGCATCTAGTGTGTGCCAAGTACTGATTTGGGAGTTTACCACATTTAATCCTTAAAATAAACCCGTGAAACAGGTTTCATCTCCATTTTCCCTTTGCAGCAATCTCATAATGTAGGTAAACTACCCATGATTGAACCTCTAGAAGTAATATAGCCAGAAGACTAACCCACTGAGTTTGACGCCAAAGTTCCTGTCTTCCAACTAGACCAGGACACAGTATATGAAGAATCTTTCAATCATTATTTTATCTTCCCTAATCCTGTGGCTGATTTTACCTAGACTACAGTTCTGACCATCAAATTCTCCATCTCAATCTAATAGTAGAAAAACATGGAAGTCTCACAAATGTACATCATATGACTATCCTATCTCTGAAACATCTTGGACCCTGTCTGTTATACATTCAGGTAAAAGCAGTCTAATTTTGTTAAATCACTATGCGCTAATGAAGAAAAGTAGTGAGTCTCTGGTAAAATCACTTGGCTGGGAATCACCACTTGATTTTTGGTGTTAGCTGTTTGTTTAAAAAGTACCAATCTGGCTGGACATGGTGGCTCACTCCTGTAATCCCAGCATTTTGGGAGGCTGAGGCGGGCGGATCACCTGAGGTCAGGAGTTCGAGACCAGCCTGACCAACAGGGAGAAACCCTGTCTCTACTAAAGATACAAAATTAGCCAGGCATGATGGCCCAGGAGGTGGAGGTTGCAGCAAGCCAAGATAGCACCACTGCACTCCAGCCTGGGCAACAAGAGCTAAACTCTGCCTAAAAAAAAAAAAAAAAAAAAAAAAGTACCAATCTAGATTTACCTTAATGGAAGCATCATTTTTGTGTTTCTTGGATATACAGGCCTAACTGGCGAAACATTTGATCTGAATTTAGAATAATTTGGAGTGTACATGTGAACAATAATATTCATAACATTTTTATTTATAATCAAAATTAGAATCTAAATGTTCAATAATAAGCATGGCTAAATAAAATATGGTATATTTAAAAAGGAAGGCGTACCATATCGCTATTACATATTTTATTTAAGGAAATATTTTATGACACAGGAAAATATAATGAAGCATTAAAATAAAAAATAGAATTTTAAATTGCATACACCACAGGGCTTCACTTTTGTAATGAATATACAGGTTTATGTGCACAGAATAAAAGGCCAGATAAAAATAGTACCAGGATGTTAATTGTGATAAGATGCTATTTATATTTTTTCTTTGCGTTTATATTTTCTAAATATTTTAAAATGAATAGTTCTTTTATTAATCAAAGAAAACCATAATTCAAGAAAAAAGCAATTTATAAGTGAATTTGAATTAATGTTTCTTAAATAGCGCACTTTCTATTTAATGCAGTTAAATATGTGATTGCTAAAAAGCAAACATTGACACACAACTTTTCAACAGTGTATCTATTGATGCTATAGTTTGGATGTTTATCCCCTGCAAATTTCATGTGTAAGTCTGATCCTCAGTGTTGCAGTTGGGGCCTAATGGGAGGTGTTTGGGTCGTGGGGGTGGATCCTTCATGAATGCATGAATGCCATGGGGGTGGGGAAGTGAATGAGCTCTCATTCTATTAGTTACTGAGTGAGAGCTGGTTGTTAAAAAGAGCCTGGTGCTCCCGCCTCTGTCTTGCTGCTTCTCTTGCCATGTGATCCCTGCACACAATGGTTCCCCTTTCCCTTTTGCCACCATCAGCGGAAACAGCCTGAGGTTCTCACCATGTGTGTATGCCCCATCTTGGACTTTCCAGCTGTCAGAATTGTGAGCCAAATAAACCTTATTTCTTTATAAATTACCCAGATTCAGGCATTCCTTTATAGCAACACAAATGGAATAAAACAAGTGCCTATAACAATGTGTAATTACTTCTTTAAAAATTAATAAATATTCATATTACAGTGAATGGGGAAAGAGCCCTTTCATTGTGAAGCCCCTGAGGTTTCTGCAGGGGAAGGTCCTACCTGTGGGCTGCTTCTGGGTCATTCCAAGTCAGCAAGAGAACTTGTGCTTGAGGTTCACCTTCAAACTGCAATACAGTGCAGTTGGGCTACATCAAAAATATGTAAATAAATTAACGCACAGTATTATTTTAGATGATGGTAAATCCAGGGAAGGAGAATGAGTCTAGGGAGGATGATTTGATAGAAATTTGTTTGCTAAACGGGGTATGGCAGGTTGGCCATGTTTGACTGGATCATTGAGCAAACCTCTCTAGAGAGGAGACATGGTTGGTTATTTTTTTTTAATTAATTTATTCATTTTTATTATACTTCAAGTTCTAGGGTACATGGGCATAACGTGCAGGTTTGTTACATATGTATACTTGTGCAATGTTGGTGTGCTGCACCCATCAACTCGTCAGCACCCATCAATTCATCATTTATATCATGTATAACTCCCCAATGCAATCCCTCCCCCCTCCCCCTCCCCATAATAGGCCCCAGTGTGTGATGTTCCCCTTCTCGAGTCCAAGTGATCTCATTGTTCAGTTCCCACCTATGAGTGAGAACATGCGGTGTTTGGTTTTCTCTTCTTGTGATAGTTTGCTAAGAATGATGGTTTCCAGCTGCATCCATGTCCCTACAAAGGACGCAAACTCGTCCTTTTTTATGGCTGCATAGTATTCCATGGTGTATATGTGCCACATTTTCTTAATCCAGTCTGTCACAGGTGGACATTTGGGTTGATTCCAAGTCTTTGCTATTGTGAATAGTGCCGCAATAAACATACGTGTGCATGTGTCTTTGTAGTAGAATAATTTATAATCCTTTGGGTATATACCCAGTAGTGGGATGGCTGGGTCATATGGTACATCTAGTTCTAGATCCTTGAGGAATTGCCATACTGTTTTCCATAATGGTTGAACTAGTTTACAATCCCACCAACAGTGTAAAAGTGTTCCTATTTCTCCACATCCTCTCCAACACCTGTTGTTTCCTGACTTCTTAATGATTGCCATTCTAACTGGTGTGAGATGGTATCTCATTGTGGTTTTGATTTGCATTTCTCTGATGGCGAGTGATGATGAGCATTTTTTCATGTGTCTGTTGGCTGTATGAATGTCTTCTTTTGAGAAATGTCTGTTCATATCGTTTGCCCACTTTTTGATGGGGTTGTTTGCTTTTTTCTTGTATATTTGTTTGAGTTCTTTGTAGATTCTGGATATTAGCCCTTTGTCAGATGAGTAGATTGCAAAAATTTTCTCCCATTCTGTAGGTTGCCTGTTCACTCTGATGGTAGTTTCTTTTGCTGTGCAGAAGCTCTTTAGTTTAATGAGATCCCATTTGTCAATTTTGGCTTTTGCTGCCATTGCTTTTGGTGTTTTAGACATGAAGTCCTTGCCCATGCCTATGTCCTGAATGGTACTACCTAGATTTTCTTCTAGGGTTTTTATGGTATTAGGTCTAACATTTAAGTCTCTAATCCATCTTGAATTAATCTTCATATAAGGAGTAAGGAAAGGATCCAGTTTCAGCTTTCTACTATGGCTAGCCAATTTTCCCAGCACCATTTATTAAATAGGGAATCCTTTCCCCATTTCTTGTTTCTCACAGGTTTGTCAAAGATCAGATGGCTGTAGATGTGTGGTATTATTTCTGAGGACTCTGTTCTGTTCCATTGGTCTATATCTCTGTTTTGGTACCAGTACCATGCTGTTTTGGTTACTGTAGCCTTGTAGTATAGTTTGAAGTCAGGTAGCGTGACGCCTCCAGCTTTGTCCTTTTGACTTAGGATTGTCTTGGCAATGCGGGCTCTTTTTTGGTTCCATATGAACTTTAAAGCAGTTTTTTCCAATTCTGTGAAGAAACTCATTGGTAGCTTGATGGGGATGGCATTGAATCTATAAATAACCTTGGGCAGTATGGCCATTTTCACGATATTGATTCTTCCTATCCATGAGCATGGTATGTTCTTCCATTTGTTTGTGTCCTCTTTTATTTCACTGAGCAGTGGTTTGTAGTTGTCCTTGAAGAGGTCCTTGACATCCCTTGTAAGTTGGATTCCTAGGTATTTTATTCTCTTTGAAGCAATTGTGAATGGAAGTTCATTCCTGATTTGGCTCTCTGCTTGTCTGTTACTGGTGTATAAGAATGCTTGTGATTTTTGCACATTAATTTTGTATCCTGAGACTTTGCTGAAGTTGCTTATCAGCTTAAGGAGATTCTGGGCTGAGACAATGGGGTTTTCTAAATATGCAATCATGTCATCTGCAAACAGGGACAATTTGACTTCTTCTTTTCCTAACTGAATACCCTTGATTTCTTTCTCTTGCCTGATTGCCCTAGCCAGAACTTCCAACACTATGTTGAATAGGAGTGGTGAGAGAGGGCATCCCTGTCTTGTGCCAGTTTTCAAAGGGAATTTTTCCAGTTTTTGCCCATTCAGTATGATATTAGCTGTGGGTTTGTCATAAATAGCTCTTATTATTTTGAGGTACGTTCCATCAATACCGAATTTATTGAGCGTTTTTAGCATGAAGGGCTATTGAATTTTGTCAAAAGCCTTTTCTGCATCTATTGAGATAATCATGTGGTTCTTGTCTTTGGTTCTGTTTATATGCTGGATTACGTTTATTGATTTGCGAATGTTGAACCAGCCTTGCATCCCAGGGATGAAGCCCACTAGATCATGGTGGATAAGCTTTTTGATGTGCTGCTGAATCCGGTTTGCCAGTATTTTATTGAGGATTTTTGCATCGATGTTCATCAGGGATATTGGTCTAAAATTCTCTTTTTTTGTGTGTGTCTCTGCCAGGCTGTGGTATCAGGATGATGTTGGCCTCATAAAATGAGTTAGGGAGGATTCCCTCTTTTTCTATTGATTGGAATAGTTTCAGAAGGAATGGTACCAGCTCCTCCTTGTACCTCTGGTAGAATTCAGCTGTGAATCCATCTGGTCCTGGACTTTTTTTGGTGGGTAGGCTATTGATTGTTGCCTCAATTTCAGAGCCTGCTATTGGTCTATTCAGGGATTCAACTTCTTCCTGGTTTAGTCTTGGAAGAGTGTAAGTGTCCAGGAAATTATCCATTTCTTCTAGATTTTCTAGTTGATTTGCGTAGAGGTGTTTATAGTATTCTCTGATTGTAGTTTGTATTTCTGTGGGGTCGGTGGTGATGTCCCCTTTATCATTTTTTATTGCATCTATTTGATTCCTCTCTCTTTTCTTCTTTATTAGTCTTGCTAGCGGTCTGTCAATTTTGTTGATTTTTTCAAAAAACCAACTCCTGGATTCATTGATTTTTTTGGAGGGTTTTTTGTGTCTCTATCTCCTTCAGTTCTGCTCTGATCTTAGTCATTTCTTGCCTTCTGCTAGCTTTTGAATGTGTTTGCTCTTGCCTCTCTAGTTCTTTTAATTGTGATGTTAGAGTGTCAATTTTAGATCTTTCCTGCTTTCTCTTGTGGGCATTTAGTGCTATAAATTTCCCTCTACACACTGCTTTAAATGTGTCCCAGAGATTCTGGTATGTTGTCTCTTTGTTCTCATTGGTTTCAAAGAACATCTTTATTTCTGCCTTCATTTCGTTATGTACCCAGTAGTCATTCAGGAGCAGGTTGTTCAGTTTCCAGGTAGTTGAGCGGTTTTGAGTGAGTTTCTTAGTCCTGAGTTCTAGTTTGATTGCACTGTGGTCTGAGAGACAGTTTGTTATAATTTCTGTTCTTTTACATTTGCTGAGGAGTGCTTTACTTCCAATTATGTGATCAATTTTGGAATAAGTGCGATGTGCTGAGAAGAATGTATATTCTGTTGATTTGGGGTGGAGAGTTCTATAGATGTCTATTAGGTCCACTTGGTGCAGAGATGAGTTCAATTCCTGGATATCCCTTGTTAACTTTCTGTCTCGTTGATCTGTCTAATGTTGACAGTGGAGTGTTGAAGTCTCCCATTATTATTGTATGGGAGTCTAAGTCTCTTTGTAAGTCTCTAAGGACTTGCTTTATGAATCTGGGTGCTCCTGTATTGAGTGCATATATATTTAGGATAGTTAGCTCTTCCTGTTGAATTGATCCCTTTACCATTATGTAATGGCCTTCTTTGTCTCTTTTGAACTTTGATGGTTTAAAGTCTGTTTTATCAGAGACTAGGATTGCAACCCCTGCTTTTTTTGTTCTCCATTTGCTTGGTAGATCTTCTTCCATCCCTTTATTTTGAGACTATGTATGTCTCTGCATGTGAGATGAGTGTCCTGAATACAGCAGACTGATGGGTCTTGACTCTTTATCCAGTTTGCCAGTCTGTGTCTTTTAATTGGAGCATTTAGTCCATTAACATTTAAGGTTAATATTGTTATGTGTGAACTTGATCCTGCCATTATGATATTAACTGGTTATTTTGCTCATTAGTTGATGCAGTTTCTTCCTAGCCTCGATGGTCTTTACATTTTGGCATGTTTTTGCAATGGCTGGTACCGGTTGTTCCTTTCCATGTTTAGTGCTTCCTTCAGGGTCTCTTGTAAGGCAGGCCTGGTGGTGAGAAAATCTCTAAGCATTTGCTTATCTGTAAAGGATTTTATTTCTCCCTCACTTATGAAACTTAGTTTGGCTGGATATGAAATTCTGGGTTTAAAATTCTTTTCTTTAAGAATGTTGAATATTGGCCCCCACTCTCTTCTGGCTTGTAGAGTTTCTGCTGAGAGATCTGCTGTTAGTCTGATGGGCTTCCCTTTGTGGGTAACGCGACCTTTCTCTCTGGCTGCCCTTAAGATTTTTTCCTTCATTTCAACTTTGGTGAATCTGGCAATTATGTGTCTTGGAGTTGCTCTTCTGGAGGAGTATCTTTGTAGTGTTCTCTGTATTTCCTGAATTTGAATGTTGGCCTGCCCTACTAGGTTGGGGAAGTTCTCCTGGATGATATCCTGAAGAGTGTTTTCCAACTTGGTTCCATTTTCCCCTTCACTTTCAGGCACCCCAATCAGATGTAGATTTGGTCTTTTTACATAATCCCATACTTCTTGCAGGCTTTGTTCATTTCTTTTTCTTCTTTTATCTTTTGTTTCTCTTCTCGCTTCATTTCATTCATTTGATCCTCAATTGCTGATACTGTTTCTTCCAGTTGATCGAGTCAGTTACTGAAGCTTGTGCATTTGTCACGTATTTCTCGTGTCATGGTTTTCATCTCTGTCATTTCGTTTATGTCCTTCTCTGCATTAATTAGTCTAGCTGTCAATTCTTCCACTCTTTTTTCAAGATTTTTACTTTCTTTGCGCTGAGTACGTAATTCCTCCTTTAGCTCTGAGATGTTTGATGGACTGAAGCCTTCTTCTCTCATCTCGTCAAAGTCATTCTCTGACCAGCTTTGATCCGTTGCTGGTGATGGGCTGCACTCCTTTGCAGGGGGAGATGCACTCTTATTTTTTGAATTTCCAGCTTTTCTACCCTGCTTTTTCCCCATCTTTGTGGTTTTATCTGTCTCTGGTCTTTGATGATGGTGACGTACTGATGGGGTTTTGGTATAGGTGTCCTTCCTGTTTGATAGTTTTCCTTCTGACAGTCAGGACCCTCAGCTATAGGTCTGTTGGAGATTGCTTGAGGTCCACTCCAGACCCTGTTTGCCTGGGTATCAGCAGCAGAGGTTGCAGAAGATAGAATATTGCTGAACAGCGAGTGTACCTGTCTGATTCTTCCTTTGGAAGCTTCCTCTCAGGGGTGTACTCCACCCTGTGAGGTGTGGGGTGTCAGACTGCCCCTAGTGGGGGATGTCTCCCAGTTAGGCTACTCAGGGGTCAGGGACCCACTTGAGCAGGCAGTCTGTCCATTCTCAGATCGCAACCTCCGTGTTGGGAGATCCACTGCTCTCTTCAAAGCTGTCAGACAGAGTCGTTTGTGTCTGCACAGGCCTCTGCTGCTTCCCCTGTTGTTTTTTAGCTGTGCCCTGCCCCCAGAGGTGGAGTCTACAGAGACAGGCAGGTTTCCTTGAGCTGCTGTGAGCTCCACCCTGTTCGAGCTTCCCAGTGGCTTTATTACTTACTTAAGCCTCAGCAATGGCTGGCGCCCCTCCCCCAGCCTTGCTGCTGCCTTTGGTTAGATTGCTGCAGACTGCTGTGTTAGCAATGAGGGAGGCTCCGTGGGCGTGGGACCCTCCCGGCCAGGTGTGGGATATATTCTCCTGGTGTGCCCGTTTGCTTAAAGTGCGGTATTGGGGTGGGAGTTACCCGATTTTCCAGGTGTTGTGTGTCTCAGTTCCCCTGGATAGGAAAAGGGATTCCCTTGCCCCTTGCACTTCCCAGGTGAGGCGGTGCCTCGCCCTGCTTCAGCTCTCGCTGGCTGGGCTGCAGCAGCTGACCAGCACCGATTGTCTGGCACTCCCCAGTGAGATGACCCCAGTACCTCAGTTGAAAATGCAGAAATCACTGGTCTTCTGTGTCGCTCGTGCTGGGAGTTGGAGACTGGAGTTCTTCCTATTCGGCCATCTTGCTCCGCCCCCATGGTTGGTTATTAAGAAGTGAATTACAAGCAGATTATCCAGGTAAGGATCTGGAGGCAGAGTGCTGTGGGTGAGGGAACAGCAAATACAAAGACTATCAGACAGGAAAGACCTTGACACAGTCAATAAACGAAAAGGAGGCCCGGGGCATATGGGAAGCTTAACAGGGAAGGGCAGAGTAGGGCAAGAGGAGGGAAGCTTATCAATAGAGTTTGGGCACTTGAATTATCAGGGACTGCCAGGCTCAGAGTCTCAAAAGAAATTAAGCTGTACCAAAAAGAAATTAGACTCCCTAGAAATGACAGCTTTAATAAAATGAGAAAGTGTAAATGTGAAATGATGTCTCACAATTCTATGATGGGTGAGTTGTGTGTATGGTAAAAAAGAACAAAGAAAAAGTCCGTGAGCATTTTGGAGGCTGATAATGTTGTCTTGAAATGATATTTAAGGAAAATGTAACCAGTGTGGCCTGGTAACCATGGCTGCAGTGACTATGATTGTTCGGGCAAATGCAGAATTTCCTGATTTATCAGCAGAAACAAATCATCGACTCATAAACATACTTGGCTAGCATGGCTAAATCTTTTATTTTCAGGTGGTCCCATTGTTATTGAGGTTACACCTCACATTTTTTGTTCAAAATTTAGAGTTTTCTGATTTTCAAAAGTAGCTTTCAATTTATTGCAGTAAGTTTTCAGTAGCTTTGTCTAGGGACAACGCCTAAGTGCTGTTTAGAAGAAACACATATTCTTTAGTCTTTGCTTGAAGAAAGTTTCCTAATCTAAAATACTTCAAGCATATGCTTGCTACTTTTGTTTTAAATCAGACAAGCCTCACGAGAAGGGACTGAAACTCAAATATCATCAAGATGCTAGCAGTATACTGAGATTCATTTCACAAATAATTCCCAGGGAAATACTAAGTTTGGATCAATAAAAGTCAGTTGTTTGGATGCCACAGGTTTGAAAAAAATGCATTTGACCCCCAGAGCCAAGGTGATTCAAATAGAAAAGTAAAATACAAACCTTTTGACTAAATCATGTTGGTAAATATACACAAAAATGTGATGAGTAAGAAAAGGTAAAAGTAATTGGGACTATGTCACCCCATGGGATTTAAGTGGCCAACTGGCTCTTCCTTGGTGACATTTCTTGTCTTGTTCCTTTTGAAATTTCAATGTAACATCCTTGACATGCATATCATTGGCATAGATAAAATTTCTTCCAATCTTTTGAGTCTACTTGATCAGAGATTTAGCAGGAAGAACACAAATGTGATTGAAACTCTATCAAATCAATATTCAATGGAGTCTTCCTACTAAATATGTGTGAAGCCTTACAAGTTTGCTCAGTTGTTTAATACCTTGTAAGAAAGACCTTCCTTTCCTGCTAAGATATATAGTTTCCAGAAGTTAATTCCATTATATTATGGCTATTCATGTAGCAAACTGGCTGCTACCTCTGTGATTTTAAATAAAGAACATCTTGAAATTGTCTTCGATACTTACCCAGTTAGGTTTCATGAATCATCAAGGTGGGGGGGAAATAGCTGGATAGCCTCAAGTGTTTTGAATTTCCGTTTTCTTTGCTTAGGCTCGATTTTTACGCAGTAGTTTTTCACTGACAACATTTTTATGGCTTTAAACACTGTAATTAGAAGTCCAAACAGTTATTTTAATGAGTTGGCTAAAAATTGATGCCCTTAAAACCAGGAAATCCCAAATGTGTCCATGTTGTGCATGTTGTATTTCAGATTAGTAGTTTAGGCTTCTAAATTTGTATTCTTATTATGGGGTGTATAAATTAGGGAAATTTTCATGTGGGTTTCTTGTTTGGTTTTGCGTTTTGCATTTAACGAGTTTGAATTGTTTCCTAACTACCTTGTCTTAAAATAACTCTGGATGTTTGGACAGGTGGTTACACTCTGTTAATCACACAAAGAAAGTTGAAGCTATTTTAAAGCAAGTCATTCCCACTATGGTAACACTGTTGAAGCCTTCTGCAATACAGAAGGCTTCTACTTCTGTTTTATCAGCTCGGCCTTTCTCTAAAAGTGTCCTCATAGTATCTATGTAGAGTTGATGCAATATCTTTAAATAGTTCTGGACTTCTTGTGATATCACCATCTGGAGCTTGGATCTTCTTCTTCACAGGCAAAGAATTAGCCCTCACTGCTCCTGTCCTCTGAGGTTTATTTAATACCCACAATTATATCATTTTGTGCTGAGCACCAACATAGAGCAAGTTCAGGAAAGCATGGTGTTTCAGGTTTGTAAGGAATTTTTAAGACTTTTCTTTTCTTTTCTTTTTTTGAGATAGAGTCTTGCTCTGTCACCCAGACTGGAGTGCAGTGGTGAGATCTCGCCTCACTGCAACCTCCACCTCCCGGGTTCAAGCAATTCTCCTGTCTCAGTCTCCCAAGTAGCTGGGACTACAGGCGTGTGCCACCACGCTCGGCTAATTTTTGTATTTTTAGTAGAGACGGGGTTTCACCATGTTGGTCAGGCTGGTCTCGAACTCCTGGCCTCGGCCTCCCAAAGTGCTGGGATTACAGGCATGAGTGCACCACGCCCGGCCAGGGCAATTTTTAAGAAGCTTTTAATTTTGAAATAGTTATAGCTTTGCAGGAAGTTGCAAAAATAGTACAGAGAGGTCCAAGGTCATTTATTTTAAGTACTCACCTTGCCCTGAAAGCCTTTACACATTTAAAACTGAAGAAATTCAATTCTGACGATTTACCCATCAGGATCTGAGGAATATAGGCACCCAAATCACAGGATCAGCTTACTAGCAAGTAAGGAGGTAAAGAAGGGAAGAGCAATGACCCAACAAGTAATATCCTCATTCAAAATGACTTTGATTAAAGGAACATGTAATGGGATGAATACTTATAAATGTGTAGACTTCTTTAATTTCAGAATTATGATGGCAGAGATGTTTATACAACCACCTGGGCTTTGAAATCAGTGCTTCAAATTCTGGCTCTGTTGATTACTGTAAAATCCTGAGATGGTAATTGATCTCTCTGTGTCTTTGTTTCCTCTTCTATGGAAGAACAATAATATCTTTCCTGGACAGTTGTGACAAGAATTAAAATTGTTTAATATGCATGAAGAAGACATTTAGCATAGTATTCAAGCAAGTGCTCAATATATTAAAGATATCATCATTCCCTTTCACTTCTCAAAATTCAAATACAGCCAGTTCTTGTTACTTGTAGTAGTTTTTTCTGTAAAGTCACTAGGAACACTGAATTAGCAAATATTTATTATTCCAAGAGGAAATATAGGGTTAATTTCCTACAAACCACTGGTCACAACATATTTTTGTCAACCAATGTCTAACCTTGTTTTGTATATGTTTCTGTATAAAGATATTGCATGCATTCATTAACACTGAACTCATGGCTAACAGCACTATAGCTCATGTCAGAACAAAGCTTATCTAACAAGTATATTTTCTCTAACGCATTCTTCTTAGGAACACCAGTCAGCACTTCAACAATATGGTTGGAGGCCATTTTAAACAGTGAAATCACCAAGAAAAAGAAAAAAAAAAAAAAGCGAAAAATGTTACACTAAATAAACGGCAGAAAGCACACTTGTTTGCAGCATGAGAGTGCAAGAAAGTGGAGCGTGGCTTTGTTCAGCCACAGCTGGGAACTTGTGCAATGGGACACTAAAAGTTTTCTCCACTCTGTATAGATGTATATCCATAAATGACTGTGAAAGTGCTGCAAGTATGGGTTTGGGGGTTACAAATACATTTTAGTGGACAGGCAAATTCACAAATATGAAATCTGTGAATAACTATGACCTACTGCAGTAGTGGTTTTGCCAGCCTGAATGAATTCTTGTGTTGACTCCTGAAAACATAAGTGAACTTGATTAGATTGTAATGTTTTGAGACTGGTTTTTATGTGTGTCTTATAGAATCAAGACCTGACCATGTTTCTGCTTCTACCCTCCCTCTCCTCTCACTTAAGTTCTGCTGTGGACTCATGTGCCTGGTTGAGGTCCCTGAACACGGCAGGGTCCCTTGTGTCTTTGGGCTCTTCTTATAGGGTTCCCACTGTCTATGATGGGACAGTGCAGAGCCACTAAGCCTACAGGCTCTGGAATCCCACAGCCTGGGTATGACACTCAGCTTAGCCACTTACGAAACATGTGACCTGGAGCAAGTCCTGTAACCTCTCTGGCTACAGTTTCCTCTTCTATAAAATTGTGATAATAACATCATTTACCTCAGAGGATGTTGTGAAAATTAAGGAGATTATGTCTTCAAAACACTTCCTACAATGCCTGGCACATAGGATCATTCTGTGTTTTTCTGCCTGGTCAGATTCTGTTTGAAGACTAAGTGTCAATTCCTTGGTGAACACATTGCTAATTCCCCAGGCACAACTAGTCATTTTCCCCTGTGTTCCTGAATCACTTTAGTTCATAACAATCACAGCACTTGAGGAAATGCTGTATTGCTGACAACCTCTTTCCCCGTGCAACTGTGAGTTTTCTGATGGATTTTTTCTTTTTCTTTCTTTTCTTTTTCTTTCTTTTTTTTTTCTTTCTTTTTTTGAGATGGAGTCTCTCTCTGTCACCCAGGCTGGAGTGCAGTGCTGTGATCTTGGCTCACTGCAAGCAATTCTCTGCCTCAGCCTCCCAAGTAGCTGGGATTACAGGTACCTGCCACCATGCCTGGCTAATTTTTGTACTTTTAGTAGAGATGGGGTTTCACCCTCTTGGCCAGGCTGGTCTTGAACTCCTCACCTCGTGATCCACTTGTCTCGTCCTCCCAAAGTGCTGGGATTACAGGCGTGAGCCACTGCGCCCGGCCTCCTGATGGATCTTTTCAATCTTTTCTTCCCTGGTGTCCATCAGGGAGCCAGACACACAGTAGATGCTCAACAGTTGCTAAATACATGAGTTAATACATAAATATACATACTTATAATTACAACTCATAAAAAGTAGTGGCTTGAACAATTGGAAGGAAAACTGTTGAGCAAATATAAAATATCTGCTCGTTTTTGAATTTAAAATATAGATATTATATGTTAATTTAAGATTAAACATATTCAACAAATTATGTATTTTAGACCTCAACTCTGTAGAATAGGGTTTCTCAAGGTGCAACTACGTGGAAAGTTTGTGAATTTTGTAGGTTCCTAAAATCTACCCCAGATCTACTGAATATGAGTGATGTTTAATAAGCTGTCTGCCTGAAGCTTGGTTATCACTCTTGTGGCAGCTGCTCAAACTCTTCAGAGTAATCTTCTGAAACAGTAGGATACATTAGGATGTAAGTGCCCTGGTATGGGCAGGCACCACATGTGTTTTGCTCAATACTGTGCCCTCTTATTCTGAACTAGTATGTAACACATAGAAAGAGCACAACAACTAGTTACTGGTTAAACAAATGAATAAATAATGCAGAGAAGAAGCAAGTTCATAGTCCCCGTAAACACTTTGGATTGTATTACTGGAGTCCCAGATTCACCCATTCTCAGACTTCAGTGCGGGTAACAATTCTTATTTAAGAGAAAGCTCCAAGACTCACTCTCTGAAGATTCTGATTCAGTAGGTCTGGTGGGGGAGTGGGGGCTGGAAGTCTCCATTTTTAACATGGTCATAGGCGATTCCAAGCAAAACGATCATTGTTACACACTTTGAAAAATGCAGTACACCATCCAAGCAATGGCCCAACAACCAAATTAAGTGTTAACAGAACTGTGGTGTGTGGTTCAGTTGTGGGGTGCATAGATATCAATGCAGAGAGGAGTTTGTATATAGTGTTTAATACTTGTATTAGTCAGGGTTCTCTAGAAGGACAGAACTAGTAGGATAGATGTACATATAAAGGGGAGTTTATTAAGGAGTATTGACTCACATGATCACAAGGTGAGGTTTCACAATAGGCTGTCTACAAGCTGAGGAGCAAGGAAGCCATTCCAGATCCCAAAACCTCAAAAGTAGGAAAGCCAACAGTGCAGCCTTCAGTCTGTGGCTGAGGGCCTGAGAGCCCTTGGCACATCACTAGTGTAAGTCCAAGAGTCCAAAAGCTGAAGAACTTGGAGTCTGATATTCAAGGGCAGGAAGCATCCAGCATGGGAGAAAGATGAAGTGTGGAAGACTCAGCAAGTCTGCTCTTTCCACTGGCAGCTTATTAGAGATGATGCTCACCCAGTTTGAGGGTGGGTCTGCCTGTCCTGGTCCACTGCCTCAAATGTTACTCTCCTTTGGCAACACCCTCACAGACACAGCCAGGAACAATGCTTTGCACCTTTCAATCCAATCAAGTTATTAATTGATATTCACCATCATAATACTCAATCTAATGAAACCTGGAAACAATGTTGAATTCAGGGTATTGTGAGCTCCGCTGTGTTGTTCCAATAAATACACAGCAACCCGTATGTGTTCCTATTACGTTTAGAGTAAGAAGTGTCATTTAAATTCTCTTCTGGACCTTCATCCTCTTCCTGACAGAGGAGGAACATGACAGGGCACATGTGGATGCTGCTCATCCTTTCCAGTATATACAATGTTTAATCATTGAAAGAAAATAAGAAGGATGATAGTGAAACCATGACCTCCCAAAATGTCTTTCACTTCATTGGCTGTTGTGGTTATTGCAGTACTTTTCTGATGGCTCTTGTCTTGTGAATCTTGTTTTTTTAACCTCTGTCTACAAGACTTCTGGTTCTGAAGCTTTTCTTAATATAGCTTAACTATTTGGTGTCTACTCTTATGATTTCCAACTTGGCAGTGGGGGTTTGCCCATTCTGTGTTCTCTGTTTCTTGCCATCAGCTGAGGCTTCTCAGCTCTCTTCCATGCCTCAGAAAGAAGGTCTGAAATTATGTAATCCACATGGATACAGACCCAGTGTGGAACCTCATGTGAAGTCTTCAAGCTGTCAGCGTTGTCAACTCAATCTTTCCTCATTTTCTGGTAGGGATAACAGCAGGACATTATGTTGATTCTCTGCTAAGATAGATCACTTCCTCTCTGGAGTTCTGTAATATCAAAGTGTATGCATCATAAACTTAAAGCATCAATGTAGATTAGAAAACTCGCTACACCCACCTGCTGCTCTGCTTGCTACTTTCCAGGCATTTAAAGGAGAACAGGCCTGTGGGATGAGTGCAGGTGGTGTGTAAAAACTAAAAGAGTTCCTGTATTGGCAGCAATGGCAAGGGGGAAGCAGAAAAACCAGATGGAAGTTTACTGCCTCTGGGCTGCACTTACCACAAAGTAATTCATATGCACTTTTGACTTTATCTGCAGCTTTGAATGTAGGCATATTTATTTTAAATCTCCAAGGAGCTCTTATGTTTGATGGATTAAAAAATGTTTAATTACATTTACAGCCTTTCCATGAGGTAGATAGGGAAAGCCATTCCATTTGGTTTACTGATTAGTGGCGTGGTAAATTACTCCATTAGAATAGTGCTGTAAATAATAAAATTGTCATTTTATTGCATGATGTTCTATCCTCTTCTTGTGCTATCATGACCATTATACCAAAGTCAAATGATTTCATGAGATTTCCAGCAAGACAATTTTTTTAAAAGCCTGGAGCTGGCCTCAGGAGATCTAGATTTCAGCTTTTGCTTTAATATTGCTCAGTGGGATTAATATTATCAGATTTATAATTTCACTGACATTATTTAAAAAACATGAATAACACTAGCTACTTTGCCTATCTTAGCATTGCCGAGGATCAAATGAGATTCAGCTTGTTACTGGTTCAGTCTTGGGAGGGTGTATGTGTCTAGGAATGTATCCATTTCTTCTAGATATTCTAGTTTATCTGCATAGAGGTGTTTATAGTATTCTCTGATGGTTAGTTGTATTTCTGTGGGGCCAGTGGTGATACCCTCTTTATCATTGTTTATTATATCTATTTGATTTGTCTCTCTTTTCTTTTTAATTAGCCTAGCTAGTGGTCTATTTTGTTAGGCTGAAAAAAAAACAGCTCCTGGATTTGTTGATTTTTTGAAGGGTTTTTCATGTTTCTTTCTCCTTCAGTTCCACTCTGACCTTGGTTATTTCTTTTCTTCTGCTAGCTTTGAGTTTTATTTGCTCTTGGTTCTCTAGATTTTTTTTTTTTACTTGTGATGTCAGAGTGTTGATTTGAGATCTTTCTGGCTTTTTGATGTGGACATTCAGTGTTATAAATTTCCTTCTTAATACAGCTTTAGCTGTGTCCTAGAGATTCTGCTACACTGTCTCTTTGTTCTCATTGGTTTCAAAGAACTTCTTGATTTCTGCCTTAATCTCATTATTTACCCAGGACCCATTCAGAAGCAGGTTGCTCAATTTCCATGTCGTTGTGTGGTTTTCAGTGAGTCTCTTAATCTTGAGTTCTAATTTCACTGTGCTGTGGTCTGAGAGACTATTTGTTATGATTTCAGTTCTTTTGCATTTGCTGAGGAGTGTTTCACTTCCAATTATGTGATTGATTTTGGAGTAAGTGCCATGAGGTACTGAGAAGAATGTATATTCTGTTGTTTTGGGGTGGAGAGTTCTGTAGATATCAGGTCCACTTGATCCAGAGCTGAGTTGAAGTCCTGAATGTTTTTATTAATTTTCTGTCTCGATGATCTTCCTAATATTGATAGTAGGGTGTTAAAGTTTCCTACTATTATTGTGTGGGAGTCTAAGTCTCTTTGTATGTCTCTGAGAACTTGTTTTATGAATCTAGATGCTTCTATATTGGGTGTATATACATTTAGGATAGTTAGCTCTTCTTGTTGAATTGAACCCTTTACCATTATGTAATGCTCTTCTTCGTCTTTTTTGATCTTTGTTGGTTTAAAATCTGTTTTTTCAGAAACTAGGATTGCAATCCATGCTTTCTTCTGCTTTCCATTTGCTTGGTAAATTTTCCTCCATCCCTTTATTTTGAGACTATTTTGAGTCTTTGCACATGAGATGGGTCTCTCGACGATAGCATACTGATGGGTCTTGACTCTATCCAGCTTTCCATTCCATGTCTTTTATTTGGGGGCATTTAGCCCATTTACATTTAAGTTTAATACTGTTATGTGTGAATGTGATCCTGTTATCAGGATGCTAGCTGCTTATTTTGCAGACTTGTTAATGTAGTTGCTTCACAGTGTCATTGGTCTTTGTACTTCAGACTGTTTTTGTAGTGGCTGGTAATGGTTTTTCCTTTCCATATTTAATGCTTCCTTCAGGAGCTCTTGCAAGGCAGGCCTGGTGGTGGTGGATTCCCTCAGCATTTGCTTGTCTGAAAAGGATTTTATTTCTTCTTAGCTTATGAAGCTTAGTTTGGCCAGATATTAAATTCTGGGTTGGAAATTCTTTAAGAATGTTGAATATTGGCCTCTAGTCTCTTCTGGCTTGTAGGGTTTCTGCTGAAAGATCCACTGTTAGTCTGATGGGCTTCCGTTTGTAGGTGACCTGGCCTTTCTCTCTTGCTGCCCTGCTTTTCATCAGTCTCCCTGGGTTGTACCAACTGCCTAGTCAGTCCCAATGAAAGAACCTGGATACCTCAGTTGCTGGTGTAGGATTCACTCACTGTTTTTGTTCTTCTCAATGGGAGCCTCTGACCGTAGCTGTTTCTAGTCGGCCATCTTGGCCCCTCCCTTCTACAGTTGTTCTTTTTTTTTTTTTTTTTTTTTTTTTTTTTTGATATGGAGTCTTGCTCCACTGCCCAGGCTGGAGTGGAGTGGCCCAGTCTCGGCTCACTGCAAGCTCCATCTCCTGAGTTCAAGTGATTCTTCTGCCTCAGCCTCATGAGTAGCTGGAATTACAGGTGTGTGCCAACACCCCCGGCTACTTTTTGTGTTTTTAGTAGAGACTTTTTGCATTTGGCCAGGCTGGTCTCGAAATGCTGACCTCAAGTGATCCATTCACAGCCTCCGAAAGTCCTGGGATTATAGGCATGAGCCACTGCTCTCAGCCCCACATTTTTTTTAATGTAGGGGTTTTGTTTACAAATGAAACTACAGCTCAATTTTTAAAAGATATTTCTTATTAAATGAAAACAAGAACTAATTAAACTTTTTCTGAGCATATGTGTTCTACTATAGCTCGTTAGTGAGAACACGAAGCTGGGGGTGCCATTAATGCAGAAGGAGATTATTATCCATCTGAGTGTGTGAGGGGGCTAAGTGTATCTTGCTGCTCTCTTTTCTGCTACTTTTTGTTTTTGCTTTATGTTTTGGCTTTGAGAGGTCATGTTATTTTCCTGTTTGTTTGAAAAGTCATACATGTTCATGGCAAAAGCTTGCATAGAAATTGAGTAAAACTTTAAGTCTCACCTCCACCACAGTTTTTTTTTTCTGTTAGTCTCTTCCAGAAGACAACTGTTATTGACTAGTTTTCCAGAGATATTCCATGCTTCTATGAATGTGTGCCTGTGCATATCTTTTTAAGAAAAATCACAAATGGTAGTATAATGTACACATTGTAAAATGTACTTTGCATTTTTTTTACCTAATTATATTTTTTCATGATAATCTTTCCTTTCCAGTTCAACTTCTCACATTCTCTGAAGCTAATAATTATCTCTGTTTATTGCTTACTTACTCTTCTATGAACTTGTTATTAATCTAATGCCTAGAATCTTGCCAGTTGTCTAAATGTCTTCTACATCTATTCAGCCCATCGAATATCCTAGCAGTGTTATCTTCTGGAGGCTTCAGATCTGTTCCTTTATGAACTGGTTATCTTTTATACCTAGTATGAACTATCATCCTGGGATTGTCTTTCATCATAATTCCAGGGATTCCATTGCCTCTCTTTTGTGTGTCTATGCTTCCCTTTCCCTTTCTTTCTACTTATTGATTTACTCCATCATTTTGGTGCTGGATATTCTTCAGCACTCTCCTGGGGAAAAAAATAATTGGATAGAATGTAAATTTTTGAGGTCTTGAATATCTGAAAATATCATCATTGTATGTTCACATTTGATTGATAGTTTTACTGATAGTTTGGTGTACAGAAAAGAGTTAACCTAGTAAGCCTGATAATGCTGCCCTTGGAAAGGCCTCCGTGCAGGGTTGTCCCTTAACTGTTGTCTGGGAACTTGGATTATAAACCGTTCCTTACACTGATATAAACATTCCTGGAA